>NC_050576.1:369307443-369621855 GCF_011100635.1 Trichosurus vulpecula
AAACTGATACACAGGATGCCCCAGAATAGGTGGTCCAAGGGCACCTCAAGGCTAGATAAAAATTCATCAAAATTGGTTTGTACAAAAATGAAATGAGAGGCCTTGAAAGATAATGGGTTTCCCTTGTTAGAAATATGAGGAAGAGAGTTTTGTTTAGATGTAGGTTGGAAAAGATGACCTCCAAGGTCTCTTCTCACTCAAAGCTTCTGAGATCCTGGAATTTGCAAGAAAAAGACTCAGAGAAGATATTTAGAAATAAGGAATGGATGCAGTTAGAAGAGAGGAAGAGAAGCATTTCATTTGGAAGATTAAACTGTAGGTGGACCAGAAGTTATACCCCAGAGTATTTAAGTAGGAGATTTTTTTTTTACTTTAAATATTGCATCAGTTAGGAATAACTGGGCTGAAGACTTATCTGAAAAAATGAAAAATATGATTCATAGTCTATATATATAAAGAAATACAGCTTTGTTTCTTTTAAGTAGATAGAAAATTTTTTATTAATAGTTGACAAAATGTGACCAAGTCGAGGTACTTTTGAGCTTCCATGTTTCCATGAATAGATGAGGCACATTTGTAGTTGGCAACAACTATTTGTATGCCAGTAGCTACATGTAATAAAATACTTAAAAACTATTGTCTTAAGTAGTTTCAAAATATTCCCTTGAAATTTATTAGAGCTATTATTGGTGTGTTTAGAAAAGCCTTTCTTTCATATATAAAGTTATTACAGAGTCTTAATTTTTAATAATATTAATGTCTATACTAATGATGTTTTATTATATAAAATGTGAAATATTTTCCATAGAAGATGAAAAAATTCAGTGTCATACCTGAACTTTCCCCCAATTTCTTTCTTAAAACCAAGTTGGGATGATCCAGTCCTCCAATCTATGTAAGTTATTTTTGTTAAAGAATTTGAATATTATATTTTTGTTGGCCTGAAGTTTGAGTCATTTCCTGCTCCCACCCCCCACTCCCAAATGGAAGGAAAACTGGCATTTAGAGGAAGGTCTGTCAGAAGGTGACAGCTGTTTTTTGTTGGATTTGGAATTAAGTAAACAGTTAAGACAGTGGGGGCTTTTACTAAGATGATTTAATAAAGCTCATTAATTTTGTTGATTTACATAGCTGACCTAAATAGAATGTGTAATTCTGCTCCATGATTCAGTAATGTGTCATAAAAATGCATTGATGCATTATATGCAGCCACTAATGCTAAATTTTAATTTTGGATTTAATTAAACCTATAAAGACAAAAAACAGAGCACTGGTTGGGAATGTCAATTGTGAACTGGGAACTGATATTTCACATTTTCTCTTATCTTTTTTTAATCTACATAAAGCATTTGGGGCCAACATTTAATTAAATTATTAATAGCATTTCAGCCATTATTTTTTAAAAAACACAGAGCTCTTTTCCTGACTATGGATCAGCACTATTAATTCAATCAATACAAAAACCAATAAGTAGTTATTTAAGGGCTCTATACACATTACCTTGTTTCTATGATCTGTGCATATGGTATTGAATCAACAAGATACCATTTGACCTGACAAAGCTAGCCCTTATCTCTGTGTCTTGATTAATATGGTACTAAAGCTTCAGAGAGATGGTCAGTCACCTGGATGCTTCCTCTCTTCTCCTTCTCTGACCAATTCCTTCCCCTTTCAGTCACCACATTATGACTTGAGTGTATTATGCAGACTCATTGACCAGTGTCTAATTCACTTTTCTCAGATTATACATCCTTAACCATCTTTCACCTTTACAGGGGAAAGCAAGAGAAATGCTATTGCGAGTGATTCCAGTGGGCACATAGAGATTGAGTGAGACTATTGCCCAATGAGCTGAGAGAGTTATAAAATATGGGAATGAGTCTGTGAAAGGAAGTAATGGTTCATTAATTAATTCACTTAGCAAGTATTCATTGGAAACCTTCTGCATGAACAGTACTGTGGTGCTAAATATTCCTGTGCATTATTGTGATCATAGTTCATTGTGCCAATAGACATAGCCATGTATTGATTATAATCTACATTTTATATATGCTCAGGATTGTAGAACAGCATTTTGTTGAGCTTTCTTATTTTTGAGTCATATACGATATCTAATTATGATAAAACCAAGTGAGAAAAGAGTCAAGCCTTACTCACTGGTTTTCTCTTAGCAAGCCCCACTTCAGGTATGTCCCACCACCCTGCTCCGTGTCTGATACCTGCCTCAGTCTGCCCATGAAGCTGAAGCCTGGCTCAGAGGCAGGGTGACTCAGAAGGGCCTAAAGGTGACAGAACAGGACACATTGGACTGGATTCACTGTTGAGTCTACAATACCTTTAAGTAACCTAGTTATTATCACTTCATCTGCAGACAAGGGTCTAGGGGAGAGTGATCAGAGAGAGGTGAATCCTAGAGAAGGGGTGAAGAAGTCACAGTTCATGATGGTGGTTAACTTAAGAAGAGAGTGACTAAAATTGAAGGAGGAGTGCGAGGTAGAGATGGAAGAGCAGGAGTTAGGGCTGACTAGGAAGAAGACACGGCTGACTCTTCAGAACCCTGCCAGAGCTAACAGCCTCTTATCTTCCAGGAGTAAATAACTCAAGACCCAGGGCCAAGGAGATGGCCTGTCCTGTCAGTCAGCCCTCTTAAATGTTGCCCCACCTCACCCTTTGTGTTGAGCAGAAAGATCCTCCTGGGCATCAGAACACAGACATCAATACCTAGAGGCCTTTTTTGAAGGCTACATAAAGTTTCCTTAGCTTGGCAGTAAACTAACTGAGAATGTCTCCTTGATAAAATCCCAGTTGAAAATACAGGAAGGCTTCCCTAAGCTATGGCAGTTTTTCATATGAGCTTTTAATCAGGGCATGGCCATAAAGGTATAGCTGCAAAATAAAACTGTTCTCACAGGCAGTTTGAAAACACACAAAGAATACTAAAAACGCATGTGGATGTGATTTGGAGTATTTTAATAATCCAGGATCTTGGCAATATGCTTTTTTCTTTTCCTTTCCAACATTACAATAGGGAAAAAATGTAGGAAGTTGCTTATACATTTTTAGGGACTAATGAAAACCAGTGTTGCCGTTCTTTTTCTGTATACCAAGCAAAGGATTGTCAGACACCTATTTACCTCACTGACCTTTAACTTACCTTCCCCCTCCCCCCACCAATATATATTACTTCAGCAGCAATACTGGGTCATCTTTTAGCATTATGCTATTTCTGTTTTCCAGTGTGTCAAGGGAGAAGAATTAAACAAAGACTTGAAAACCAAGACATCTGGGTCTTTACCCAACCTCTACTATTAGTTTGGTATGTGGCCAAAGAGGACTTGAAGTCATATCCTTACTGACACTGACTACTACTGCTATTACCTAGGTGACCACCAGCGAGTCCCTTATAAATATCTCTGGGCCTCATTTCCATCATCCTTCAAATGGGGGAGAGGGAAGATTAGATAAACTCTTTTGTGGCTCTAAACTATTGATCCAAAGTCACAGGAACTCTCTGTGCCTTAATTTCCCCATTTAGAAATAGAAGAAAAATCAACTATGACCTACTTCTCAGATCCCAGAGCTAATATGAAGGAGAAATAAATTATTGTAAAACACTTTTCAAAAAAGATAGTGCTCTATGAATGCTTGAATAATAATATTTCCAATATTTGAGACATGAAGATAAATTAGGCAGCCCTTTAGTCTCCCTTGAACAATGATAGAATCCCTATTTGGATGTCAGCAAGTCTAATTATGTGAATAAGTACTTATTCATTGATTCAGTAAAGAAAATGTGTTCTAATTGCTCATTAGGCAAGATTTACATTTCTCTAGAATTTTTAGAACCCTTTTGTTTTGCTGTTTTAGTTTTTTAAATAAATGTCCTTTTAAAAAAGGTATTAATTTCTAACTAAAAGAAAATCTTCCTATTATACTTATTAAATATGAGATATTAGAAAGGCAAATGCATTTAAAGAGAAATGTAAGCTGGAATACAAGTTTAGGGTAATTCAGTAACTTGAATTTTTTAGACATAGAACTAAATCTGAAATGCATTCTTGTAAGTAGCCTACTTACTATTTATATTGAATATGTTTGATGTTTAAATGGAAAGGATCATATAGGTAAAGATGAGCTAGGTGGTATAGTAGGTCAAATACTGGACCCGGAGACAGGAAGATGAGTTCAAATTATGCTTCATGCATGAGGTTGCTTTTTGACCCTAGCCAGGTCACTTAACTTCTGTCTACTTCTGTTGCTTTATCTATAAAATGAACCTAATAATAGTACCTACCATCCAGGCTGTTAGTGAGGATAAAATAAGCTAATATTTGTGAAGTATTATAGTAAATGCTAGCTACTATCATTGAGGCTTCTTCTTAGTTAGGTTTTTACTTAGGTACCCAACATTTGAGGTTACAAGGAGCATGAACTGCCTTTTCAAAGTATTAAAATACATCCCCAGAAGGAAAATAATCGCTAATATGTGACAGGAACTTAATAGAGGAAAATTTTATCTCCCCGGAATTTTTTTATGGTTTTGAGGGCTCCAAGCTTGATCTTACCATGCTGGGAAATAGAATACAGTTTCTTACCTCTTTGTGTCCCCCTATCATTACAATTGAATATGAAAAATCATAAAATATGATCTCTATGAAATTATGATTAAAAATGTAATTTCTTTTGAAAGGGCAGAGGCTGTGCCTTGTTTCATCTTTCTCTCCTTGGTATCTCATGCAGTTCATTACCCAGAAGAGGTTCTGAATAAATATCTGTTGAAATGAATTCTGAGACCAAACATAGTTAAGATTGCAAATAAAGGGGAAAAAATCATTACTTCTTGGATTGGCTGAAATGATTGTGATACTTCAATGGATTTATAATCTCATAGATATGGGGCTTCTCCCTTCCCCATTCTCACAGTATGAATCAAGTTTGTCCATTCTATGTGACTCTTGTCCATGTGCTCCCATAAATTCTCCACCCAAGATGCTAAGAGCTTTACTTTAGATCTCATGCTTTCCTGTGCATTTGTAATGTTAATGGAATATGAAGATATTCCCTGTCCATTAATAGATCTATGTGATCACATGTGTTCAATCACAGCTGTGACACATCCTGAATCACATAGAGCCCATTGGGGGAGGAACTTGCCTAAGGAGGAGCTTGCTTAGAGGGAGACTTGCTTACTGGAAGGCTTGCTTGTCAGAAGGCTTTCACACCTTTTGGTACTAAGCTAATTAGGCACTGAGTCAGGAGAGTTGTGATGCTTTCTGACTCTGAGCCTATTAGCCAAAAGTGTATATATATTCTGAGGTGACGTTTTGCTTTGGGTCTTGCTCATGAGAAGGACCTTTTGATTCCCTCGACAGGACTCTGAGTAACAATTTGTTGAGTCCCCTGACTACTCAAATGTTGATGCTCCCCTGATCTGGTGGTATATGTAAGTGGTGTTCAGACAGTTGGAGCCCTGTCTGTTGATCTCTGTGCTAATTTCTCTGCTTATATTTTCTACTTATCTGTGATTAAAGTAAGATCATTGACCCCTCTAAGTTGCCTTTCCTTTAGAAAAGCAGATAAAAGAACCTGTGCTAGCAAGCCCTCCTGGATGTGCCAGGGTGCTTGCTATTACAATATACCAATGGAGCACTGCTACATGGTTGACCAATCTCCCCCTCTCCCCAAGTAATAAATTTCTCTGAGGATATCTTTTTAAAAATTCTTGGTTGACAATGTGATTCAGGCCACCATATGTTTCTCTATCAATCAAACAAGCACTGAGGCATATGTATGTTCCATGCACTGGGTTGGAATATAAAGAAAGGCAAAAACACCCCCTGCCTTCCAAAAGATTACACTCTAATGAGGGAGACAACATTTGTACAGATAAGTATAAGAGACAGAGGAGAGACACAGAGAGACAGAGACAGAAGGAAGAGTAAACAGAAGAGAGAGACAGAGATAGGAGACACAGAATGTAACCTCTGGAAGGCTTTTAGCATCTGAGGGGGTTAGTGGTTGCCTAGAAAATACCTCTGGCAGAAGGCAACAACTGAACTTAGTCCTGAAGGAGGGAAGGGATTCAAAGTGGCAGAGGTAGGGAGGGAGAGTCTTCCAGGCATGCAGGATAGCCAATGGGAAGGCACATACATGATTGTGCTGTGTCTAAGGAATAGCAAATAGTCCAGAATTGCTGGGTCATAAAACTCATGGAAAAGGAGCAAGTTAAAAAGATTAGAAATATAGGAAAAATGAGATTGTAAAGAGCTTTAAGTACCAAAGAAAGGATTTTTATATTTGAAAAGGAGTTCCTATATATTTAAGTGGGGAGATGACATGATCAGACCTACATTTTAGGAAAATAACTGGCAGCTTCAGGGAAGCTGGATTGGAATAGGGAGACACAGGAGGCAAGGAGGACAATTAGAAGAGAGATCAGTATAATCATTTTGTAGGGCCTGAACTAGGGGGGAGGCTGTGTGAGTGGAGAAAGGGGGACTTAATTCTCTGCAGACTGTAATATTCTGTAATATTGACATACAGCATCACCAAGAGAATGTTGACAGCTAAAAGATGCTCTTGAAATCAGTCAGTTGAATTTAAAGTATATTGGTTTGGGGGACAGGAAGGCAGTGATGACAGCTTTTGGGAATCTTTTCTTGAACTTTTGAGAGACTGTATAACTCTCAAATGTGTACAAAACATGCCCTTCTGTTAAACAGAAGTCATCTTAACCCCTCTTGGGCTTTGTCTCATATTTGGAAAATGAGGCAATTGTTTTAAATTATCTCTAAAGTCTCTTTTATGTCTTTGGTTAGTTGCCATTTTTTAACGGGGGAAGGGGAAAATAGAGGGGAGAAATTCACCAAGGAAATGAATGGAGACTAAGTCCTAACAAAGAAAACCAGAATAAGAACCAATAAAACTCCCATTTTGTTTTACTGGTAGAATGTAAAACTTACTGAACATAGGATTAAAATAAAAATGAATTTGAAAATATTGAAAACATGATAGTATAGCTTAGTGAGTAGGTCTTAGGTTCCAATCCTCCATCAGACATTTAACTCTCTGTGTGATCCTGTGAAAATTACAATCTCTCTGAGGCTTAATTACTTTATCTACTAAATAAGGGTAACAAAAACATCTACCTCAGAGGTTGTTGTGAACATCAAATGAGACTACAAATGTAGAAGTCTGCAAACTTTAAATCACTCTGTGAGTGTGTGTGAGTGTGTGTGTGTGCATGAGTGTGCGCACGCACCATTTTCATTATTCTATCCTTTCCCCATTGAGTATTTTGCTTAAAGAGGGCTCAAAGTTCTTACTGATTTATTTTTATCCTTTGTACAATATTTAAATGATTAGGACAGTCCATTCTAATTCTCTACCAAACTCTCATTCTCTGATCGTAACTCAAGAGCTGAAATGGACCTCAGAAGCCAACTCTTCCAACATTTCCATTTTACAGATGAGGAAACTGAGGCCTGGGGGGTTGGGATTTTGCTTGGGGTCACACAGATAGTAATTGTCAGAGGCAAGATTTGAACCCAAAGTCTTCTGACTCCAGAGTCAACACTATTTCCTCTGTGGTATACTGTACTTTCTCTCCAATCAAGCTAGAGCACAAAAGAAATATCCATTTTTGGTAAGGAATTTAACCTAAACATAATGTCATCTCTGCAGCAAGTTAGAATGAAGCTAGATAGATGTGTTCCCTTCATGTAAAAACTTGACAGTTTAAAATAACAACAGCTAACATTTTATCACATTTTAAGTTTTGCAAAGTACTTTATATTCAGCGTTTATTTTATCTTACCATATATCTTTGAATATTATCATCCCTAAACTACAGATGAGGAAACCGAGGCTCAGAGAAGAAAATTATCTTGCCTATGATTGATTGAATCACAGCTAGTCAGGGCTGAACAGAGAATTTCTAATCTGGATCTTTCTAATTCCAAATTCAGCATTTCCTCAATAAAATGTCATATCTTCATAATGGAGAGATGTTGATATATGTTTAAAAATTAAAGATATATGTATATATATATATATATATATATATAATTATTTAAACATGGTACAATAGAAGATTGTACAGTATAGCAGCTAGGCAGCACAGTGGATAGAGTGCCAAGCCTAGAATCAGGAAGATTTCTCTTTCTGGGTTCAAATCTGACCCCAGAAACTTACTAGCTGTGTGACCCTGGGCAAGTTGCTTAATCCTGCTTCCCTCAATTTCCTTATCTTTAAAACGAGGATGACCTAGTTGGTCTCTGAGGTGCCTTCTACTTCTTGAGTGATCATCTAAGAATGAGATCATTTGGTAGAGGATCCCAATAGACTGTCCTAGTCATTTGAATTTCATGAGAAGCATGAAAACAAACCAGTTGGAGTTCTCAAAGAACAGAAGGATGTGGTTTAAACAGTTCATTGAGAAATGTTTTAGCAATAACATTCTGATTGATTGTAATGAGGCAGAGGAGCCATAGGTCTGAAGGCAAAAAAAAATGAAGCTACAATTGTGCAGACATCAGATGAGAAGATGCTGGGTCAGGAGTGAAGAAATGGGGATAGATCTGGGCAATATGGTAAAGTGGTGAAAGGTTGAGTAAGGGAGGGTTTGGAGTTGCCCCTTCTTCCCACCTTCTCTCCTCCCCCCCAATCACAAAAGATTCCTTTGCCTTTTGTTAATTACAAAAACACAGAACTTTGCAGCTAGAAGAAAGCTTAGAGACCATCTATCTAGTTCAGTCCTCCTCCCTCCATCCCAATTATAAAGATGAAGAAACTGAAGCCTAACCAAGGCTAAGACTCACTCAGGTCATAAAGTGAAAAAGTGGCAAAGTCACAGTTAGAACTCAGATCTTTTGATACCTTTGATTCTTCCTCCTATACCTCTAGATCTGTGATCCTATTGTTAGGGCAGAGGCCCATCAGTCCTAACTAAACACAAAAGGACTAGACTTCTTCCCTACAAGATTCTTTCTTAAATCATTCAATCAATCACTGGTATAAACTATGCATGAACAAAGCCTTGATCAATTTTTGAGGCACAAAGTGCTTTGATCAATGGATGAAAACAGGTGATGCCACACAGGACATATCTTATGCTTGGTTAGACAGAATCATTTACAACCTGTGCAGCTGTAGATAAAACAGAAAGCATGTTCAGAATCTTGGACAGACTAGAAGTTCAGTCTAGGGGTAGGGCAGCTCCAGCCCAGTCCTTGAGAGGGAATTGCTTGGAAGTAGTGGGAGAGAGAATCTGGGTCATCCTCTCCTCCCAACCCTAGATAACTGAAGGACTAGCTATCTATCAAAGCTATTGGAGAGGTCCCATGAACCACCAGAGCTGATAGCAATGTCCATGGAGCAGCAATCGCTGATGGCAGGATCTACATCAGGAGTTTAAAGACACATCAGAGGACATACCAAGAAAAAGTGGCTTTAGGACTCAACAAAAGCACAGACCCTCAGAGCTTCACTGAGAGCTACACCCAAGGGAAACTTGATGAGGACCCCAGAAAAGGGAGCAAAGGACTTTCAGTAATAAGAAACTCTGAATTATCCATTTGCAACATATCTTCTTTTCATGTATATCTCCATATCATACTTGAAGTTTGTGGATACTCTATTCACAGATTCCATATATATTAATGGGAGAGTATGCCCAGACTATTGGGGGGAAAATGTACCAACTGTTTCTACAATACTATTGTAATATCAATTAAGTTGGGACTTTTTTACTGTTTTAGAATGATAAATTAATTGTCTTTGAGCCTTACTAGGTGCAAAGCCCCAGGCCCAAACCCCTATCTACTAGGTGCCAAGCCTATGTGGGGGTGAAGCCCTCGGGGTCCTAAGGGGAGTTGCTAAGACCAGAGCCAATAGTACGAGCCTAAGGCCTGGTCACACAGATGACGTTTGATGACTGCTAAAGAGTATATATAAAAGAGAGAACAGAGCTATTTGCTTGGGGCTTTGAGCCACAGGAGGAGTGGCCCGTGACTCTGGGCCAGCCATTGTTATGAGCTCCCTGGCTCCTGAACTCAGATGTTGATGGTTTTTTGGTAACTATGAGTTGTTTCTGATCTGTTTATAATGTATCTTTGTAATTTGTTTGTATTTGCTCTGAAGTTTGGGGTGCTGGCTTTTCCCCCTGAACTAAGTGAATGATATATGTATATGTTGAAGTAAAGTAAGATTGTTAACCCCTTAATGTTACTTTCCTTAGTAAAGCATATCAAAGAACCTGTGCTAGCAGCATTCTTGTTGTTGGGCTTGTATTGATCTTTCACCCCCACAGCAGCTGCTAGCCAAATTGTTGCAACAACTATGTAAATAAATACCTTTTCTAAAAGCAAAAGTCTGGCCAATAATCTGTAAGAAACATATCACATAGGGGCTCCTGAGTGACAATATTAGAAAAGCCCCCAGTCCCTTAGGGTTATTCTTAGAAATGACGGACTTGTCATTGACTTCTGGAAAGCCATCCTGCTAGTGATTTGGGAGTGAGCCCAGAGGGGATTCTATGGTATGAACTCAACTCCTCTGATTCTACAGTATGAAATCAACTCCTCAATTCCAGGGCTTCTTGTACATTTTCTACACATTACTTGAGGCACAGCCTTTCTCAAGCTTCCATTCCAGTTTTCTTCTTCTCTCTGGCCAAATTTCTCAAACATGCTAAGACAGATCAATAGCATGGGAACATTTCTTCTGCACAAGATTTTTCCTTGTTGGCAAGCCAACTTCCTTTCTCAGCATTCCACTGAAATTGCTGTTCCTAAGGTCACATAAATGACCTCCTACTTCTGCTTGCCTCTCTTTTAATCTCTATTCCTCTGTAATGTAAACAGTGAAATCCTCTCTGGGATTTCATTGTGTTATTTTTAAAATCCAGTTTGATTCTGTTGCTTCATCAACATATTTATCAATTAGAATGCATTATTTAGTGACTTCAGTGTGCTTAGAGGCTGGATAGCTCTGTAGGTGATGCAGAAGTATAAAAGCATATCCCCACTCTCAAGGATTTTTTAATCTAGTGGGGGAGAAGAGATTAATTCTGTGAAACAGCAACAATCGATAGAGATAATGGCGATGATAATAATAGTTTGTACCTATATAGGAATTTACAAAGCACTTGACAACCCTTTAAGGTAAGTAGTACAACTATTATCATCTTCACTTGATCCTTGATTAGTGGAAGGATCTGTGATCACAGATGTACTATGACTAAGTATATAAACCCCAAGGAGTTGCTGGGGTCGTATAGAGATAAAGTGATTTGCTTATATTCAAATATCTAGTAAGGATTTAAGACAGAATTTGAACTCAGGTCTTCCTGACTCCAAGCCCATGTTCTATTCACTGTATTATGCAGCTTCTACATCCACATTTTACAAATGAAGAAATAGATTCAGGTGAAGCATCTTGTGGAAGCATCATGGGTATAGAGGAAATCACACTGATTCTTTCATTAGAAGCTATGACTTTGAAAGGTGCCCCTAGTGTTTTCTACCTGTGTGACCTTGGGCAAGTCACAATCTCCCTGGGCCTCAGTTTTTCCATCTGTAAAATGAAGGTGTTGAACTAGACTGTCTCAGAAACTCCTTCCAGCTATTGAGCAATGATTATACCTATGATCCTATGATTTTACCCAAGGACACATACACACAAATATACATTTGGAAAGGCATATAGACATAACATGCACATCCCTGGCTTGAGCCAGTTATCTGATTAGGAATAGGAAACTAATTGCAATGACAGAGATTAAGACTGGGCGACCATACTAGATCAGGGAGCAAGATATAGGGAATATCAAGATGTTGACTATTTTTGTGACTCAATTTAACACCACCAAACTTTTATGGTGGCTACTTGAATTTCCCACACTCACCTTATACTGATACGCCAGGCTAGCCACAGCCCAGGTTCACTCTACATCAACCCAATATGGCTACGGCCTCCAACACCATTCCTCTCTCCCTATTGCCCCTGTGTATCTCTATTCCATAGCTTTATAGCATGGGCTTGGTATAAATAATTCTGCCAATTCCAGAATGTCCCCACTGCTTTCTGGCTCTCATGTTCTTTTAAGGCCCGATCTTTTCTTGTTCATTAGGTACTAGAAGTTTTGCAGTAACCCTTTCAAGTCAAGGCTACCCTTTTCCTGCCCATCCATGATTAGTGGTAGTGAGAGATGACTTTTAATTCATGATCAAGGTAATCTATTAAAAACTGGGGTGAATATGGAGAGAAAAGGAATCTATCCTACAGGCCACCAGGCTTACCATCTGAGTCATTGGAGGGAGGTACCATTGTTTCCACCAGGTTCCTTAAAGGTCTGCTATTGTGGAAGTTGCTAAAACATAGCTATACCTAGTCCCCTATTATCAAGGACTTCCTAAACAATGCTGGTTGGTCTACATTTTGTATACTATTTTAGAGCAATGAGATATACTACAAGACAGCCTGGGCAGCTTTCAACTTCTCTGCAGTTGTATTAGATGGGTGCAAGGGGGGAAAAAAGTAAAAATTGAAATAGATGAAGTAATTGAGTACAAGTTGTAAGAAAGCTGTATATTACACAGTATGGAAGTCTAATAATGCTGAAGGTAGAAAATGTAACCCTGGAGATATTGTTTCAGGGTTCAATTTGAATACTATGCATGCTCATAAGTTTGGGCATGATATGCAATGGAAAGGAAAATTTTTACATGGAAGGCCATGAATAGGGCAGTCCAATAATATGGGATGAACTGAGCTCCCTAGTCATAAGTGACATGGGATGGAAAAAGGTTGTTATCTCAGCAATGATCGGAGATCAAATATGGAAAGGATGTGGGTCATTTTGATAAGGATGTGTATGACCTGTAACAACAGTCTTTTACTCCTTGGGAGAGATTAAGTATATGATAAGATCTAACATAACTGCCCCTAAAGGAATGAATTAATTCATTAAAAAACCATTTATTAAGTACCTGCTATGTACAAAGCACCATGCTAAGTGTTAAGGATACAAATAGAAAATTAAAACAGTTTCTGCCCTCGAGGAGCTCACATTCTAATGAAGGAAACAATATATAAGAAGGTTTAAGATTCAATTCAGGCAGATAAGTCCCATGGTTCTTATAGTGCAGAAAAAAAGGAGGTAGTAACACAACTTCTTAAGGTCATTTCCATGAATAAAAATTGTACCTGCTCCTGATGATAAACCAATTGGGCTATCAAGGATTTTAGTGTTACCCACGTGCTTCACATCACTAGACACAAATTGGTATCATTCTCTTGTTACAGTCACCAAACATCACATGTGGCCATGTACTAGGTCTTGATAACAATCAGAACTGCCTGAGCATTGGTATGATTTCCATTTGGAGGGTAGACAGTTGGACTTGAGTACAGGTAGCCTAGGACTACTGCTAAAGGGCTAATACTAATAGATATTGTTGTGATTTGTTGACCACAACATTTATAGATTGTAGAAGGGCTACTGGAATAGTAGAGGCATTTGGCAATACAATATAGGTCTTTCTAACAACATGTCTACTTGAAGATTGTGAAGTCTGGAAATGCAGGGGATAGAAGATTTGAATTTATTAAAAATAATAGCCAGAAGACCTAAAATTGATAGAATTTTTGGATGGCTAAAAAGTACTCTAAGTTTTAAAATTGATAAGATGTAGCAATCCCTAAAAAGTTCTCCATGTGTGAATGTGAATATGACTCTTTCTCCTATTTTCAAGTTGCTTATTGAATTCTAAATTGATTAACATGAGGAAGAAGTATGTAGAAAGATGGGGTGTGGGAGGTATGGCATGTGTGAGGACAACCCTCACAGTGATGTGCAGTTTCTCCAACTCTATCAAGCTTTGTGATTGGCACTGACAAGTAAGAAAATTCAGGGAAAATGTAAAAAAGTACGCACACCCCCATAAAGCCAAAGAACTATTGCAAGTCTTTCTCAGAAGTGGGTGTCTTCCACTGCAGTATCATTTCAACTTTTCATGGTTCAGTAAGGACTCTCTACTATCTATTCATGTAGTCTAGGAGCTCTAACTCTTCCTTCACAAACTAATATGGCTCTAATTTTTCAAATGTTTGTCACTGGTGAAAGCCTGAAACGGAGTTCAGTGAGAAAGGAAATGTTTTTCACCATTATGGACAAGGACAGTTCATGACAAACCAAGGGGTAAAGAGGATCACAGAAGATAAAACTGACAATTTGTTTGCATAAAATTTAAAATGTTTTTGAACACACAAAACTAATGCAGTTAAAATCAGAAGATAACAGTTAACTGGGAAAATATTTGTGGCAAATTTCTCTGATAAAGATATGATATCTAAGATATCTGAGGAACTTCAACTACATAAGAAGAAGAGACATTCTCCAATATACAAATGGTCAAAAGTTATAAACAGGTAGTTCTTAAAGGAGGTAATCTAAGCTATCAACAGCCATATGAAAAAAATGTTCCGAATCAGTAATAATTAGAGAAATGCACATGAAAACAACTCTGCATTTCTACCTTATACACATCAGATTGGTGAAGATGACAAAAATAGAAAATTACAGTTGTTAGAGGGGCTGCACGAAAATAGGCACATAAACATATTGTTAGTGGAGCTTTGAATTGATCCCGCTATTCTGGAAAGTACTTTGGAAGTATGACCCCAAAATCACCAAACTGAGCATATTATTGAACCAGAAATCCCACTACTAGGTCTACACTACAGCGACATCAAAGAAAGGGAAAAAAGGATCCATGTGCACAAAATTATTTGTATAGCTCTTTTTTGTGGTGGCAAAAAACCTAGAAACTTAGGAGATACCCATCAGCTGGGGAATAATTGAATAAATTATGGTGTATGAATATAATGTAATACTAATTTGCTGTAGGAAATAATGAAAGGGATGGTTACAAAGAAAATGGAGAAGACTTATATGAACTGATGCAGAGTAAAATGGCCATAACCAAGAGAATAATTTGTATAATAACAACATTTTAAAGAAAAACAACTTTGAAAGATTTAAGAACTCTGATCAATGAAAGGACCAGTCACAATTCTAGGAGGTCAACAATGAAATGTGCCACTCAACTCCTGATAGGGAGGTGATGGACTCAAGGTACAGAATGAGACATACATTTTTGGACTTAGGAAATGTGGGAATTTGTTTTACTTGATAAGCATATTTATTATAAGGGTTTTGTTTTTCTTTTTCTTTTTTGTTTTCAATGAGAGAAGTAGACAGGGAAGGTACCAAAACTGAAACAAAACAAAAAAAGAAGAGAAAGAAAGTGTTAGTGAATTTTTTTTGATGTGCAAAAGAGAAGAAAGGCCAGGAAGAAACAGATCAGCAAGAAAACTTTAGAAGTTACATTTTGAATTTATTCTATATATGTTTGTATGTGTTTTTGTACATACATATGTGTATATATGATTTTACATATTCATTTTTATACTTTCAGTCTTATTGGTGTTTTGTTTTTTGCATTATAAACATTTACAAATTAATCTCACATCTTGGGAGGTCTTTTGTAACAAAGTAAAACAGTTAATTGACACTAATAATATAGTGATATCATCTGAAAGTTCATAGAACATTTCACATGTATAGCACCCCACCATATCTCTATTTTTAAAAAATTAACAAAAATCTATTTCTTCTCCTTCCCACACTGTTTAAAAAAAAAGAAAAGAAAAAATCCTTGTAATAAATATGCATAGTTAAGCAAAAGAAATTTCCCCAATGGTTGTACATTCTGTACCCTAAATCTATCACCTTTCTCTAATGCATAGCTTATTTCATCATTAGTTCTCTATAATCATGACTGATCATTGTATTGATCATAATTCTTATAACTTTCACAATTATTTTTGTCATAGAAATTGTTCCCCTGATTCTTCTCATTTCATTCTTTATTAATTCAGAAAAAGTCCTCAAAATGTTTATTTTTATAATATTGATGTATAAGTTATTCTTCTGTTTCTGTCCAATTTATTCCACAATAATTCATATGTCTTTCCATGTCTTCTTGAAATAATAATCTATTTCCTCATTTCTTACAACATAACACTACCTGATCACATTGATCTATACTACAGCTTATTAAGTTCTGACTTTTTATTACCACAATAAGTTGTTATAAATGTTTTTGTGTATCAAGGACAATGTCCTCTTCCTTTTGTCTCTTTAGAGTATAGACCTAGTGGTGGTATAGCTGAGATAAAGGGAACATACTATTTAGTAATTTTTTTGTGTATAATTGCAGGTTGCTTTCCAAAACAGTTGTACCCATTCACAGGGCTACTATGATCATCAGTATGAATATTTTACCACAGTCGCTCCAACATTCATCATTTCCATTTTTTGTCAAGTTTACTGCTCTAGTGGGTATGAATTGGAATCTCAGAATTCCTTTAATTTGCTTTTTTATAATCAGTTTTATTTTGAAGCTTTTCATATTTTAGTTAAAAATAGCCTGGGTTTCTTCATTTGAGAACTGTCTGTTCACACCATAAGACCATTTGTCAATTGAAGAGTGTTCTTTTCTTATAAATCTCAGTCATTACCATATATATGTTAGAAATGAGACCTTTATCAGAGAAGCTTGCTACAATATTTTTGCATAACTGTTTCCCTTTAAATCTTAGCTTGATTAGATTTGGTTGTGTTTTTAATCTTATATATTCAAAATTATCCATTTTATCTCCTGTGAGCCTCCCTATTTCTTGTCTTGTCCTGGATTTTTCCTCTATCTATAGATATGATTGGCAATTTTTTCCATGTTTCTTTATTTATGATATGACTTTTTAAAAATCTAGGTCATGTATCAATTTGGAGCTTATCTTTGTATAAGTTGTGAGGTCTTGGTCTAAATCTAATTTTTTCCATACTAGTAGTTTTATTGACATAACATTGAATAAATAAATTTAAGTATCCATTTTTTATTTTATTGGTTTTTCCAACTTGTGTAAATATTTTTTTTCTAATTTTTTCGGTCTGTATTTCTGTAAACAATTGTGTGTGTGTGTGTGTGTGTGTATACATTATATATATGTATACATGTACATATATATGTATGTATGTATGTATGTATGTATGTATGTATATAGGCAGCTAGGTGGCAAACTGGATGGAGTGGTAGGCCTGGAGTCAGGAAGACTCATCTTCCTGAGTTCATAAAATATTTACTTATATATATTAATATATATAATATAAATATAATAAATATATAATTATACAAAATATGTGTACTATATAAACAATAAATATATAATAAAAATATATATATATATTTAGTTTTTGCACATAACTTGGAAGGTAGACACTCAAGTATTTTTATATATATTCTGTAGTAATTTTAAATGGAATTTTTCTATCTCTTCCATGTGGGTTTTATTGATATTCTAGAGAAATACTGATAATTCCTATGGATTTGTTTTATATCTTGCAAATTTACCAAAGTTCTTAATTTTTCAATTAATTTTGATTAACTCTTTAGAGTTATTTAAGTACAAAATCATCATTTGCAAAAAAAAAATGATAATTTCATTTCTTCTTTATCTATGCTTATTAAGAGAAACAATATAAAGAAATGATAACAAAAAGGGTCTAGCAGGGCCAGATCTCAAAATATACTGCTAATCTCTTATTACTAAAAAGATGACAACTCAGACTAATTTAATGCACTGGCTGGGATCCTAGGAATAGATGAGAGTATCATTGAGATACTCAAATGGAGTGATCTTATCAATTATCTAATAATGTAGATGACAGGCCATTCATGCCTTTTTATCCTATGAGAATCTAATCCATATCCTTCCATGAGTATGCCTAGTGTGTCTCAGTATTTGTCCTATTGTGCCAACTGAACCCCAGTTCTATTCAGAAGAGAAAAAATGTAATATTTACATTGAATTTGTTGTTGTTGTTATTCAGTCATTTTCAATTGTATCTGACTCTCTGTGATCCCTTTTGGGATTTTCTTGGCAAAGATACAGGAGTACCTTTGCCATTTCCTTCTCCTGTCATTTAACAGGTAAAGAATATGAAGCAAACAGGGTTAAGTGACTTGCCCAGGGTCACACAGCTAGTAAGTATCTGAGGCCAGATTTGAACTCAGTAAGATGAGTCTTCCTGACTCCAGGTCTACCACTGCATCCCATTTGCCACCTAGCCACCCATTTAAGTTAAGTACCTCATAATATATCCCCACTCTGATTCATAGGGGCTTGGTCTACTAGATTACTAGTCTGAGCTCAAATGGATACCCATCAATTATTTTGACCACCATCCAGGCAGACTAAATTCTAATTTACTCACTTTCTGCCAATGCTAAATCCATAAAATTTCCTACAGCCCCCAAGTTTATTCTACTAAGGATTCAATATGAATTGCGTAGTTCTTGGTAGTTTGTTCTTACACCTATGAAATAGGCAAGAAATGATTGATCCAAGGAAGAGTGGTGGGATGGGGGCAATCTCACTACAGCTGTATTTATGTGACAATAGATGGCTCTCTGACTTGGGCAGTGAGAGTTAGTGCCTCATGTTACTTCCCTCAAGCTATTTTGATTCTCCCAACCCTTGATATGTAACCCTAGTGGGTGGGATTGAAGAACAATGGAGGATGATCCATCATGGCAAGTATTTCATTCCAAAAATATTTCACATAGTCTATTGTGGGTAAGAGAGTCAAAATCATGAGTCTCTGAAAGAACCTCTCCTTGCTATCTAAGAGGATACTATTTCCAGTGAAATACAAAGTGACTCAGCAGGCAGCTTGACCCTTAGCCTGGACTGTGTGCAGTCCTCAATGGCAGGTTACAAAAACAACATTCATGGCCCCAGGAACCCTATGCATCTCTTTCTATTGCTTGACAAAGACATCTAGGGAAATATAGGTGCTATCTGGAGCCATGACTGCTGACTCTACCTGTCATTTACTTTATCATTTTGCTTTCCTCAGAATAACAAATGCAATTTGTGAGGTAGCCAATTCCTCAGAGGTCTGAGCCAAACATTTTCATGGCTCCATAGTCTCTGGAGCCTCCTGCTGGAAGAATTGATTCTTGTCAAGTAACTTGAGCATTGATCAGGGAGTCACACAGTATAATCACATCCTGTTCTGGGGGAAAGGCCAACAGATCAATGAACTACTCCACCAGCAAGCATTCCTTAAGTGCCTACTATGTGCCTGGCACTGTCCTAGGCATTAGAGATGCAGCAACAAAAGTGAAATAAAAGGAGACACATATAAATAAGGAGGAACAAGACAGATGAAAAATAAAAGGTAATTTGATGGGACACTACCATCAGGAGAGTGAGGAAGAGCTTCATAGAAAGGTGAAAAATGAGCAGAGTTTTGGAGGAAACAATGGACTCTTCAGGGCAGAGGTGAGATGGAAGTTCATTCCAGGCATGGCAGACAAGCACAAAGCTACCGAGACGGGAGCTGAGTTGTTGTGTGTGAGAAACAACGAGAAAACCAGTTTGGCTGGATTGTAGAGTACGGGAAGCGGTTGTGACCAGATTGTGAAGGGCTTTTAAAGCCAAACAGAAAAGCAGGTACTTGATCCTAGAGGCAATCAAGTTATTAAAGTTTGGTGAATATCTTAGTGACATGATCAGACCTGAATATGAGGAGAATCATGTTGGCAGCTACATGAAAATGGATTGTAGTGAGACGAGGATAGAGGTACAGGAAGATCCATTAGGATGTGTTGCAATAGTTCAGATGAGATGCAATGAAGGCCTGAATTGGTGTGGTGGCCATGTTACTGAAGAGAAGAGGATGGATATGAAAGACATCAGGGAAGTAGAAACAATGAGTGGGGCAACGGATTGGATATGTTGGGTAAGGGAAAATGAGAAGTCAAGTGAAGAAGCATGAGAAAGAGTGATTTAGACAAGGAAGAGAGCCAAGGGAATGCAATCAATGCCACGAAAATTCAGAAGGAGGAAAGTGTCTGCAGAAAAATCAAGGGGATGAGAGAAGTTGGGTCCAACATAGTATCCAGTAGATATAAGCTGAAAGCACAGGCTACTTTAGTAACAGATTTTCTTGAAAGCATTCATCTTCAAGGTCTGAGATAAATGACAAAACACAGAGGAAAGGCTACAATGTTGACTTTATGACTCAATCTTCCAGCCCTAAATATCTATCCTTTTTATGACAGATCTTTGTGTTTCATTCCCCCAATCTACTTCAACATGTTGGAACGACTACAGGCTGGGCCTACCATGCCTTCTGATTGAGCCATGCCAATATAGTCCAAATTCAGACTAGTATAAACTAGAAGTTCACTATAGAAGTTCACAGTAATGAAGCCTAAGTTAGGGCTGACATACTCGGGGATGGCTTCATAGAGAAGGCCAATCTTGAGCTACGCCTTGAAGCATAGGAAGGAGTTTCAATAAGTGAAAGGAAGGAAAGGGAATATTGTAGGCAGCATGGAGTAACCCAAACAAAGGCACAGGGGCAAGAATGAGCATGGGATATCCATTGAAAGATATATTTAACCAGAACATAGAATGAGTGCCAAGAAATTTAGGGAATAAGGTTAGGTAAGTTAAGACAAGATCTTGGAAGGTCTCAGAAGCCAAGCGGAACTTAGGTTTAGATTTGTGAGGATGGGAAATAGTCACTTAGAATAATGGATAGACCCCTGAATCTCAAGTCAAGAGATATGAGTTCCACTTCTGGTTCTGCTACATATTAGTTACGTGACCTTCAGAAATTCCCACCATATTCCTCATACTTAATTTTCTCACAGACAGTCTGTAAGCTCCATTGAAATCCTTACAATGTCAAAAGAACATGAGAAATGTCCCATGTGACAGCCACAAGGGAAGATAAGGATGAGAACTGCACTAGGTAGGAATACTGAAATCTTTCTGATCAAGGGTCCATTTGGAGCAGAAGAAAATGAGGGATGTGAACTAGATGATCTCTGAGGTACCTTCTAACTCAATATTTTATGACTCTATGAGGATTATAAACAGGGAGGCAACATGATGAAAGCAGAGTTACAGGAAGATTAGTCTGGCAGCAGGATGGATAGTCTGTCATACAGACCAGCAAGAGGGTTATTGGAATAATACAAGTCTGAGATGATAAGGGTCTGAACTATGAGGCAGAGGTGGAAATTGAGGGGAATAAATGAATCTATGAGACAATTTGAAGGGAAAATGAACAGGTCTTGGTGACAGAATGGCTGTGACTGATAAAAGAGGGTAATGAGTCAAAGATAAATACCATGGCTTAATATCTTGGTGGCTTAATACCTTAGGGGGAGCATTAGTGCCACTGATAATGATAGAAGTCAGAAGGGGAAGAAGTATACTCCTGTACTCTCATATACATATATAAAACATATGTATATGTGTATAAACACATATATAAATACATGTGTGTATGCACATACACACATGTATGTTATAAAAATATGTGTTGCAACAATATAGCCAGAAACAATAATAACAAGGAAAATAAAAACCAGAATTAAAATGCTGTAAAATTATATCTACCAAACTTGGCCCCAAAGAAGACCTATGAGAATGTACTACCCTTCCACATTTGTAGACCTAGAAGACTATGTCTACAAATGTTTGAAACACTGTGGATAATGTCAGATTTGTTTGATGTGTTGGATGGTTTTGCTGAATTTTTTTTCTCCGTTTCATTCTTTGCGATGGCTCTCTGGAAGAGAGAGGAAGAGTGTATGTATTGGGAAGTTAAAGTGATGTAAAAATGAAAGATATCAATAAAATGTTTTTTTTTAAAAAGATTATTGCTGAAGGTATTTTTATGACTGGTTTTATCAATTAATCCAAATCCAAACAAAACAAATTTGAAACAATTTTTGGAGATTGTGAAATGAACATAATCCAGATAAATTGAGATAAATTACATTAACTTGGAGAAGTTGCAAACTCTATGGAGCTCAGTTGTTTCATATGGTGTTGATAATGGTTTCCCTGACTGAGTGAAGGGGACCAGACTGGACAGTCTCTTCAGGCTCCTTCCAGTTTTAGGATTTCTGAATTTGTTAGATTTTTATGGGGAATGCAAAAAAGTGGCTATTTTAAAAGAGAGTATTTTAAGGAAATGTGGGGAAATCAATAATGTAGTGTGGTATACTGGATTTGGAGTTAGAAGGACTGGTTTTGAGTCCCAGCTCTGCTCTTTCCTTCCAGTGTGACCTTGGGTAAGGCCCTTCATGTCTCTGGGCTTGTTTCATTATCTGCAAAATAAGAGTTGGTCTAGATGAATAAGTGGAAAGGATTGCTACAAGAGTAAGTTCTCTCACCCTGAGTGTCAAACAAAAACTTGATTTGTCAGATACATTGTATAAGGCATTCACAGTTAGACGTAGGTTAGATTAAATGGCTTCTGGAGTCCCATACAGCTTTGAGATTATGTGACTCTCCCCCAATAGCTCTAACTCCTATGTTCCTATGATAAGCAAATTTTCATTTTTCAAAGATATTATTTGCCTTTCATGACATATGAAAGACCGCATGGCACGGTAGAAAGAGAGCTGGCCTTGGAAAAAGGAAGGCATGGCTTCATGACCTACCTATGATATGACTGTGTGAGCCTAAACAAGTCACTTAACCTCCCAATGTCCCTAGCAACTCTGGACTCTAAGTTTCAGAGCAGATGATGACCTGCTTTGGTAGAGGAAGTTCCTTATGGGAAACTCATTTCACTTATGAAATCACAGATCTAAATTTTTTTAAAAAAAGAAAGAATAAAAGAAACATATCAAGTATGTAACCATCAGAAACTTTAAAAGAATATGGTTCAGACAAGTTGCTGACCTGCATCAGAGGAAGGAATTTCCACACCATGAGTTCCCAACACAGATAAAATCCTAAGTCCAGATCAAGAAAAAAAATTACTAGATATCCTCATTATTTATCTAAATATCTAAAAATTTAGCAAAATATAGTTAACACTATCTTATGGATATTACCAACATAAAGTACTTCAAAATTATACCCTTACTCACTTGCCTCTGTCTTATTGTATACATTGCTTTACCAAAGAAAAAGTGCTTGATGAGCCACGTGAAATATAGTGTTTTTAAAAAATTCTCTTCCTAAATTAAAAACAAGCTTCCCAGTTCCACGCCAAGAGTTAACTTCATCACAGGTGCACTCAATAGTAACTTTTAAACAATGCTGCTTTGGGTTAAACCTTTCACATGAATAGTAGCTTTATTCATGTCATCATTATACTTTTTTATTTTTTGCTCACATTGTGCTTAATGTAAGGCAAGTACCTGCTTTGTGTGTTTTCCAAACCCTCCAGAGGCTTTCAAGGTGTGGGGAGCTACTGTCAATTTTTACTTCATGTAAACCTTTATTTACACTGTTACTGTTCTTTCCCCAACTGCATCTCTTGAACACCAGACTTGCAGAGAACTCTATATGTGGCAGAGCACCTGATGGGGAGTTCTGGCTCATGTGCTAAGCATGTTTGGCAAGCTTTTGCCATGGCAGCAGGCATCATCCTGAAATCATTTCTTTATAAAAGGCAATCCGAGCAAGGGCACAGAATTAATTAAATAGCCCCAAAGTCAGTTAAGGTACACCTAATCCGTTCATGGGCTTTTGCCAAAATTATGAAAGGGTAATGTATAGATACCATTTTTATTGTTCACCGTTCCCTAATTACAGTCCCTAGTGGTCTGAAAACTTAGATGAAAGATATACAGGCTCTAGCAATTAACCATAGCAACAGCAGATGTTGTACAGTAAAACTGATGCATTAGTGAGCTAGCAACATGTTTGGATTTTGAATATGCATTGCAGCTAATGAGCTCTAGTTTCATCATAAAAATAATTCGGAAAGATGAATGACCAGTCTCATGAAGCATGTAGAGTTTCTTTTCTTTGTTTCTTTTTCTAAAAATCTGCCCTGTCATATGGGGCAATTACTTCAGTTTTATTATTTGCGGCCTTATTTCATCTCTGTTCTGCACAATTTTGTATTTGTAAAAGCATCTACCGTGCAAACAAGAGACCATTAAAAAAAAAAAAAGGTTGCCTTTCGTTCGGTGTATCCCTGCTTTGCCAGTTATATGACACTTTATCTTCATTCTATGACTGCTTTCTTCTGAGAGGGAAATTCCTTTTTCATCAGTATGGATGCACTGTTTTCACATATTACAAGTGCTGTGTTGCCTTGTCAGTCATCCTATTGCAACCAGTTTCAGACCAGTAGAGCTGACGAAACGGCTGTTGATTGGCTAGCATCGACTGGGAGGGACTTGTTGGAAGGAAGGGCTGCAGTCTTACAGCAACAGAGTTTAGACGGTGTCTTTGCTTCATCATCTGAGGGGAAAATTCCCAGGCAGCAGGCTTCCCGAGTACAATAAAAAGGGAATGAAAAGTATTTACCCGAACGTTTCTTCCTAACGATGCAGTGGGAAAGGTTTGGCCGTTTGATTTTACCAGATGGCCCTGTGCTGATTGCAAACGAGAGGAGCAGACAGAGCTAAATAAGGTAGGAGATTCATTGTCTCTCTCTCTCTCTCTCTCTCTCTCTCTCTCTCTCTCTCTCTCTCTCTCTGTCTGTCTCTCTCTCTCTCTCTTTTTTTTTTTTTTTGAATGTTTAGAGAGTTTGCTGCAGTGCGCTGCATACCATGTGTGTTGCTTAGGGAAGCCAGTGAAACTGAATTCCTCCGAGGCAAATGTAGCGCTTGGAGGAGAGACGAGAGTTTTACGTAACATTTTCCTTTCAGGGAAAGAGGTGGCACAACTTGAATCAAAACCACTCGATTTGAGCATGAGACAGAAAATCGGGATTTTATTTAAGGAAAAGATCGATAGATCTTTCTAAAAGTACCGTGCTACTTAATTGGATTCTTCATAGCCTCCTCATAGCTTGTTCTGGAAAGGTTTCATGCAGGGATAGTTAACCCCCAAATCAATAAAGTTTACAGTGACTATGTTATTTGAAAAACTGACTCATAATTGGGGGGAGAAAGAAAAAATAAACCTCCCTCGTAAACAATCCTCGGCAGAATGTTTGACCAAATAAAAAGGACGGTCTGTTTAGAAACCAGGGACTGATACACCTCGGATACATTGTGCCTTTTAATGGAGTTTGAAAAGCACATTTTTAATAACATAGCCAGGCAGTTTCTGGCAAGTTTTTGATACTGTAGCTCAATGTTTACAGTTCTTTTTTCTGGCAAGGCTGAGTCTTTGTTTCCAGCTTAGAAGTAGAACCATTATATAAAAAAGTAAAGCTGGGTGAATAATGCTCACTACAATTATCTGATCTTTATGCATTTTTAATGAGAACACACAGCCAGCAGAATAATTTAATGAGGGCAGGCTAGCTTTTAAAGCTGTGTTTTCACTATGCTGAACCATATCAACTTTCTTCCTGAGAACTAAGAGTGGGAAATGATGGAGAAGATTTATATTTAACACACTTGGCATTGGGAAATGAAGGGCTATATTTGTTGAGGAATTCTCGCTGCCCTTTCTGTTTTAAATTCTGCCAGGCAGAGGGGATCAGTGCCTTTTTGTTAGGCCATGGAAGCATGTGTTTACAATAAATGTGTAACATTTTCAGAATAGTTAGCAAGCACTGAAGCGAGGAGAGAAAGCCTTAGCACCGCAGAGAATGCTCTTCAAAACACCACTTACTGTCACATTAACAATGGTTATATTTAAAGATTTTTTTATAATCGGGTAATATTTATTAATGTGAAACTAAAGCCATCAATCCACTTTAAATGGCATTTTCTTATCTAAAAATAAAAGTAATTTTTCTAAGACCTCTTGACTGATTTTACAAGGCATAGCCCAACGACTTATTTAAAAACAAGTCTGATGCCACATAGATTCTTCTAGACCTACTGATTTTACTTTCAAGGAGAAGTGCAGGACACTAGCCCAGAACTTCTGACGTCATCTCCCAACTATTTCTGCTGTCTGTTCTTGTATTCAAGCTTCTGGTGAGAAGCATTCTAACTCCAGATTGACAGGTTCTGAGTTATGTCTTCAAATGGTGAAATAGCTAAATTCTGAACTGACCTGAATTGTTAAGAGGGTTTCTACCTAATACCTGCCTGATAAGCAGACAGTAAAGGCCTTCTGTCTGGTGCCCGGATTGGGAGGGGGGAGGGAATGACGAGAGGTGCTGGCACACTGAAGCAGAGAGCTTCTCTGGCCCATCCTCCCTTTTGGTGCATACAGACGGTTGCCACCATATCCAGTCTCTCCAGAACGAGGACTGAGGAGGCAGCTTCCACCAGCGTCCAGGCATAGTCATGATGGTGGCAACAGCTGCTGCTGTGCAGAGACTCCATACCACCACCATACATTGGTCCAGGAGGGCCAGAAGAACAGGAAGGTGAAAGGAGTTAATGCGGCACAGGTGGGAAGCTGTTAGGAGACATCCATGTGCAAGTTTGTCTTTAATAACGAGCCTTTTAGGAAAGAATTTTGATTAGAGCAGTTTGTATCAGGAGTTTCAGATCCTATTCTATATTCACAGTAGCTGATTGTGTAACCTTGGGCAAGTCACTACTGCAGTGTTTCCATATTTAAAGTGAGCAACAGTGTCCCCTTTACCTTGGAATTTTTAGGAGTATGGGATCTTTTATATACGAAGAAGTTGTTTCTCCCTTGGTAGAATTATGTTCTTAATGTACAAAGGCTTAAAGCCCTAGTATTAATGAAACTGTCTGGGCAAAGGCTTCCGGGAATTAAGATGTGTGGTAGTATATACTTAACCCTTCACAGTCTTGTGTAGTTTTATTTTTCTAGAAATTTTCGTACTTATCCTGCAAGACTAATTTTGTCAGGTAAACTGAGCACAGTGAGAAAGTAACATAAGAGAGACTGTGTAAATAAAAAAAATTCTAATTATGGATCTTGCTTTTAAGAAAAGGCTTAATATTATTTTGTTTGGCTCTTGTGGCAAGTTTGTGAATGTGGAGAACATAAGAGAGGATAAATTACAAAGAAAAACTTACAAAATACAATAGTTATCACTACTGATTGCCTGCTTCCATTTAATACTAGCTTTAATTCGGTGCTGTTATAGCAAAAATAAATTAGAAAGATCAGCGTGGGAGCCGGGGCCAAGATTTCGGCAAGCTATATGGGCATGCAAGACCAAGTGGCCAAGATTGTATGTAAGAGATAAGGATTAGGTGTTGAGAAGGGAGCTGAAAAATGTGTCCTATGTTAAGTTAAATTTGGGTCACTTACAATGGAAATGTTTTCTTCTTATCTTCCCATACTATCCTCAAGGAAAGATAGTAGGAAAGGCACCTTGAACTGCTTAGATTTAAAATAAAACCTGAAGTTACACTGCACTACCATTACTATAGACTTTTTTTTTAAGTTGTGCCAAGTAAAGCTTTCTGATTAATGAAGAGACATTATAATCTCAAGTGACTATTTTGTGTATTGGGTTGTTGGGTGATAGTTACATAGTGGTGAAACATTTTTGTCCCTTTAGGTATCTGAATCCATCAAAATAGGCGGAGTATAACATTGCCCAATCAGGAGTGAGGCAGGACAAGGATGGAAAAGCTATAGGAATGTCTGTGTGGATAGTCGAGTATGAAGAGTCAGAGTCAAACTGGGGGGTCAGAAATAAAGAAGGAAAACCTTGTTCTACAGTTTGGAACAGGTGAACACTGCAGTAGTCTATAGGTCAGACCTTTCATGGACCCAGATCTCAGGTATGCTGTCAGAGTCTGGCGGGTCAACAAGCCCTTTGAAGGGGAAGTAAAAAATTGAGTATCTGTAATCAACTTGAGCTGATGTAGCTCATAGAAACCTTGGTATTTTTTCCTGCTCGGGTGGGAGTCAGTCCTTTAATGAGTCCAATCTGAAGACCAATGAGTTATGACAGGTAGGTGTTCCTAAGTGAGGGTACTACGAGCACAGGCCTCAACAGGGCCTTGATCTTACTAGACATTTTGTAAATATTTGTTCATTTGATCTTCTTGAGGAATATTGGGTTATACATTACTAGATATATGTTGACTTGTGATGTGTCAATGAGCAAGTAATTTGACATTTTATACTGTTTCTCTTTCAATATAATGAGGCCAGAAGATAAATATCAGAGCTTGTAAATTTGTTATAGGACTCTTTTTCCAAGCTTTTTGATCTCCTCAGATTTAAAAAAAAACCCTGCTAGTTATATCTATGATAAGAGTCATAAGAATAAAAAAGTAACATTATGACTAGATCTATATAAGACAAATGAGTACAAGCTGTACTGTACGGTTTGGCCTGAGATGTTTCAATTTTCTAGCACAAAAAAGTTAAACCAAATGTTTAAAGATAAGGCAGAAAACTTTATTTTGTAAAGCTGAGTGATTTTTTTAAGCAAGATTTACTTAGAAAATTTCCTTTGCTGCAGTAGATATAAATACCCTGAAATAAAGGTGGGCAAGATCATTTTTTGCCTTCATTTAGTCTCTATCAAAGAGTTTATCTAATGGATGAAGTCTATTATCTAAGTCCATTATCTAATGGATGAAGTCTAGGGCATGCCTGATGTATGGTTTACAAAATTGCAATTTAAGTGAAATCTTTGTGGAATGTATACTTAACTTAGTAATGTTAACCCTTCAGGCAATTAAATCATATCCAGTTAGGGGTCAGATTTGGTGTTGGTACTTTCTGGAAGAACAAATATAAGGACTCTTCATCACCACAATTGAATAGAAAATCCAATGGAAATTCCAAGAGTGTAAAGCCATTGGGGCCATGTTGTATGTTCATAGTGTGTACCATAGCAGCTCTCTATTAGGGCTCATGCCTGAATCATTTTAAAATTTCTGGGCTCCAACCAATTAGAGAATAATCTTGGACTTATTCCCATACTCCTACAACATGGGGAGCCTTTAGCAAACCCTGATGTATTTATCTGATTGAACCCACAGTCTTCATCCTATCAAGGAAAAGTGACTCCTGGCCCTCAGGGCATTGTGATCTTTTTAAAAAGCATATTTACCTTCCTAATTATATGTTTCTTTTTCTACTATTAAAGTTAATTTACATTTCCTGAGCATGTACCAGCTAGGTGAGAGGAGAAAGCAACCTGGGAAAGTCCTAAAGGTTCAGCCTTAAAAATTCATCACAGAAACATAATTCTCTGAACTTGGACACCCAGTTTTGGAAACCATGTAGCAGGCATGCCTTAGATACTTGATCATTTTTAATGTAAAAGTGCTACATTAACCAAGAGACATAGATTAGAGTACATAAGAGGCCCTTAACAGAAATGTCTTGTTCATCAAGTATATGTGTGTACACATATACATATATTATACATATGTATATGTATGTATATACAGGTGGGGGGGCATGGAACTGCCCTAAGAAGTTATAATCAACAGTAATTGGGTGTCCATATAATTTACACACACACACACACACACACACACACACATACACACTCACACACTTCAAGGATAGTTTTTGAAAATACTCACATGTACACAACTTAATATAGTTATACTATAGTACATAAATGCTGAAAGCATATTGAGCAAAAGACTGATCAGGTTGGATGTTGATAAGAGTTTGAGGAACCCGTGAAGGAGCTGAATTGGCAGAACCAATAAAAATTCTAGATTTGGATATAATGCAAAGGACATGGAAATAACCGTTCTGGCAGTTTTTGGAATCACCTATATAGCAGGCATGTATAGTAGATAGCAAAGTGGCCTCAGGCACCTGGTTTAAGTCTCTCCACTGAACCGTACTGTGTAACCCTTGTTAAGTCACATTTTAAATTGCAAAGAAAATGTTGGCCTTCATTGTTTTTTGGGGTTAAGTGACTTGCCCAAAGTCACACAGCTAGTAAATGTGTCAAGTGTCTAAGGCTGGATTTGAACTCAGTTCCACTGCACCACCTAGCTGCTCCAGCCTTCATTGTTTAAGGAGCATCTTCATCTTGGAATACCCTATATCACTGACATCAAAAGTCCAGCCCAGAGTGGGGAACCTGCAGCCTCTAGGCCAAATCATTTGAATTTGAATCCAAAGATTTAATCAAAACATTTGAGGCCCTAGAGGGTCACTTGTAGCCTAGAGGTCACATGTTCTCCACTCCTACCTCCAGACCCTATTCTGGGAATGGATTTACTGCTTATGATATTAAGGATTTTCCCTCCTGTATATATTTCTTGTGTTTTTGAATTCTTGGGGAAAAGAAAAAATTTTTTGATAGTGTCTTAAATTATTTAAATGAGACATCCACAGATAAAATATAACAAAAATACAAAACAAAAACAAAAAAAAACACAACAAGAACTGAAAATCTTGTTTCCTGATCATACTTTAGAAGTAAAGCAATTTTGGTTTTGTTTCTTCTTTCTCTTGATTCATTCCATTGGTCGTAATTCTTCTTTACAACTTGACTATTGTGAAAATAAGTTTAATTCAAAGTTGTATGTCGAAGATATCTTGGATTCCATGCCGTCTTGGGGAGGAAGGTGGGAGGTGGGGGTGGGGCGGGGGACAGAAGAAAATCTGGAACTCAAAAGCACGAGGAACTGAGTGTTGTAAACTAAAAAATAAAAAAACCTTAATAATAATAATAATAAAGAAGTAAAGCACAAGCTATATGCCTGCCCTTCCAGGTCAGTAAATAGCCTGAGGATATCATGAAGTCTTCAACTTCCAGGTTCCTTTCCCATCTTCAGCCAACACCTCTTCCAAGTATCCTATTTCACTATAAATATTATCAGTACAGGCCTTGAAGGGAGGAAAAAGGTTGGGTCCAGTAATGGCAAATATTAGTATATATTTAGGAATTCTCTTAGGAAGCAGCATAAATCTAATGTTTTTAAGTCCTTTGTTGGAAATTGGAATATGTGAATTTTAGTCTAAATTTTAATACTAATCTGCATTTTGACCCTGGGCCCTTATAGAATGATAGGATTGTAAACCAAGAGCTACAAGTAGCTGCAAAGACCATTAGTCTAATTGTCTAATTTTATAGATGAGGAAACTGAGGCTTTGTTAAGTGACTTGTTTAAGGTCACACAGGTAAGAAGTATTAGAAATAGAATTTGAATCCAGGTCCTCTGACTAGAGAGAGTTTTTTTTTTCCATACTACTACATTAATCCCTATATGAGATTAACACATTGCTTATAAAATCCTAAATTCATAGACTAGGGATAGTTGTGAAGAAAGCCATAGTAACACAAACACATTTCATTAATTACTCATCCTAGTATGTCTGCTTGTTAATCTCTTTATTTCCATATTTGGTTCTCCAATGGGTTTTGGATAAAATGTACAAGAAAATTTCTTGATAAATAAAATTGATAAACTTTTATCTTTGAGATAATTGGATGGGTACAATATATCTCTGATGGAGCTTAAATTTTTAATATGAATGCAGTGCTTTGGTTGAAAGGATAGAGGGAGGGAGAGAAAAGGAGGAAGGGAGGGGGAGAGAAAAAGGAGAGATGGAGAGACACAGGGAGAGAAAGAGGGAGTGAAGAAGGGGAAAAGAGAGAGGGATGGGGTGGAGGGAGATATTAAAGGGAAAATTTGAGGGTGGGAGGTTAATTGCTTTTATTCTAATAAGCTTAAAATTTGCATCAGGTAGACAGTTTAAATTATAGTACATCAATATCTTGTGTAAATGAGTGAATGTGTATGAATATAGTATTTAGTGAAATAAAATAATTTGTAGTTAAAATTGCACTGTTGTTTGACATGGGAGTATCTTGTCTGGCCTTTTGAAATAATAATTGAGTTAAACCCATCGCTAGCAATTTATACTTAGAAATTATTAGAGATTGACTCCATTTCTTTACTTAAAAAAAAAAACAAACCTCTGGCAGCAATGATGCAATTAATCAAAAATTATTCATGGAGTTCCTATTTTATGATCACCATGATTTGAAGGTGGAGGGAGGCATAAAAAATGTTCATTGACCTCAAGGAGCTTTCAGTCTAGCTAGAGACAGCGCTAATAAAGATGAAACGATTTGAAAAAAATATACGTTAGATTGTGAGGTGCTAATGAGATGTGTACAAGGTGTTAGAGAAGTATCTAGATTAGCAGAGGGAAGGAAGAAAGGATTCTAGGAGGGGAAAACACTAGGAACACGAAATGATCCAGAACTGGAAATGAGTTTGGCATCTATGGATGACAGTGACTTGAATATTTAGAGAAGAGGTTCTATGTTGGGTAATAGAGGGAGCGCTGGTTGGATATGTAAATGAGAACATATTATGTAGGACCTTAAGAAAAAAAAAACAGGCAGAAGAGTTTGAGATTAATGAGGCAGACAATGAAACAGCTATTCTAGGGAAGTTGATCAGGTGGCATTATGTAAGATAAACTGGAGGAAGGAGAGACCAGAGAAAGTGAGACCAAATATAAAGCTCTTGCAGTAATACAGGCATGAGGCAATGAAGTCCTGGACTAGAGGTGGCAAAAGGAATGGAGAAGAAAGGGTGAATCTCAGAGACATTTTGAAGGGCAACAAAAAGCAATGAAAAGCTTTGTCGAATGACTGCATATGTCAAGATAAAGCAGAGTAAAGGGTCGAAGAAGGCTCCAGGGTTTTTGATGGAAAGAATGGCAGTTTTATTGCCATTAATGGGGTTGGGAAAATGAGCCATTTTGGGATGTGGATGAGGATGAGTTCAGTTGTTTTTTTTTTTTTTGGAGGGGGGAAGGCATGGCAAATGGGGTTAAGTGATTTGTCCAAGGTCACACAGCTAGTAAGTGTCAAGTGTCTGAGGCCAGATTTGAACTCTGGTCCTCCTGACTCCAGGGCCAGTGCTCTATTCACTGTGCCCTTTCAATTTTTCATATGGTAAGTTTGAGGAGAATGAAGATCCAAAAGGAAGGGATCCTGTAGGGCATATGGAAGTCGGAAACTGAAGTACAGAGGAGAGGTTAGGGCTAACTATGAGCTATGGTCTTATGATTCATCTGCAGAGGTCACAGTTACAAATATAGGAATGGTCAAGCTTACTGAATGAGTACAAAGAAAGGGAGGAAGAGGTGACCAAAGGCTAAGCCTTGGAAAAACACTCATGGTTAGAAGCAAGATAAAGAGGAAGCAGCAGAAAAAGAAAAAGGAATAGAGATATAGAAATAATATCTGAAAAGTGTAGTACCACAGAAACCAAAGAAGGAAAGAAAGAAAAACAATCCATTTGCTACTTGTTTATTACATGCCAAGCACTGTGCAAAACATTAGGGGTGGAAAAACTTCCAAGAAGAAATCTGGGATCCAATTACATACCAATTTCTTTGGTTCTAGAGGAGACAATATAGCGTCCCTAAGTCGTTTGGTTTTTTTTTTGTTTGTTTGTTTGGTTGGTTGGTTGGTTTTTACCTCAGTGTCCGCAGCTGTTGGTTTCTCTGGGATATATCGTATGTAAAGACAATAATATAATTAGAGGTTAAAGTTAGGTTAGTATCCTAATAAGCTATAGCGTAGCGATTGAAAGGGAAATGCTTATTTCATGCATAAGCATGAGAAAGGTGAGAAATTAATTTGTTCCTTAGACTGAAAATGGAACAGATTAAAAAAAAATGTAGCACTTTACTAGCAACGAAAGCTTGGTCTCAGAAGAGTTTTTTTCTTTTTTTTTCAGTAAGCCCCTGTACAGTCTTCATTTGCAAGTGTGTATGTCTGTGTGTGTGTGTGTGTGTGTGTGTGTGTATGTGTGCGTGCGCATGTGTGTGTGCCTTCTAGGAAGAGGAAGTGTTTTATTTTCATGGTTTATCCTATAAATTTCAGTATATAATGAGGTAAGGGTCATCTGTGTTTCTGCATCCACATCTCTTGAGTTCCCCTTCCTCTTCTCTTTGGTCACATAGTCACCATCCTATCAGCCCCTCCTCACTTTTCACTTAGACTATTGACAAAGGCTCCTAATTAGTATCTCTGCCTCAACTTCAATCTCTGTCACTACTACCTCCCTCTCTCTCCTCCATACACTTCATAAATTCCAGTGGCTCCCTATTGCATCTGGTAACAAATAGAAACAACTACATCTGCTATTTAGTTTTGTTGTTGTTAAACAGTCATTTCAGTTGTGTGTGACTCTTCATGACCCCATTTGAGGTTTTCTTGGCAAAGATGCTAGAATGATTTGCCATTTCCTTCCTCTAGCAATCATTTTACAGATGAGAAAACTAAGGCAAACAGGGATAAGTGACTTACCGAGGGTCACACAGTTAACCATCTGAGGCTGGATTTGAATTCAGGTCTTCCTGACTCCAGGCCCAGAGCTCTATCCACTGCGCCATTTTGCCTCCAACCTATGTTTCCAGTCTTATTTTGCATTATTCCCCTTCATATACCTTACAGTCCAACCTAGCTGGCCTTCTTACTGTTCTTTACATACAATTCTACCTCTCCTACTAGCTGTGCCCCATGTTTCCCCTGTTACTTCCACTCCTAGAATACCCAAGTCCTCTTCAAAACTCAGTTTAAGCACCACCTTTTACATGAAGCCTTCACTAACACTCCTCTCCCATTACTTTGTATTTATTCTAAAATATATTTTGTATGTACCTATGCATGAACATCTGTAACCCCAGATAGAAGGTAACCCCTCTAGGGTTGGAACAATTTCATATCTGTTTTTGTTTCCCCAGCACCTAGCATAGTGCCTGACACACAGTAAGTGCTTAATAAATGCTTGTGTAAGTATAAGACCTGTAGGGTCTCGGTTATTTCTAGAGATGGCTTAAATCTGTTCTTAAGTTCTAGTGGCCTAGGAGCTCTTAAATTTAACTTATTGGGAAGAAAGGGGCTTCCCTGGGGTGATAGAGGTGAGAAAAGAATGAAATTAGGGAAACTATCTTAGCATTCTCCTGGCCACTTGAAGATTAATGTCTCCTTACATTTGTGATAGATAGTTAGAACACCCTAGAAATTGAGGAATGCTCTTGCCTGGAGGGTTCCCTGGCCTGTGTGTGCTGCCTGCCACTTCTCCAAATCAGAAGCAGCATTAAGCATCTCCACTCAGGGGTCATATAGTACCAAGCTGCCCCAACTATGACAGCCCTTCCCAATTTGCTTAGGCCTGAGGTGGAGCTGAGATCTAGATGAATAATTCTCCCCACCCCCAGCCTTTGCACCCTAAACTGCCCATAATCCCAGGTGAAAAAATCCAGGTGAGAAACAGATAGCTGCAGCAGCCTCCAGAAAGCTGCTAAAGTCCCCGTCACTTTCCCACTTCCAGGCTGCTGAGTGGCCCAAGATGGATGTCCTGTCTCTGCCCGAGTTCGCTTATTGTGTGTGTAACCTGCCACCAGCTCATGTTTCTGTGGAGACAGACCCTCCCCACTATCACAAGGGATTCAGCCCGTGCTGTCTAACCTCAGCAGGCCAGGGAAGGAGGATGTGTTTGTTTACATGTCTGCAGTGTGGTTTTGTTTTCACTTGGAAGTGTATGTCTCTTAAATCAGGTTTAGATTAGCTTTCCCAGGTAGTGGTCAGAACACTAGACCAAGAGTCCAATAAACCTGCTTCCATTCCTTATTCCTCCCTGAGCCAGTTTAGTGACCTCTTATAAACTAGGCAAAATAGTTTGTGGGCCACAGTTTCCTCATGATATAAAAAAGAGCCTTTGCTCCAAGTTCCCTAATAGGAGAGCTAAGATCAAGGTGGAAACTAGGGTAAATGAAACAACTTTAAAATCCTAGGCCTGTTGTCTTTCTATGTAAATTAATAAATTATTGAGGAGTTATCAGTCTTTGCTCCAGGCAGTAGTATGCATGTACCCAGGAATTCACTATCCGGTTCTGATCTCTGTCTCTCAAACACCCTGTACCCTACAGCCAGGGGAAAATAAGGTACCCTGAAACATTCTGTTCCTCAGGGTATAACTACCCAAAAAACCAAAACAGAGTGAAAATTATTTTCAAAGTTAAACTATGTATATTTTTGTACAATGTATTTATTTCTACATAACCATGAAAATATAGCAGTTTTGGGAACAATTTCTAGATAAGGCCTTACAAATACTAAAATATGTTTTTTGTAGCTCAAAAAAACGATAAAAAGTTTATGGTCTTGGGTCTTTTGGAGTCTGACCATGACCTCTAGTTCAATCAGTCCCCAAAAGCCATAGCAGAGACAGGGAAATTCTTGTTTAGGAATGTGCCAGTTTCACCTCAGGAGCTAACGCAAGTCTACACCAGGTCCAGTCCACTTCAGAACTCATAGAACTGCCTTCCTACCCTTTTACAGAAAAGTTTATGGTGATAATGAGGATGAAAGCATTTATGTAACCCCTTCAGGTTTAGAAATTCTTTACAAATATCTCATTTAATCCTTACTATATTACAGATGAAGAAATTGAGGCAGACAGAGGTTAAGTGACTTACCCAGGGTCACACAACTCTTAAGGCCTGAAGCTAAATGTGAACTGAGGGCTTTCTGATTCTAGACACAGCATTCTATTGATTGTGCCATCTAAATGACACCTACGGAAAAGGAATGTTTTCCTCTCCCAAGCCCATTCAGGGACCGACCAACCAAAGAAATTGAAGGTGGAGAAGGGGGGTTGACCACGATATTGGTAAAGCAACCATACTTAATTCTGCAGAAAGAAGGATCTGAGTCTGCTTTGAAGCTTTCATGCTTTGTATCAATGCGAACTCTTCAGGTTTTGACTGAAAATTCCAAAATCAATATTTAACCTGAAATCCCACGTGCTGGATCCTTTCCCGATTTTTAAAATTGTTGTTGACTGTGAGAGTGAAGCTGTTGTAGTTGTTTTTAATCTTGAAGCTTTGTGTGTGTTTTTTTAAGTAATGGATTATGTCTGATCAGCACTCTTTTATAAAAATTGTTTTTGCTTATATGTGTGTGTGTGTGTGTGTACATACATACATACATATATATATTTTTTTAAACAACGTTTCTGCTTAACCACTAGAGAGCAGAAATTTCCTTCTTTGCTTTAGTTCATGGTGGAGAACTTAAACCATGATAAATAAGCGAATAGAAAATGACCAACAGAGAACATCATTTTGACAAGAGGTGAATCTATAGTGGTTCATATCTATAGATTCATATCTATATAGTGATTTCTAATTTACAATTGATAATGACTTTTAAGTGAGATAGCACAAAGACCCATTTTACAGATTATGACCCTGAAGTTCAGAGGGGTGAAATGACTTTCCCCACAGTCAATAAGAAGAGAAGCTAGGCCTCAAACCTAGGTTTTCAAACTCCCAATTCAGTACTCTTCCCACTAACACACATTGCTTTTGAGTAGTGAATGGCTGGAGGCCTTAACTAAAGATGCCCAACATGAAGGTTGGTGGCACTATAAATGTAGTGGCTTTTTAACTTATATTTGTTCCCTTTATCAGCCACATAGTATATCTAGAGCTAATTGCCTTGCCCCTGTGGAATTTTATTTGAAGTTCTGGTCTCTGGCTTCTGTCTTAATAATTAGCACGGAAAGTAATGAGAAAACATGTCTTCATTATATATGTTTAGAGAGGTCAAAAATTCTGAATTGTTGTATTAAAGTTAATCAGTAAAGGTATATTTTAGGTCATTGGCACTCAGCCATTATTCCTCTTGTGGGTCCTTAGCAGTTAATGTAAGAGGGGCATCAGTTTATAACATAAAAAGAGTTCTTTTGTAGGTTGGCAAGATCCTGGAAATCCTGGCATTGGTTTTGTGAAGTGTTCTATCTTGTTTTCTGATATTCTTCAAGGCCACGTGTTTAGTACAAAGCCAGATTCATAATGGACATTTTCTTATTAAAAATAATAATAATCACACCTGCATGCCCAGGCATTAATGAGAATGATAGCTAATTTCTCAAGGCCAAGACTGAGGAATCTGGTAGGAGGGCAAGGGGAGAGTTTTCTCTTCACGTCTTTGTCCCATAGGGCCTGTTGCTATAATATCCTCAGATTCTCATAGGAGAAAGAAAGTATTTACTTGTTCATGTCCTCCCTTGTGCATTTTCTCCTCCTCTCACACTTTGAGAAGAAAAATTAAGCAATATTTTTCCACACAAAATTTTCCTTTAACACATGCCTTTTGCTTCTGCCTTGAGCAAGCAAATGCTACTGCCAGTGGAGACTTCTCTAAGCAGAACATAATTTATCCTTACCAGAACAAAGGGGTAAATTAAAAGAGCAGCTGGCTACTTGCCACTGGGCTAGGATAGTAGGAGGAAAGAGCTAGTTAACATTCATTCCCCTACCTCTATTCAAATAGCATTCACCCCCAATCCCCAACCATGCTTCCTTCTATCTTTTGGTCCTGGAATAGAGAACTGCTGGAAGTCTAGTACATCTCTAAACCTGGGGGAAGAAGCAGCAAGAAGGAGCTGCAATCATTCTTTCTTTCCTTGGGCCAAAAGAATGTAAGTCCCAAATAGGAAACTTGAAAGGAAAGGAAATCTTAAATATTAAAAAAAAATAGACTTTAATCTCTTCCAAACCATCTCCCTTACTCTTCACAAATGCAAACAACACTTCATAGAATAATAAGCTTTTCACATAAAGGAATTATAAGAAAAGAGAAAGAATGGCATATGATATTTCAGTACCTCGAAAGATGTGTTATTTTATCAGTATAAGTATTCCTCCCACCAAAGCACACTGCCATCTTTTCATATCTTAATAGATGGTTTCATCAGTTTCTATGGTGAAAACTACTTAACACTCAGTGACCAATCTTCTGATGATGAATCTCAGTGTACTTAACTAGGCTGGCCTTCATTCAACCAACAACATCCATAACCGGACCTATATGTAAAGCCTCACATGGATCAGTGGAGAGAACACCAGATTGGGAGTTCCAGAGGAACTTAAATACATAACAGCTCTGTGCCCTGAGAAAGTCACTTAATCTTTCTGGGTCTGTGGGTCCTTCTAGCCCTGTGGGAGCTACCAGAATATGTGGTCCACTAGAATAGCATCTAAGAACCAGTTACCACCATGCTATGATGAGCAACTGAGCAAAACTTTGCAAGAAGAAAATAATGATAGCACTAGTATATAGTTATGCTAGAGGATAATAATAACGATAACACCAGTACGAAAGGACAGCTACTGAAGCTGAAGCTTAAATACTTTGGCCATATAACGAGAAGACAAGACTCACTGGAAGAGACCTGATGTTGGGAAGGATTGAAGGCAAAAAGAGAAGGGGACAACAGAAGATGAGATGGATAGTGTCATGGAGGCATGAGCTTGAGTAGACTTTGGGAGATAGTGGAGGACAGAAGGGCAATAATCCCTAGGTTCACAAAGAGTTGGACCCACCTGGATAACAGTGATAACACTAGTCCGTAATATATACTAGAAGATAATAACAATATTAACACTAACACATAAAATATACTAGAGGATAAATATTATTATACAATAATAATAATGCTAGCACTTGGTATATCCTAGTGGATAACAATAATATTTGTAATAATTATAATACCAGCATGTGGTATATAAATCAATGTTTGTTGAAAGAATGGCTTATGTTTATAGCACTTTATAATTGCAACATGTTTTCAGTTGTGGTATCAGGGTGGTATCAGACCAATATCATTTTAGAGGGGAAATTATGAACAAATGAATGAAATGTATCTATTGAGTGCATCTTTAGCAATTTTTAAAATATTCATTATGAAGGAAATATTATGGAAAATATTTATTGAAACTAGAATAGTCATGTTACTTTTTAAAAAGAAGCTTGAAGGTTATAAGTTAGACTAACAGGAGCACTTATTCAATCATCCTCCTAGATCAGGGGGTCTTAATCTGGAGTCTGTGAACTTGTCCCTTTAAAAAATACATTTTTGTAACTTTTATGTTTATATAATTGGTTCTGTGCCCCTAGGTATTTTGTTTTATTCATTTAAAAACATCATTCTAAGAAGAGGTCCATAGGCTTCACTAGACTGCCAAAGGGGTCCATGAAAAAAAAAATTTTAAATAAAATAAAAACACATCTTAAATAAACTTAGAAGCTTCTAATAAGCACTAAGGATAAATAAAATGAGTATTTTCCTAAGAGTGCATACCTGAGCAGAGAGCTTCATTTTAGTAATGCCAGAGAAGGAAATTAAATTTCGAGGGGTGGAGTGTTGCTTCCCACTGGCTCCTGGAATTCCAGCTTTATTGGAAACTCCTCTTCATTCACATTTCAGAAAGAGGATGATGAAATGAAGAAGGGAGGGAGAAAGGAGGATATTTTTCTTGAGAATTCAAACTTTTAATGTTTTCTGGTTGCATAATCACTGCAAAAACAGGCCCTTCTAGTAATCTTTGACCACACAAGATGCACAACACATCTTACAAAACTGATTGAACTAGTTCTTTGCCCTTGAGCACTACTTGGGATCTAAGTTAGAGACAAACACACCTATGGGACTAACCTCCTGCATTTGTTATAAGGTGACATGTATGTACCATGGGGAGGGTTTAGTAGCATAATCGTGTTCTCACCTAGCTCACTCTGTGTCCACCCGTACCCACACATCTTTAAGAATTCTGAAACCTGTGGATCTGGAACAGAGAACAGCTAACTGGCTTTTAATGGAATCAGAGTCATGAATTTAACCTCATTAACTCAAAGCTTTAGCCAACTGAACTAGTCAGTCATATCGATGTGTTTGTGTATGTTAAGAAGGAGACAGGAGGGAGCCCTTTAATCACCTACCTCTTATACATTGTTAATATCAGTAATACAAGCATACACATGAGGCTTTACCGGGGGCCAAGAAGAAGGTGGACCAGACAACCTCTCAGTCTATTCCTGCCTTCTAATTCTAACAAAAATAGCTGTACCATTTACTGTTTCCCCAGGATAAATCAAGCAAGGGCCTAAGATTTTTCTTAGAACCAGCTTTTCCCTCCTACCTGGAGATAGTGTCCTAGTTTAATGTGTGAGATGGTACCATATCGCCAGTATATTATTTCACCTACTGCCAATGACTCTTTCACATCTAAGATGCAGAGCTGAGCTAAAAACTAGGGAATCACATACAAACAAGAGGAAGAAAGGGTGTCAGAGTTCATGTTAGCAGTATGCAGGGACAACATAAGGGGGAAGAATGAAAATAGAAGTAGTAAGAAAACTATTGGAGAATTTCCTGTAGGTAATTGGGATATAAAAGTTCCCTTCACTACATTAAGCAGGAGAGAGTTCCAAAGTCATGAACTAAAATAATTTTAATTCCAAAAATATTTATTAACTACTGCATATCTAACACCATGAATAAATGCAGAAGACATACAAGAGATGATCCCAATCTTCAAAGACCTTATTATATCTTTGGAGAAACGAGCCAAACATACATCCCCCAAATTCATCCAACAAGTATTCATTAAATGCCTACCATGTACAAAGTTCAGTACTAGACACTGTGAAAGACATCAATGGGAAAGAGTGCCTCCCCTCAAAAAGTTTATAGTCTGCAGGAAAAAAATAAGACATTTACACAAAAAATGCAATAGAAATTTTAAAATGTTAAGTGCATGATGAATAAGTATTACAGATCCCATGAGAGATAAAACACCCCCCAGGTTGGAGGATATTAAAGCAGGTCCATGAAGGAAATGGAATTTGGCTTGAGGGATTAGTAGTATGTCAGCACATAAAGATAAGGCAGGGAAGGATCTTCCAAGTGCAAGAAACAGTACTGAGTAAAGAAGTTGAATCTGAAAAGCTCAGCATGTATTCTGGGAAAAAGAAGAGTCTATTTTGGCTGTAGTATTTGAAGGATAATAGCCACAGATAAGGTTGGAAAGGTAGGTTGGAGTCACACTGAATACTATGCTAAGGAATTATTCTTTATTCAGTTAAAAAAATAGGGAAACATTGAGTGTATTTGTTGTCCAAGAAGACTAGTATGTTAGTGGTGCGTAGGATAAATTGGAAAGGGAAGAGTCTAAAAAGAGGGAGAATTGTTCAGAGACCATTACTAATGTCTGACCTAGAGGTAATGAATCCTCAAATCAGTGTAGAGGCAGCTAAAATGGCAAGGTGTTGAGAAGTGTGGGGAATGTTGATCAGGTCAAATAAAAAGGTTATTTCAGTTTATTTCAAATTAGCAGAGAAGAAGAAAACAAAGACAAAGAAAATGTAAGATCACGAGCATGGGTAATGAGGGTGACTGACAGGAAGAGGAAAATTTGGAAAAGGAGAAAGATGTAAAGGGAAAATGATTTCTTCAGACTTAGCCATATTAAGCTTGAGCTTCTTATGGGACATCCAAGTAAAGATATCTAATAGGCAGTTGAAAATGCTACTCTGAAGTTTGGAAAAGAGGTCAGGGTTAGAAGGGTCCATTTGGGAGTCATCTTCCAAAATATAATAGCTGGAATATGAAACGATAGAAGATGTATATTGCCAAGTATCAAACTCTGTACCAGAGACTATCACTAGAAGGTAAGCTCCTTGAAGGTAAGAACTATTTTTCATTTTTTTCATTTGTATCCCAAGTGCTTCATTTGATACCTGGTAAATAATAGATGTCTAATAAAATTATTATCTAATAAACTGGTATCTGGTAAATAATAGTTGTCTAATAAGATTGGGCAGCTAAGTGATGCAGTGGATAGAGAACTGGGCTTGGAATCAGGAAGACTCATCTTCCTGAGTTCAAATCTGGCCTCAGACACTATGTGACTCTGGGCAAGTCACTTAACCCTGCCTCAGTTTCTTCATCTGTAAATGAGCAAGGGAAGGAAATGGCAAACCACTCCAGTATCTTTGCCAAGAAAACCCCAAATAGGGTGATGAAGTCTGACACAACTGAAAAAATGACAATAAAACTGTTGTTGTTGTTATCAGTATTATAAAAAATCAGCATAGGGAAAGGTCAACATATACTAGAATAGAGACAAAAATGTTTCTTGGTTGTAATGAATTTGAACTGGACCTTGAAGTAGGAAAAGGGTATGGTCAAATGAAGAGGAAAGGACAGGAGCCACAATTCTGTTTGAAGCAGACAGTGTGAGCAAAGACTTGCCTCCACCCTGGTATGCTATTAAATCTGTGGTATTACACCAGCCAAAATGTAACTGGCATGTATCAAAGAAACATTTTTTCATTGCCTTCCATCTCTGAAAAGTTGGGTTGTTAAGGAAAACATGAAGGAAACCAGTGTAAGGCTAATAGCAACATGAGGCAGAACAATGGTTTAGTTCTTCTTCCTCATGCTAAGGCTACAAGGCTCCCCAGAAAAATCCTAATTTTGTCTGAGAATTCTGAATGCTGAGGCCAGTGCTGTGGTTTGGTTACAGGTTGTTGCCTCTGTTGGCATCCTATTCTCATTCCTGGTTATGTGTTACAGCTACATAGGAGTACCACGTGGGCTTGGTGGTGGCAGGGAAGAAAGGTCATCATGAAAGAGAATACATTGGGTACATGAAACAGTTTGTCCTACTCTTGTTATAGGGGGTGAGTGGTTTTCATTTTCTTATCCTAAAGAATTACGGGCACAAAATCTGTGCATTTGCTTTTGGTGTTCCAGTGGAATCTTTTATTTCTAATATATTTGCATCTCTGAACCATGGGGCTATAATTGTGCCAAAACAAATAACCAACTGAGCCTTAGGTTTTCTATATATTTCCATTTTTCCTTCCCATCTCCTCCTCTCTCCTTCCTACCTTCCATCTGTCCCCTCTTTCTCCTTCCTTCCTTCCAAAACATTTATTAAGCACTTAATCTGTATAAAATAGTGGGTTACTTATAGTCTCTGTAGCCACTGGACCAGACACCGAGTTAACTAGTATTTTAACATCTAATATACAGAGCAAGTGTTAAGCCAAGCCTGGGCAAAAGGGATTTTTTATATGCTGGTACTAATCTCCCTTTGGCTTTTGGTTCTGCTGTCAGTCATCATTACAGAAGGCAGGGCTAATAAAGGGAAACAATGAGTCTGTCTGAGGAACTCTATTTTGTTGCCTCCTATATATGCCTCTTGCAAAGCATACGGCAGGAAAGCAAGGTCATTGCTTCCTTCTTCATGGTGAATTCAATAGTGTCTCCCTCCTCCCCTCTGGCTAGCAAGACAACCAAATAATAAGTCTATTCATTGCATTTGACATTTGATAATGATATCCTCAAAATGCTTCATAGTTTAAAGACTAGTTTACTGGATTAAGTCATTGAACTGCTTGCAAAATTCCAGGCTGATTAAGTAATGTTTAGATCATCTCAAGTGTTTTAAAAAAATAAATTTAATGCTAAAGATCTAAGGAGGGGAAAAAGCTCAATTTCTGTAGAAGAATTTTAGCAATCATGCCTTTTTACTCCTTAGTAAACACAAGATAATCATTTAGAAAGCTATAAATTAAAAGATTCAGGGAGAAAACTAGAGCATAATGCAATGCTACAACTCAAATGATCACAATAGAGAAAGCCCAGGAAAGTGTTAATCTGTAAAGACAAAAAATATGGAAAGTTAATAGGGAGAAGTCAGATGATATCCAGGATGATTCCTAAACTGTCTTACTTTGGTAAGAACCATGTAACTTTGACTCTTCTATGTGTCGAAAGCAGTTGTGTTCTTTGTTTTACAAAGTGTTATAACAGTGTTGTAATCCCTGTTATAACAGGGATTCTTAACCTGGGAATCATAGATCTCTGTGTAGATTTCTGGGGATCCATGAACTTAGGTGTGGGAAAATGACATCTTTATTTTTGCTAACTCCTTACTTAAATTTAGCATTTCCTTCCATTATTTAAAAATATTATTCTGAGAAAGAGTGTTCAGGTTTCAGAGGCGTGCCAAAGGGGTCCAGGACACAAAAAAAGGTTAAGAACCACTAGTGTAAAGGAACTGATAATGTGCCTTGTTCCTGATTTACTCAGGAATTTTCATTCTTCACCACAAACATAATGGTTTGTTTATTTTGCTGTGTGATGCATACTGGCCAAAGAAATAGTCGTTTGTTTCATTGCCCTTGTTTTGCTTTGGAGAGAGCAGTTCTGGGTACATCTTTACACTACCAATAGAAGAGACGATGACATGCCAAGGTAGGAGTTGCATAAAGGTTAACATTAGGTATAGGTCGAAAGCATAAAGACCTTTTAATTCTAGAAATTGTCTATGGTAACTGGGCTTGGTTCAAAATTAAGTCTGAATGCCAGTAAAGCTTTACTTATCCTCATTAACTGTAGGAAAGAGGTGAGAATTAGTTGAAAAGCTTGAATTATAGAACATTTATAAAGAAATGCAGCTTTTGCTAATTTACAAGTAAACAATTCAGATTAGGTGAACAAAATAATACTTGGCAATAATGGTCCATAAGTGCCTTGCACTAATTTTATTTTAGTTGTTTTAACAGCAACAGCCTGGTTTAGGGGAGACAGAGTAGGCTCTGGCATCAGAAAGGCCCAAGTTCAGGTCAAGACAAATACCAGATGCATGACCCTGGGCAAAGTCCCTTCATATCTCAGTGCCACAGGCATCTCTGACCTTAAGTTATAAATGGTTCCAATTTGCATCAACTCGAATAATTTCTACCCAGGGAATTTCCCTACACCAATGATATCATAGCTTTAGACACCACCCCTCCCCCCACCGACCACACACACACACACACACACACACACACACACACACACACGGATCATTATTGTTTACCAGAAGACCTACATCATTGGAATTCTGATAAAAATTGGTTTTTCTTCCCCTGAGAGTCCAGTCATAAATTAACCAACATTTGAATTGCAGTAGCACTGATAAACAATAAAGGAAATCTCTAGTTGGGATACTTGTATTTTGTAATTAAAAAAAAAGAGAGAGAAAAGAGAACTTTATTTAAATCTTTAAGAGGGCCCAATATTTAAACTTCCACCAATGACCACAAATTTTAAACCAAAATAGTATAATAGTTATAGATTTAAGAAGGACCGTAAAAGTCATCTACTCAAACCCACTCGTTCTACATGTTGGAAAACTGAGGCCAGAGAAGTTAAATAATTTGCCCAAGTTGACTATAGAGTAAATGGCAGAGTCAGGATCTGAACCGATGTCCTCTGACTTGAAATTTAGCACATTCTACATGACTTCTTGCTGCAATGCTCTGGTAACACTTCTTTTCATAATCATTGAATATTTAGATTGAGGCAGATTTCAGAAATTGAAAAAGAGCTTGGCTGCTCTGGGCCTTTAATACATGTTCACTAGCTACTTGTTGACTGATAGTCTGTGAAAAAGCTAAAATGCTCCCTGGAAACAGTTTTACCTTCTTTGTCCATTGGAAAGGGAAATGTTAGCCAAGGCTTTAAATTCCTCCACATCTAGTTCTCTGTCTCTCTGCCTAGGAAAATGAGAGAAAACTTGGAAAAATAGGAAAATTTTAGGAGGAAAAGAGGAATAATAAGAAAACAAAATCATCAGTATGTGTATAAGGCCCCAGTATATCCAACTGATATTCTGCAAGACATGTGAATGTAAGTTGTGAAGACAGACCTGTTGTTAAAATTCTCGTGGAAATATTGAGGAGGAGGTATATGTGTGTGTTAGGGGAGCAGGGAAGTGGGGAAGGATTTCCTTTTTCCTTTTGAGAAAATTTCTTAATGTAATTTTTTGACATTTTGACATCTGCTTCCTTTAAGGGGAAAAAATGCTCCTGTCTTTTTCTGTACCACACCAAGCTTTGTTTTGTTTAAGGAATAGACTTGCTTTTTCCTCTCTGCTGAAGGACATGGGAGGTGTCAGTGTTATGATACTGTGCAGCCAGCTTTATACTAAAGCCAGCAGATTTCCTTAATATACTTATTGCTGTTCTGTAAATAGCATGGGGGCATCCCTTAAATCTGAGCCACAGGTATCAAGGGGAGAAAAGGATGAAAGTATCAGACTGGTAATCTTGGCTAGAAAGTGCCCAGTGGCACATTTCATGAGGCCATGGGCCTCTATAGCTCATTCACAAAGTGAAAGTTAGCTTTGTGCCCATTGCTTACCATCTGAAATGAAGATTTTTAGGCTGAGTTCTAACATTGTCAGGAATGTTTGTTATAAATAGGCTAAATTATAGCTTAGAATTTGCATCTAAAAGTTTATTTTTATTTCATAATTTTCATTTTGAATAAAACTTTTTTTTTTTACTTTTAATGGAGCACATCCCTGCTTGGCAGCAACATACAAGTAATACAAAAGCTGCATAGAAATAAATAGATTTAGTCAGTTTGTTGTGGGTTTTTTCTTAAAAATTTTAGGTTGCTTTGAAAAAATCTTTCTAAGGAGAGGAGCTTTAGCTTCTGTTTAAAGAACAGCAGGAGAAGAAACCTGATCTAACAGCAGATATGGGGGGGGGGGGGTGTGGAGGGGAGTGGAAGGAGGTGGAGTAGTAATTCCTAATTTTTAACCCTGCCATTACTGCTGGCTTTCTCTATGACCTTGGCTGAGATTTTTGAAATTCCCCTAAACATATTTCAGGGGACACCATGAACTTCAGTGGCAAAAAAAAAAAGAATCTTCATCCTTATAATCTTTGGTTTCCTTTGTAATCCCATATATTTTACTTTATGCTTTTAAGAACATTCTTCTGAGGAGTCCATAGGTTTTACCAGATTTTCAAAGGGCCTATAACACACACACACACACACACATACGGTTAAGAACTCCTGATTTAGATCCATTTCTCTGTGCCTGTTTATAGAATGGAAATGATAACATATAAAATCAGTAGAAATATTAATTAGTATCATTCTTTCAAAATATAGTTATTGTTAAGCCAGTGATATTGCCAGGAACCCTAAGGAAAGAATCTGCTTGGGACTTTAAATTAGGTGTTCTCATAGCTCCTTTGTCTGCTCCTTAATTTGCAGAAAAGCAGAGTGCTTATCAGTACTGCATCCAGATTTTGTTACTGAAATCCTGTTTTGATTTCATGACATTTCCATTTGTACACTAAATTTGAGATGCGCCTGCATCTCAATGAAACAGTTGAGATCAAAGCCTGCACAGTGAACTCTTGTCATTTTTTTCCTGGCAATTTTGTTTACAACTAGGCAAAACCCACTCCATTTTGTTTATATTATAGTAGCAATGGTGTTTCCTTTTAAATATTCCTACTCGTTTTAATACTCCGTGATTAAACTGGGGTCTATGTGTAATTCTTGATCTTTTACATAGCAACAACTTAGATAAAAGGCAAGATGATATAGTTGGAATTCACACTTATGTGCTTGTGATAGAAGGAAAGAAAGAGTAACAATCCCTGCCTGCCCTCAAGAAACAGGGAACAAACTATGTATATAGAAAATAGTATGTGTATATTCAAGTTTGTGTATATACATGCATATATACATGTGTATACAAATACATATGTATAAGTATGTGTATATATATGTACGTGTATATGAATACCTGTGTATGTGTATATACTTGTCTATAAAGTCATATAATGTGAATTATATACACGTGTGTGTATATATATATACATACATATACATGTACATACATACACACACATATAAAATTCCTCATCAGTGCAGAGAGCTCAAGATGGAGAATTAATACTGCCATATTTTCTCTTCAATTTAGAGATTTAGTATTCTGAGGCACTAAAAGTTTCAATGATTTGCCCAGGATCCCACTGCTAGCCCATGTCAAAAGTGAGACTACCAACTCTGAGACCTACTTTCTATCCAATAGGCCATACTCGTTCTCTAAGTATAAAATATACATGAAACAAATACAAAGGGAGGGAGATCGCTAACAAAAGGGAAGCATAAAAGTTATTTTGTAGGACATGGTACCTGAGCTGAACTTTGGAGAGTTACTGATTCGAAGAGATAGAAGTGAGGAGGAAGAATATTCCAGACATGGGTGATGTCCTTTGTAAAGGTTCAGAGACAGAAGAGAGAATGTCTGATATGGAGAACATCGAGTGTGGTGGTTTGCCTTGGAAGAACACTATACTGCGGAGTCAGAAGATATGGATTCAGACCTCAGCTCTAATAATTAATAGTTATATGATGATAGATAAGTTGCTTTATCCATTGAACCATCCGGGGCCTCAGTTTCCTCTCTTAAAAAAATGGGAATTTCAATATTAGTGCTACCTTTTGCCAAAATTTGTTGCGAAGAAATTTTTTGTAAACTATGAAGTAAGAAAGCTATCCTAACTCATTCAGATAGACCATAAGTCAGTAATCAGTAGGATGTCACAGAATCACAGAATTTACAAGTTGGAAGGGACCATGGCAGCCATTCTCTGCCTGATAGGATTACCCACCATAACATATTTGATCAGTGGTCATTCAGCCTCAGTCAGAAGACCTCCAGTGAGGGAGAACCTACCACCTCTCCTAGCAGCCATTTAAAATTTCGGTAACGCTGAATATTTTATTCTACAACAATGGGCCCTCCTAAACCCCAGACAATAACCTAAAAACACATGCTGCTGGACATAAGAGAGAGAAAAAAACAAAGATGTAAAGTTGGATCACTGCTAATTGAGTACTATGGAGTAGAAGAATAATTTTAAATATGAAATGGGTCAACAGGCTCAACTTCACATGTGAAAGACAACACGTAATTGGTATTATTCTTGTGAAACCATAACTATACTTCTGTAGGCCTGTTGATAGAATGGTCACATGAAATGTAAAGAACTAAAGTCAAGAAACCTGGATTAGAATCCCTATTTCTTCCTCTGTCCTTGGGCAAGTCACTTCATCTTTAAATGAGGGAATTATAATAGGTGATCTCTAAGGGTCCAGTGTTCTTTGGATGCCTGAAATAACTCAGTGGACAGAGGAAAAGGCAAAAGGAGAAAGGAAAGATGAATTACTTTCAGTGGCTTCAAGTTTACAAAATGGCACAAACTTTCAAATATACCTACACACATCTATATACACACAAAGACATGTATATGTATACTATGGTGTTTTAATGTTGAATTTTATTATCTAACATATTATAATTAATAATATATTTATAATTACATCTAGGTGTATATCTACATATATGTACAGATATTTAGGTGTTAGTTAAATATTGGGTTTTATTTTACCTATGTGCTTGATTATTGATAATAATAATGAGTAAGCATTAGTTAACTTGAACATTTTAGAGTCAGTTTGATAATGTTTTCCAAATTGTGCTTTTGATTAACTAAACTTATAAATATTCAGTCGATTCATACATGTACTTCATGACCTTTTCATTATTAAACCAATCGCCATGTTTATAATATTTAAAGTAAAATCAAACCATTTAAAAATGTATCCACCTTTTACCACTCAACTTATTACCCTGTTGTACTCAGCACTTTTTTTTTTAAGTTTGACTAAGTATCATCAAAGACCTAGCTTGACAGATTTTTTCCTACTCAAAAACCTAGGCTTTGACATATTTTTTTCAAGTTCTCACAGTCCTATGTTTCCAAAGTTCAGAGTAAACAAGAAGGCTCCCAAACTTAGCAGCATATTATGATTACTCTTTTGTACTAAGTGAGAGGGCGGATAAGCTTGTTGGTGCTTTCTGCCTGAGTAATTCAGCCCTGGAAAGAGTGATCGTACTTTGAAAGAGATTGCTCCCACCTGCAATTTTTTTTAAACATTTGTCCTAGTGTTCCAAGTCAGAAAGAGTAAATGAATTACCATTACAGATAAAAACTGGTACTAGTAAAATTTTGCATCATTTCTTGATATGCTATTCTTTACATATATGCAATATTACAGCTTTCATATTTTATTTTCTTTGTAAAATTCTAAAATTGGTTAGAGATGGATATTATCTCTATAATGTCCTATGTGAAATCCACTCTTTCTCTCATAAATAGTAAAATAACAACAACCAGCAGGATCAGACTATTTATCTTGCCAAACAGAATCTAAAATGTTTAAGCATCTCATGAATATTAGCTTTAGGAAATCTAAGTCTTACTTAAAGGTAACAGATGAAAATTTGGTAAGTATGCAGTGTTTTTCTTTATGCAAATAATAAATAGAAATGGTAACAGCGCTGGACTAAATAAAGATCCTGTGGACACTTCATTAGAGACCTCCTTCCAAGTGGACATTAAATCATGAATAACTATTTGAGGAGTCTAGCTATTCAACCAGTTCCAAATCCATCTAATAATACTATCATCCGACCCTCATCTTTTCTACAAGAGTAGCATGAGTATCATTTTGTCCAAAACTTTGCCAAATTTTTGCTATATTCCATATACCATATTCCCTTGATCTATTAACTCTGAGGGGGAAAAAATGAAAACCATCACACAATCATTAAACATTTATTAAGTGCCTGCCATGTGCCAGGCATTGTGCTAAGTGTAGGGAAATGTTTTTCTTGAAGCTGTGCTGCTTCATTTCTAGATGATTAACTATCACTTTGATTGAACAGTCTAGAATTTTTTCAGATATATAAATTGAATTCTCTTGCCTATGGTTTACAGACATTATTCTTTTGTCTCATTTTTGAAAAGCAGAATAGCATTTGCCCTTCTTCAAATCCGTGGAATTTCTCCATCTCTTCAAAAATCCCTGACGTTGTCTCAAAAATCACATCTTCCATTTCTTTCAGAAACCTGGAGTGCGCTCTATCTGGACCTAACAACTTGAACGCATGTAGAACAGCTAGGTGAGCTCTTAATAGCCCCTTCCTTTATTTTAAGATATCAGTTCTCTAAAAGCCATTTTTGTTCGGTCCTTTCTAATCCAAAAAGCATTCTCCTTGGCAGGAGAAGAAAAAGATACAAAATAAGAGTTGAGCACCTCCGCCTTCTCTCTGTTGTTGAATGTTATCATCCCATTCATACCGAGAAGCAGTTTGATACCTTCTTTCATCACACTCTTTTTTAACATTTTGTTGTTGTTGAGTCGTTTTCAGTCACATCTGCCTCTCTGTGAACCCATTTGTGGTTTTCTTGGCAAAGATACTGTAACGGTTTGCCATTTCTTTTTTCCAGCTCATTTTACAGATGAGGCAGAGTTAAGTGATTTGCCCAGGGTTACAAAGCTAGTAAGTGTTTGAGGCTGGATTTGAACTCAGGTCTTCCTGACACTGAGCCACCTAGTAGCCTTTCTTCAATATAGAGTAGTTTTAAAAACTCCACAATTATTTTTTAAAATAATCGATTCCCTTGTTTTCTTTTTAATTGCCTTTACCTCCCTTTGTATCCCTGACCCTCTTTCCTCCCAGAGGAAAAAATTCTTCATAACAAATGTGTATACATACAAATATATATATGAAAGAGGAAGAAGAGAAAAAGTGGATCAAAACAAATTTTAAAAAATCTATCATTATATGCAAGGTTGCATCTTCGTGTACCTTCCCCCTCCCCCCACCACACACAAAGGCGTAAAGGAGGTGCTGTCTTATACCTGTTCTGGGGAGCCAAACTTGTTCTCTAATTTTGAAACATTCAGTTTCAAATGTGTAGCTGTTGTTCTTTCCATTTACATTATTATCTACATTAGCCGTATTGTTTTCCTTGACATGCTTAACGTCGCATCAGTTCATATAAGTCTTTCCATGCCTCTCTATTCATCGTGTCCATTGTTTCTTACAACACAGTAACATTCTGTTACATTCATGTACCACAATTTAGCCATTCCCCGATCAGTGGACTTCCACTTTGTTTCTAGTTCTTTGCTACCATATTTTGGTGTATATGGAAATTTTATTTTTGCCTGACCTTCTAGGGGTATAGACACCTAGCACTGAATCCCCTGGGAGAAATAGTAAGAACATGTTAGTTACTTTTTTTTTTGCATAATTACAAATCACTTTCCACGATTATTGGACTAATTCATAGCTCTGCCAAAAATGACAATACCATTGTAATATACTAGAGACCACCTGGACATAAAGAAAACATAGATAAGCAGTTCATAAATCTGATTACAAACCTGGGATGGAGGCATCATAGGTAGGAATAGGACATTTCAATGCTCTGAACATCTTCTGGAGCTCTTTCTCTGCCAAAAACAAAGCACCTAATGATTTCTTGACCTGCCTTGATGATAATTTCACCTTTCAAATGATAAAGGAACAAACTAAGGTGTTTACTATTCTTATTCTGATGGCTTGTGTTTAGCATACCTCTCTTTCAACAAACCTTCTAATACTGACTGTTCCCATCTTATGTCACCTGCCAACTTGCTAGGTATGAGGTGAAACCTCAGAGTTGTTTTGATTTGCATTTCTCTTTTTCTTAGTGATTTGTAGCATCTTTTCATATGTTTTTTTAAGTAATTTTCAATTCTTCTTTTGAGAAGTGTTTTTTCATATACTTTGGCCATTTTTCTGTTGGGGAATGACTTTTGAAAACTCAGTAATTCTTAAAGAACCGTGCCATGCTTTCGTTATGTCCTTTGAGCTTTTTTTAAAAGCTATAGATACTTTGTATGTATCTTATATATGCTTTGTTATTTACATGTCATATCCTCCTCTGAAATTATCAAGTATCAACAAACATTTATTAAGTGTTTGCTATGTGCCAGATATCCTGCAATGAGGAAAAGGCAAAAAACACAAGGAGCCCTCAAGGAGCTTCCATGCTAATGAGGGAGACAATATGCAAACAACTCTTCAAAACATGGCCCTTTCCTTCCTATCCAGTCTTCTTATATCTTAGTCATTTCCATATCATTTCCATCTAGCAACAGTCCTGGCATTCTTGCTGTTGCTTATGCACAATAATTCCTCTCTCATCTCTGGTTTTTAACTGGCTGTCTTCCATTCCTGAATTTTCCTCCTTATCTCCACTTCCTAACTTCGTTCAAGACTCAGCTCACATCTCAATTTCTGCAAGGGGGCATTTCTTGTCCTCTCACTGCTAGTGCCTTTCCTCTGAGATTACCTCCCATTTACCCCATATACATCTTCCTTCTACAATATTGGATAGGTAGGAAGGGGCCAAATTAAGAAGGGTTTTAAAAGATAACAGAGGGTTTTATATTTGATTGTGGAAGTAATAGGGAATCACTGGAATTTATTGAGTAGGAAGTTTAAATGGTAAAACCTAAGCTTTAGGAAGATCACTTTGATAGCTGAGTGAAGGATGTACTGGAGTTGGGAGAGACTTGAGTCAGGGAAATCAACCAGCAGACTATTGAAAAAGTCTAGGTGTGAAGAGATGAGGGCAAGATTAGTGAATGGAGAGGTGACATATATGATAGATGCAAAGGTAGAAATGATAACACTTGGCAACAAATTAGCTATATGGGGGTGAGTACAAATAAAAAAGTTGAGGTTGACACCAAGGTGCCAAGCCTGGGTAGCTAAGAAGAAGGTAATCCCCTCCAAAGTAAAAGGGAAGTCAAGAGGGAGTAGGTTTTGAGGGAAATAATGAGTTCAGCAACATGTGAAAAAAACATATTGAATTTAAAATGTCCATAAGGCACCAAGGTTAATATATCCAATAGGTAGTTGGTACTAGAAACCTTGAGGTCAGGATAGAGGTTAGGCCTAGATAAGTAGATCTGAAAATCATCTGCATAAAGATGACAGTTTAATCCATGGGAACTGATGAGATGACCAAATGAGATAATATCAAGGGGAAAGAGAAGAGGGCCCAGGACAGAGCCTTGGGGAACACCACACTTAGTGGATGAAGATCCATCCAAGGATACTGAGAGGTCAGATAGAAGGAAAACCAGGTAAGAGTGGTGTCCTAAAAACCTAGGAGGAAGGGAGCATCCAGAAGAGGGTGATCAATTAGATCAGAGTTTGCAGAAAGGTGAGAAAGGATGAGGATTGAGGAAAAGCCATTAGATAGAATAATTAAGAGATCAGCTTTGGAAAATAGCAGTTTCATTTGAATAATGAGATTGGAAGCCTGGAAGCCTGACAGTGGGCAGGGGTGGGGAACCTGCTGGCATCCGCTTCGAGGCCACATGTGGCCTTCTAGGTCCTTGGGTGCAGCCTTTTGACTGAGTCTAGGTTTTACAGAACAGATCCTTTCATTAAGGGGATTTGTTCTGTGAAGTTTGGGGTCAAAGGGCCACCCTTGAGGACCTAGAGAGGCCTTGAGACGGAAGGTTCCCCACCCCTGGCAGAGAGTTTACAAGTGAGTGAGGAATGAAAGTGGAAACACTGATTAGAGTTGGCTTTGTACAAGAATTCAGCCAAAAAAGAGAGGATGACAGTGAGGATGGTCAAATCAAATGAGGGTTTTTTTAAGGTAGGGTGAGACATGGGCAAGTGTAGCAGCCAGTAAACATGGGAAGATTGAAAATTAGAGAGGGAGTGGGAATAATAGTAGGTCCAGTCTGCTAAGAATTCATGAGAGGATGGGATTAAGAGAGGATATTGGCTTGTTTGCCTTAGCAAGGAAGAAGGCCAGCTCCTCATGTGAGAGAGGAATGAAGCAGATAGCAGAGAAAACCTTCCAAACACTCTCAGATGACATGGGGAGATCTCACTAAATGACTTTTGTTTGCAGTGAAGCCTTCCCCTCTCTGAACACCTTCCATCTGCTTTGAATACATCTTGGGTGTGCCTGGTTATTTTCATGTCATATCTTCCACCGACATCATCATTAAGCATTGACAAACATTAAATGTTTACAATGTTCCAGACACTGTGCTAAGCCCTGAGGAAAAGGCAAAAACAATCCCTAGTAGCGCCCCTTCTAATAGGGAGACAAAATGCAAACAACCTCATAGAAAGAACACATATATAGAATAAATGAAAGTAATCGCAGAAGAAAGGCACCAGTGAGAGGACCAGGAAAGTCCTCTTGGGCTTTGAGCTGCGATTTGAGCTGAGTTTTGAATAAAACTAAGGGATGGAATCATCTGCATAGATATAATAATTTAATCCATGGGAGGTGATGAGATCATCAAATGAGATAATATCTAGGGAGAAGAGAGGAAGGCCCAGGACAGAGCTTTGGGGAACACCAACCCTTAGTGAATGTGACTTGGATGAAGATCCAGCAATGGATACTGAGAGGTCAAATAGGTAGGAAGAGAACAGTGAGTGTCATATAACCCCAGAAAGAAGAAAGTATCTATCCCTCTTGGGTATATAGAAAAGAGATAATTCACCCTTGCCTTATTAGGCAAGGTCCTTAACCTTGGGATGTTTGAGGAGAGATGAAAAGGTTTGAAATGGCAGCTATAGTGAGTAGAATGATGAATTGATTAGGGAGATGGAAAAGGAATGTCTTGCTGTCCTGAGGGCCCAGTGGAAATTAATAGAAATTAATACAAATGTAAAGTAATATAAATTTGTAATGGATCTAGTCAGCTCAGTCTTGTGATATTCTCCAGCTCTCTTTATCTAAATAGAAACAAGGAATATAACAATATAAGCTCATCGAGGCCAAGGCCATTTATTTCTTTTTCTTTGTTTCCCCGGCACTTAGCACAGTGTTTGGCACATAATAAACACTTAAATGCTAGTTAAATGTTTCTGAAAAAAATTAATGAAATATTTTCAAAATATTCAATTTTCCCACTAGGATGACCAAAAGTCACGACCTTTAGATCACTACTTCTTTCAGAAAATAATCATAATAAAAGTAGTCAAGACAGAAATATAAAAGCTTACTTAATCACATTAATTAATCAATTGTTAAAAGTAGAGCCCCTGATCTCTAGAAGTTTTATGTTAGAGAAAAAGACCTATATTTGGGGTTGGGGAGGGAATCATCCCATATTATGCATACTAAAAAGTGATATTTGGTTTTTGCAACTAATAATTCCATTTTAACTAAAAAATAATTGATTACTACTTAGAAATTTGAAACAACCTGGCATCTCACAGTTCTCATTATGAAGCTAATTTCCTATTTCTGTTAACATCTCTGAACTGTTGGTGGGGAAGGGGCATTACATACATTTAAAAAACAAGCCAGGTAGTGTGCATTCCTTACTAGGCGTCAAACTAGAGAAGCTGGTTGGTATAGGTGAAAGACCTCCTGGACTGAGAGTCTGGAGACCTGAGTTGGAATCCAAGCCACACCTGCCACTAACTAAATATTTAACTTTGAAGTACTATTCTCTACGTTTGGTTTCCTTCTCTGTAAAATGAATGGATTGTATGAAAGTATTTCAGATATCCCTTCCTACTTTCTGAATCCATGAATATCTTGAACTATAGTTGCAAAAGCTATAATCATCTAAACATGAGAAATACAAAGATCATGAAAAAATGTAAGCTTGTGAAGGGCAGATAAATACAATCCTTCCAATTTGCAGCATATTTAAACTGTTAACTAGGAACCTCCTGCTCCTTAGAGAAAATTCCTTTTCTATATTCCAAAAATAGTCATTTTCTACATGAAAAGTAACACCTCATTTATCTTACATAATTGGGAAATGAACAGTTTAATTTTCCAGATAATTGAAGCTCATCTCCTAAAACATCATGATAGCTAGTATTTATTTTGATAGTAATGTTTCTAAAATATTGTAAAGGGCATGTTCTCCTTGGAAGTCTTTAGAGCAGACCTACATCTGCTTCTGGACTGCATTCAGTAAAAGGCTTTGAGGAAAAGGGTACATGGGTCCTGAAAAATGACTTTCTAGTTGGCGTCCTAAAGCTATCAAAGTATGTACATTAATGCATGCAGGGAATTTAAAAGAATGGAGACAGTAACAAGGCAGAGTGTCCTTCCCTGTTGCTGTCTACAGTGCCAGACTGGGGAGATTTCTGTTTTACTAGCCTACTGAGGCAAAAAGATGTGAAGTGTATATGCAGGAAAGCGACAGGGACAAGGGCCTCAAACGTACCATAACCAAGAAGTATGAAAAGGTAGAAAAGAAAGCAGCTTGGGGAGCATAGCTTGTGGCTGCCATGCCATCATGCCCAGGGAGAACAAAAGGAAATTTTCAGCAGTAATACTTATTCCTGAGTCATGGAGAATCAATGATGACGATAGGTTCCCATTCTTGTAGTATGTGGACTTCAAAGGTTTTGATTAATCTATTGACATTTCAGGTTGTCTCTCTCCTGTATGGAGCTCAGGATACTAAGGATAATGGCAATGGACTCCAACCTGAAAGGCAGTATTTGCCTTGGGAGTGTGAGGTGGGAAGTGCTTGGAATGTCACATTTTATGATATTAGGGGATGATGCTTCTTGATTTTACCATGCTATTACTAATCTGATTAAATCACAACTTTGATGCTTGAGTTACTGAAGCAACATGTTGGGTCTAGAAGAAACTGGAGTGGACATTGGATAAAGGCTGAGATGATGTCATGATTGACAAACGATTGATAAGTAATTCTAGATGAAGAGGCTGAGATAGAACAGTGAGGGATGGAATGCTAAGTGACTGATAGCCACCTGTGCTCTTGCAAGAAAGGGAAAGTAAGTCTCTGGTCAGTGCAGTTGTTAAAATATGATATTCACTCTTCTGCATTCTTAAACAACATATAATGAACACAGTTTGACTTTTTAATGATTCACAGTACTCATGACAAATATCATTATGTACTAACCTGTAATTAATACAACATTGCTTCCTAGGGATATTGAAGTGTTATAGAGTTCTTTGCCCCTACACTAAATGACTTGGATTAGTGTTCTTCATTTCCTTTTGTTTATACTTCTGACTGCAATTATCCTTCTTCCTTTTTATATTTATTTTCAGACTCATTTTACATAAAGTTGTCTGGTTAAAAGGGCAGCTATGTGGTTCACTGGATAAAGCACTGGGCTTGGAATCAGGAACTTCCTGTTCATGAGTTCAAATCTGGCCTCAGATACTTGCTAGGTGTGTAACCCTGGGCAAGTCATTTCACCCTGTTTCCCTTGGTTCCTCTTCTGTAAAATAAGCTAGAGAAGGAAATGGCAAACCACTATAGTATCTTTGTCAGGAAAACCCTAAAATGGGGTCACAGAAAGTCAGACATGGCTAAAATGACTGAACAATAACAAAAGTCTAGTTAAAAATTTATTATGAGAGTGGCTTCATCTCTTCTATGAAATGAGTGGGTGGACTTCATGGAAGCTATTTGCTGAGGGAGGACTTTTTTATTTACTTCTGACATCTGACTGTGTGAATTCTAGTTGACTGGAGTTACCAGAAATCTTATCTCTGGATAAGCGAGTTGCTCCTCTGATTAACTTACTATCATAGATTTCAAGAACTGGAAAGGGCTTTAGAGGTCATTGAGTCTAACCCCCATTAATGAAATAGCTCAAATCCTATACTGCTTTGCAAATGATAGTTCACATGCCGAGCAAACAATTAAATTGAAATTCATTAAACATTTATTTAGTGTCTGGTCCATGTATTGTGACAGGTTCTGGGTGCACAGTCCTTGAAGCTCTCAGAGAGTTTACAAACTAAATTGGAAAATAAGACGTGCACAAAGAACCATAATATAAAATAGAACTTCAGAAAGACAAAAGAAGAGGCAGCTTGGCTTTGTGGATAGACAGCCAACCTTTGCATCAGAAGATCTGAATCCATGCCCTGTTTACAATAAAATGCCAACTGTATTTGCACAGGCAAATCATTTTACTTCTCACTCTAAATTATAATCCAATAGCTGATCTGCATAGGTCTATAAGCTTCATTACTTCTTTATTCTTCTCTTCCTTTTCTCCCAGAGCACTGACTTTCCTGTTGTACTGGTGGACAGATGTACCTCTGTAGTAAGGGCCAAGCTGAATAAAATCAAGGGAGCACTAATGGCCTGGGAATGTTCCTAATGTGTTCTTTCAGATTTTAATCACCAAATAGGTTCTGCCCAGACCTATCATTACGGTGGGATTAGACTGTGCTGTATGTGCAAATAAAAGTATTCATAGATTTGTTTGGATGGGAGGCTTTCAAAGTACGCTGAAAATATATCTCTTTAATACTAGCCCTAGGGGGCAAGGAAAAAAAAAAACCAATCATCCAGAGAGTTCACCATTTTACAAATAGGGAAAAAGAACCATGGTCAGACCTGTTTAAACTAGACTTCCTCAGGTCATTAAAGGTAGTCATTGAAAGAGCTGGAAAGAAACTGGGAATTCTAACCATAACTATTAGAGTAAATGGATTCTCTGTGTAGAATATGTCCATTACAGGCAAGTTTACTGCTCATCTAGTGTTAGTATTGATTTGGTCACATATTTTCTTTCTTTTGCGTAGTTTGGACTCTTTCATCCTTGCTCAAGTGGTGAATTTCCATTAGAATAAGCAATGCAAGTGTAGGCTTAGACTTAGAGACAGAAGAGAACACTGAGTTCAAACATCCCCCACTGGGTAGCACTATGTAATATACCCAATAATATTGGGTAGCTTATTTAGCACCACCCCTGGCCATTTTACAGATAAGAAAATTGAGTCACAGAGCAGTAACTAGCTTAGGGCCACACAATATCATGTCCCATTGCCTACTCTAAGAAAGCTAGGTTTAGATATGTGATTGTTTTGATTTTAGATCAATGGTTCTAACCCTTCTGTTTTTTATTTGTTTCACGAGCTCCTTTGACATGTTTGGTGAAGACTATGGATGCTTCACAGAAAAATATTTTTAAATAATTGAAAGAAATGCTAACTTTCAGTTAGAGGTTAGATGTAATTTTTCCCCCATCTATATTCATCGATGCCCTGAAATTTATTTACAGATGTTTAAGGGGTCCATGGATCCCAGTTTAAGAACGCTTGGTTTAGCTACTCCCTCAACAATGCAAATTGCAGCCCATTAGTATCTGCCCCTCTTCTACAAATCTTGTCTATATTTTTCTATAAATGTTCCACAGGAGGCCACCCAATGTGATAGAGTGTTTTTCTAGTTCTCTTTACACTTCATAGACAGTAATGGGAGATGGAGTGCACAATGATTCTACCTCCTTCTCTTTATGGGACTGGCTTATTTTTTTCCACACATCTTTCTAATGACATCATTTATACTATTTTTCCTTGTGTATTTTTTCATGCGTAATGTGTGAAAACCTGTTCAAAACAAGCATGGGCCTCTGTGTTTCCATTTGGATCAGTCTCACCCTTGATTTCTTCAGAAGCAATATCCCACAGCCATATAGTATCACCAGAAAAAATGTCGTTAACAAGATAGGCCTACAAAAACCTAGACTTATAAAATTTAAATTTGAGTGATGATTCACATTACACAAGGATTTTTCAAATTACAAAAGGATAGTTATTCCATAAAGTCACTAAAGAGTTCCTAAGGTGTGGAACATGTGATTATTATCTCTTGGGAAATGAGGATTCGAAGGACCAGTGTGGGTAGGAGAGCACAGAAAAACCTTGTAGTCATCTACTATTTGAATACAAGTAAGAGAAAATTAAAGCATCTCTGAAATTAAGAAATGTCGATGGGAAATATGGGACCTTGTTAACAAAAAATATTTTATACACAAAACCTTTAAAACATATCTATTGCATAAATCAAAGTATACCTATATAACCTCTCTCACAGATGAGATTTTGAGATTCCAAAAGAGAAATACAGGGTATCCCCCAAAGTCTTTGTTCTGGTTTTAAGCTATCACAAAGACTTTGGGGGACATCCTATATTTTGTAGTGCTACTTTTGAGGGGCAGGGCAAGCACCTACCTCATAGGATGTAGAGCCAAAAGAGACCTTAGACATCATTTGGTCCAAAACATTTTACAGGTGAGGAAATTTGGAAGTGAGGCTAAATAACTCATTCAAGGTCACACAGCAAATAAATAGGAAGATGTCTGATTCAATCCAGCAATTCTGACTCCAAATCCGTTTGTCTTTACATTAGACTCAGATCTCTCTCTCTCTCTGTCTCTGTCTGTCTCTGTCTCTCTCTCCCCCTCCCTTTTTCCCTCCCTCCCTCTCTCTCTCCTCTCCCTCTCCCATCTCCACCACCTCCTCCTCCTTCTCTTTTCTCTTTCCTCTCTCTTTCCCCCTTCTCCACTCTTTTCTCTCTCTCTCATAAACTCATATAGATATATACATGTCTTTATTTATATTTTGACTGTATCAGCTGTATTATCACTGTATCAGTGATTTCACTGATACAGTGAATTCCCAGTGAGGAAGAGGAATCTCTTTTTACTAAGACAAATCCCACCAATCAGCACCTCATCTGTACTTTATAGCCTTAGAGAGTTGTCCAGAGGTCCTGAAAGAATAAATCTCTTGACCAGGGTCACATAGCCAATACTTTTTGCTAGATCTTCCTGCCTCCAAAGTGCACTTTCACTTCACCATGCCATGCAGCTGCCTCTCATCAACTATATTGTTTTAAACACTCATATGTAGTTCTTATATTCAGGAGAATATGATCTTACCTATCAATCAAGAGGCATTTATTAAGCACCTGTTAAACACTGGCTGGCACTGTGATAGAGACTAAGGATTCAAAGACAAAAATGAGACAGTCTCTCCCCTCAGGGAGATTACATCCTATCAGAATACCTATTGTATTCTAAGTTAATTTAATAATGAATACATTAGAATTGGACTTTACCATATTCTGTTCAGAGAAAATAGTGCACAAAAAGGTTTTAACTTTGAGATCCTCATGTCAGTTGTACTAAGTATGACTAAAATACAATGAACACTAATTTGGAGATATGTGGAGAATGTGTTATAGAAATGGATAATATGTTCATGATCTGCTAACTAGTACTAACATACTTTGTTCACCCATTTAATAAATTGGAATTCTATGAGTGTTGTATCTGAATTTTGAGCATATGCTATTATAAGTTCAGGGTATTAATGGGTTTTATATATAATGTTTCCTTCTCTGACAGTGGTCAACACAATAATTAAGATGGAACCATTAAACATGATGGATCTGGTGTTATTACTTCAGGGCAATAGATGGAACCCCAGTGACCTGAAAGAATTAATCTAGTTCTCTAAGTACCTCTCTTAATACAAGGCTGTAACTTAGATTCATAGGTTTTCAAGCTGGAATGGATGTTAGGCTCATCTAGTCCAACCCCCTCCTCCTGTAGCTCAGGAAGGTAAATGCCAGAAAAATTGTGTCTTACCCAGTGCCCTATTGCCTCATCTAGAACTCAGGTCTCTTAGCTCCATGTGGCATTTTTTCCTCACTGTACAAGCCTATCTCAAGAAATAATAAGCATTTTCCTGGAAGTGTGGAGAAGGGAGCAACTGTGGTTTTTCATTCCCAGCGATCTAATGGGTCTGACATCATAAGAATGAGCCCAGGGTGCTTTATTGGGTAACTTATTCAGCATCCATTGTCATTCAAGCAGACTTTGCAGTGAGAGGTCCTGAGATCTTTTTGTCTCTCACTTGCTGGGTATTCTTAGAAAAAATGATTTGATCTTTCCAAAGAAAGCTAAGAGGTCAACTTAAAGTTTATATTTACCCTAAGAGGAGACCTTCACAGACCCTTAAAATTTCTAGGGCAGTTAGGTATATATCTCTCATGTTATTTTTCTTTGCAAATGCTGGAGCAATAGTTTGGGAGGTTGAAAAAAATGGAAATATTAACGGGTAGGCTTTGCTGGGGAAGGTGGTATAGTACTTACTACAATGACTAACAGCCAATGCTCAGTAAATACTTGCCTGCAGTGAGTCATGCTCACTGGACCAGGTGACAAAAAAAAAGTCTAGATGTTCCAAGTACAGAATTTGATAAAGAAACACCAAACTAAGAGGTTCATAGGCAACCTTGCACATAGTAGATGTTCAATAAATGTTTGATGCTATGTTGGTTATAGTGTCCATCTATGATACAATGAGGAAGAAGCCTCTGACAGTTGGGGGTTCTGAGTGGTTGGTGGATGGGAAACTGGATTACATTTTAACTTGAAAGCATTAGCCCAATTCTTTTTAAAAATCAATTATCAATCAGTCAAACAAAAATCAATAAAAGTGTTTAAATTCTAAATGAATATCTTTAACTGTGGCCAAAATGACATCGGTTAGTGTAGAAAATCCAGCACATGTAGCCATGATGTGGGATTTTGATTGGAATTGAAGTTTCAGAATTTGAAAGGATAGTTCTGCTTAATTTTATCTGAAGGTAGACCCTTTTGTTATTAGCTTGCAAATATGTGGCAGATGAAGCCATCAAAATGAAATATTTACGTTCTTTTTTCACTAAATATTAAAGCGAAGACTTCCTTCTGGTACCTCCCTTGTTTTTTTAATCCATTGCTGGAAAAAGAATCAGTATATGTCAACAAATGTATATGTATAAAAGAAAAGCCTTAACTAGAAGGCCAAATATGGTTAATATTTTGTCCATCCAAATGCTAATAAAAAAGTCATTGGAACATGGAACAATTCTGACAACAAGGAAACATTTGCACACTTTCCCAGCTGTATTGTCTGAGAGGACAAAGGCATTTAGACTCCAAATTGTTATATTTTTTCTTTTTAAAATCGACTCCAAACTATTAGCATATCTAAAAAGGAGAGAAGCAGCAAATGTTTTGTGACTAAGTAGCAACTGAAGAATGCACATGGGAGAACAGATGATAAAATCATTTTGGAAAATAGAGAACAAGTAACTTGAGAGCTTGTCATGAGGGTGGTATCTCAGGGAATGCTGAGTTATCAATTTTCCATCTAAGCATGCCTCTTAAAAATGCTTCAATTAATACAAATGTAGATAGATGGTTTAAAGAAACATTAAAAATGAAATAGTTAAAGAATTGGCTAAAATTAAGCAAGTCTATTTATATTAAAGAGATACAAATTATTTAAGAAAACATAAGAATCTGTAGGGAGGCTACATGGCACAGTATATTAAGCACTGGTCCTGTAGTCAGGAAGACCTGAGGTCAGGTCCAGCCTCAGACATTTACTAGCTGTGTGACCCTAGGTAAGTCACTTAACGTTATTTGCCTCAGTTTCCTTCTCTATAAAATGAGCTGGAGAAGGAAATGTCAAACTACTACAGTATCTCAGCCAAGAAAACCCCAAATAAAGTCACAAAGAGTCTGACATGACTGAAATGACTGAACAGCAACAAAAATCTGTAAGAGAAAAGTAGCACCATTTCAAGGGCAGAACATACTAGCCACAATATTAAAAATGATAATCATTGATGTGTATAAACTGTGTTATGGTTTATGATGTGTTTTACGTACAGCCTGATTCTGACAACTCTATAATGGAAGGTATGGATAGATTGTGATCTTTACTGGTGGAAGGAATACCCACACCTATGAGATGTATATCCATCCAAGTAGCAACTTTGTGACCTTGGTAGAATAGGTATTATCATCCTCTTCTTTTAGATGAGGCAACTGACACAGTGGAGTTATGTGACTTAACTGAACTCCCACAGCTATTTAATAGCAAACCTGGAATGAGAATCCAGATGTCCAGATTCCAGGTCAGCCGCTCCTTCTACTGTCATGGCTTCCACAACCTTGGTGGCCATCTGAACAATGCCAACAAAGCTGTGGGATCATTTTAGTCAGTTTGATGGAGGAGAAAAATCACCCAAAACAATACTTTGGTTACTAGATTAGTGGGTTTTGTCAAAACAGTAGATAATGGCTTCTCTGTCAGGTTAATTTTATGGGTATCTAGGAGTGTAATCAGAATGTTTAAGTGCTCTTCTTAGTCCAGGGCCCTCCGTCTCTCCTTCTATAAAAATGGGAACCCTCCTCTTTGCTATCTCAGAGGCCGGTCTAAATGAAGATACAGTACAGCACGTGATTATTGTTTTTCCTTCCCACCCATTTTCATGTGGCACATCTTAAAGTAATGGCTCCCTGTTGCTATGGAGACACAGCACCAGGAGATGCTGCTTAGAAATAATGAAAACTGGTGGAGGCAGGGAAGCAGTATTCCTGGTGATTAGTCTCCAAGGAGAGCACCCTCTGAGCTAAGGCAACAATGGAAGCTATTCCCAGAGTGAATGGAGTCCCAGGAGGGAGGGCCTAATTTAACAAGTTGTATTGCCTATGACAGCAGCCCGTGATTAACAAACAGCATTGCTTACTAATAAATAGACACCTTTCTTAGACTAGGTGTTTAGTTCCCAGGTCTTTATTGCTTTGAGTTTTGAGTTTGCTCTCAGCAAATATTTGTCAGCAATGATGATTTCTGCCAGTTTGCATAACTTCCTGAAAAATAAGAAGGATTATTGGTTGGCTTAGACCCACCTTTGGAGCCCACTCTCATAGCTGTGGTTTGTGAGTCATTCCCAGCCAGTGAGAATTAAAATATGCCAAGAGAACATTTTTTTCCACTTTTCAAATGCATTTATTAAATGCCTAGTGTGCATCAGACATTGTAGGGATACAAAGATGAAAATAATCTTTGCTCTCAAGGAGCATACATAAAGATCAACTTTTTAAAAAAGCTCAATAATGCTCATTTTTCTGAGCCTACTTTTCTTAGTCCTGTTTTCCTGACCACTGTTAGAACAACCATACACTGAGTTCCTGCTATTACCCCATCTCATCTCTGCCAGATTTTACTTATGTCTTTGCATGGATCCTGTCAGCCAATAGTGTCTGGCCTCTTTTGTAGCTTCTATTTTTCTGAATTCTTGACCCCTGATCCCTATGTTGTAGTTAGTGAAAAGGACACCAATTCAAGATCCGTTTCTGTTATAGATTAGCTAAAATAATTTACTCTCCCAGGGCCTGAATTTGCTTATCTAACAAACAAATGGAGACTATATTTATGCTCACTGGGATGTAATAAAGATCAAATGAGTTAATCTATTGGTGTGTGGACCTTGAATTCACTAGGGTAGGGAACTCCCAGTGAGGAACCTCCTTCTGCCATTGCAGATCAGCAGCCACTCTACAATTTAGGGTCTTAGAGTATCAAGCCCAACTGAGAGGTTGAATATCATGCCTACGGTCACATAGCCAGTGTGTATCCAAGGCAGAACTTGAACCCAGATATTCCTGACTTGGAAGCCAGTTTTTGATATACTTTTCCACCTTGTCTCTCAATATCAAGGTAGTATATTTGTAAGGATAGCAATACTGGAGTTATCTACCTCGTAGGGTGGTTATAGGAAAAAGCTCTTAGCAAGCTTTAAAGCACTAATAATAATGTGGGTTACAATTTTTGTAACCAGAAAGCACCATAAAAATGTGACCTGTTATTATACCCTGGCCACTTCACTAAGCAAAACCCTCCCCACTGAGAGAAGCAAGGTAATAGGAAGAAAGAAATAGGCTCTACACCTGCCCTGGATGAGAGGAAAAGGAAGTAAGGTGTAATCAATAAGCAAGTGCCTCTGGATTGTAGACAGAGGTAGCTAAGAAGTGAAGTGGACAGAATACTGGGTCTGGAGTCAGGAAAACCTGAGTTTGAATCCAGCCTCCGAAACTTTGTAGCTTTGTAACTCCAGACAAGTCACTTAAGCTCTGTCTCTGACTCCTCAGTTCTAAAACGGGTGTAATAAAAGAACCTACCTCTCGGGGTTATTGTGAGAATCAAACGAGATAATATTTGTAAAGTGCTTAGCACAGTGCCTGGAACATAGTAGGCGCTTAATAAATGCTGGTTTCTTTTCTTCCTGTGGCTACTCTGAAGGGGGGGGGGGTGCATTTACTTACTCAATTAGAAATCCCAGGAATGAGTGTTAGCCTAAAGATATGTAGAGATAATACTTCACCAGATGATGTAGGTCATTAGAAGGTGGTGATCAAGAATAACAGTATTTATACATTTATATAACTTTGGTTTATAAAAGGCCTTTCTTTGCGGTGGGTAGTACAAATATTCTTACTTTTGTTTACAGATAAAGAATCTTTGGCCCAGAGTTTAAATGAGTTACTCACAGTCACAAGGTGGCAGAAGAATTAAGCCTTGACCCATATCTTCTGACTAACCAACCAGTGTTCCGCCCAGTAGAAGTATCAACTCCACGGACATTGTTCACCCACCTAAAATGCACTGTGAGGAATGATTGCTAGAGACCAAAACGTGGAGCTTTATCTGTGAGTGCCCCAGCCAAGAGATACAGCTCTGGGAAAACATTCCAGGCTCTGGAATTTATGTAAATCAATGCAAATTTTCAAGTATCAGTTTTGCCCTGGTAACTATCAGAATAATTACATTCAGCCCATCAGAACTGCTCCAGAAATTACGGTTGCTTTGCTGGTCAGCCTAATTTATGCCCTGATTTAGAGGGGAGACAAGGGAAAAAATCTATGATTACTATATGGCCATTGGGATTGGATTGGGGAGGATGTTTGGTGAAGCCCCTTTGTGACTACTAACTGTCACTGGATGCTGAAGGAGAAGACTTCAGCCTTGAAGTGTTAACTTCCTGGGCCTGAGTCAGTAGGATTAACTAGCACAATAATATTAAGATAACAGAGAGATAGGGTCTGGACCTTTGGTTTCACTAGCTAGGAAACTTCTTCTCCCAGTGCAGAGTAAACCCTTCTTTGCAACTTATAAGTTAAGAGAGTCTTGCCTAAAGCCCCGAGGGAGTGAGGGACTTACTTGCCCAGGGTCACCAACCAGTATTGTTAATTTGTTGTAGTTGTTGTTGTTGAGTCAGTTTTTAGTCATATCTGACTCTTTGTGCCTCAATTTGGGGTTTTCTTGGCAAAGAAATTGGAATGGTTTGCCATTTCCTTCTCTAGCTAGTTTTACAGATGAGAAAACGGAGGCAAACAGGGTTAGGTGATTTGCCCATGTTCACATGGTTAGTAAGTGTCTCAGGCCAAATCCGAACTTGGAAAGACTCATCTTCCTGATTTCAGGCCTGGCATTCTATCTACTGTGCCACCTAACTGCCCATAAGTTGTTCATAAACAGAATAATAATCTATTTGAGGCTAACTTTCCATCTACTATCCCATGGTGCTTCTCTGTTGAAATAATAGATCTAGTAAATGGTGAATGAATGAATGAAGATGTATGTGTATATAATTCTATTGAAGATTTTAATAAAACTAATCATTATAGCAGGAAAGAGCAATTGTTAAATTCTTAAATTATCCCTCTATTTATACTGAGTTGCAAAGCATATATGTCAAAGTGCTGTTTTATGCTTTGGTCAGAGTGTTAGCACATGGAAGCATTGCCTTCTTATACACCCCTTGGTGTGAAATGTAACACAAAATCAAATAGACTTTTGAGATCCAAACACCACTCTATTTATGCCATCACAGTTTTCCTGATTTCTCCCTTCCTGTGTGCCTCTCCCTTTGGAAATGATTCTTTGCCCCAACTCCCATGGACATCAAACAGCACTTTGTACTTCCCTCATGCAGGCATGGATCATGCTTTCTTCTGGATTACAGCTGTCTATGAATGTGCCATATATTGCTCCTGACTCACTAACTGGCATTAGCGATTCAATTCAGTTCAGTTCCCTGTGGCTCCATGATGGTTGCCATGTGCTATTATATTCCTATCTTGCCCTCATCATCCCACCTTGATTCTCCTATTTTATTCCTCCCCTCTGAGGTATGGACTCCAAGGAAGGGATGAGGGTAGCTGCAGGAGTGACTCTGCTCCACCAGCCTCTGCCTACCCTTCCATTGCAGCTTTTTCTTTCAACTCCCACACCTTAAAGGCCTGCTGTTACTAAATCTAGGGAAAACTTAGCAGGGATGATGAGACTTACTGAAGGACAGCTAAAAATATATCCCTCCTGAAATCAGCCTTGCTTAAGAATTAGTTGTTTAAGAAACTTACAGAAGAACCTCTGAATGTTAAAATTGGAAGGGACCTTGGAGATCATCTAGTCTAATCCACTCAATTCAACAAATATTCATAATGCAAGGCTATTATGTGCAAGGGGAGATACTAAGGATACAAAAATGAAAGGCACAATCCATGCATTCAAGGAACTTTTATTCTCCTGGGGGTGGGTTATGTACATACATGTGCACCAATGTCATGCTCTGTCATAGTCGAGGAAGCAACCATTCTGATGAAATAATGAATTCTTGAAGGATAAATAAATATCCTTGTCAAGTTAATTCAAGACAGTAAGAATTTAATAAGTACCTACTTTATTACAGGCATTATACTAAGTGATAAGGATACCAAAAGGGCAAAAGTAGTCCTTGCTATCAAGGAACTTGGAATCCAATGGCAGAGACAATGTGCAAACAAATGTACAGGACAAATTGGAGATAATCAACAGAAGAAAGGCACTATGATTAAGGGGGATTAGTAAAGGATTTTTGCAGGTGTTGTAACTTGAACAAAGCCATAGAAGTCCTAGAGTGAAGATGAGGAGGGAAAAAATACCAGGTATGGGGGAAAGAGTGAGAGAAAATGCACCATCAGGAGATGTTGTGTCATGTTGGAAGAACAGCAAGGAAGCCAATGTCATTGGATCATAATGTATATGGAGGAGTAAGGGATACAAAGATTGGAAAGGTAGAAAATGTTTGGGTTATGAAAGGCTTTAAAAGTCCAACAGAAGATTTTACATTTGATCTCAGAAGTAATTTAAGGAAGGGGAGTAGGAATTCATATGGTCAGCACTTTAGGAAGATCATTTTGATAGCTAAGTAGAAGATGAAAGACTTGTGACTGAGAGACTAATCAGAAAGCTGTTATGATAATAATAGTCCAGGTGTGACTTGATAAGAGCCTGCCCGTGCTGTTGCCAAAGGAAGGAAAGGTCCATATGCTAGAGACATTGGGAAGGTAGAATTGACAGGACTAGGCAACAGGTTGGATATGGTGGGTGAGAGAGAGTAAGGAATCAAGAATGACTTTAGGTTGTGAGTTTGGGTGATTGGGAGGATGGCAGTGCCCTCAACAGTAACAGGAAGGTTAGGAAGAGGAGAGGGTTTGAGGAAAAAGAGAACAAGTTTAGGTTTGGACATGGTGAGTTTAAATGTTTACAAGCCATCTAACTCAAGAGATCCAATGGGTAGCAGTTGGAGATGAGACTGAAAGTCAGGAGATAAATTAGGCTTGAAGAAACAGATCTGAGGATCATCTGCATAGAAATAATTGAATTAATGGCAGCTGATGATATCACTAAGTAAAATGGTATAGAAAGAGAAGAGGAGAGGGTATAGGATAGAGCCTTGGGGGACCCTTGGGGGACATGATTTGGATAATGATCTAGGAAAGGACACTGTGAAGAGGTCAGACAGATAGGAGGAGAACCAGGAGAAAGTTGGGGCACGAAAACCTAAAGAGAAGAGAGTATTCTGGAGAAGAGGATCATTAGTGTCACAGGCTGCCAAGTGGTAAAGAGGGATTAGCATTGAGAATCAGCCATTTGATTTTGCTGTCACTAATTTGAGAGAGAGAGCAATTTCAGTTATATGATTAGGTTGGAAGCCAGACTGTGGAAGTTTTAGAAGGAAGTAAGCAGAGAGGAAGTGAAGGTACCGATTGCTAAGAGCATGTGTTTGTAGGCAGCAGGGAAGCATTCAGTAGACAGGGAGATTGAAAATTAGTAAGAGGGGCGGCTAGGTAGCGAGTAGAGCACCAGCCCTGGAGTCAGGAGCACCTGACTTCAAATCTGGCCTCAGACACTTGACACATTTCCTAGCTGTGTGATCTTGGGCAAGTCACTTAACCCCAATTGCCCTGCCAAAAAACAAACAAAAAAAGAAGGAAAGAAAATTAGTAAGAGTGAGGATGACATGGGGGCAATCTGCAGGAGAAAATGAGGTGGAATGGGATCACTTCTACATGAAGAGATGTTTGTGTTGTCAAGGAGGATTACCTCTTCATATAAGACAGGGGCAAAGGAGGGGATAGTGAGAATGGCTTAAGCATCTGAGAGATGTGAGATGAATTGGATTGTAGAAGAGGGAAATCTCTTTTGTCCTAGTGAATGGCCAAGTACTCTCCATTTCTCCAATAGCCTTCTTTGCCACAGGCTGTAGAGGTTGGAGCAAGGAGAAAGAAACAATTAACAGTGTCAGCCTCGAGTACACTGGAGCTAGGTAGTTTACCCAGTGAGCTGATGGCATTTCTGCTTCCGCCCAAATCTTTTTGTTCCTAGGTTTCCAAGAAACCAGTAGATGGTGTGTCAGTTTTAAAGAGTAGCTAATGAAACTCCTTTTATTGTAATAAGAGATTCTCCTAAATGAGGTAAAATATTTGGATTGAAAAAACACAGACACAGTGAAAAAAAAAGTGTAATTTGGATACAAATATCTATTGAATACATTATATCTAGATATAGCTTCAGGGATATATTTAGATTATTTGATTTTATTTCCTTCTAATTGAAAACTGAGTTTTCTTCTCTACTCTCTCCTGCAAATTCGGCTGTTATAACTGATTGGAAATAGTTCCATGAGGACAGACACAAGTCATACCTAAACAATGAAGGTCCCTCAGGGCCCAACTTATTGCTCCACATATAGCACAATTCTTTTAAAATATTTGTTTAAAAGAATTAAGTTGCAAAATATAGCTTTTGTGTGTATTTGTTTTCTCCTGTCTTAAATTTTTCATAGGCTTTTTAAATGCATAATAATCTTTTGATTTTGTTTTATTATTAACTTTTATACTTAAGAGTGACATTTATAATAAGTAGGTTGGATACTAGTAATTATAACCTCTAGTAAATATGACAGCATTGGCACAGTGGGAAGAAGTCTAGTAGAGGAGGCACCAAAGTGCCTGGGTCCAAATACTGTTTCTGATGTCTTTGTGATCTGGGTCAAAGAAATCACTTAGTCAGCATTTATGAAGTGCCTACTATGCATCGGACACTTAACCTTCCTGTGCCTCAGTTTCTTCATCTGTAAAGTGAAGTTTACAACTAGATAGCCTCTGAGGCCTCTTCCAGCTCTAGATATATGACCCTATGAATAATATGGCTATATTGATTTAATTGTAATACCTCGGATAAATAAAAACCTTTCCATTTCTGCTTCTCGTACTCTTAAAATGGGGGTAGTTGTAATAATAATATCTATATTAACGTCTTCCTAGGAAGGTTGCAAGGATCAAGTGAGATCATGTATGTGAAAATATCTTTAAAATTGCAAAGCACCTTATTTAGTGCATCTTTATTATCTATGGTTATATCCATTAATTAGAATTATGGTTGTTGCAAAAAGAGTTGGCTTAAAAGCACTCAACATTTGCAATTAATCTTAGAAAATATGCTGCTAAAAGTCTGGTTGATTGCATCATAGAAGGGATCCCATGAGGGATTATATAATATTGCCACTTTTATTAAGGGTCCTTTTTCTTTTTTTCAATACTTGGTTTCATTTAGAGATTTCCATTTTTTGGAGACTAAAGTTATTTATGATTTTTTTGTTGTTTTTTCATTTTTCAGTCATGTCCAATTCTTTGCAATCCTATTTGGGGTTTTCTTGGCAAAGATACTAGAGTAGTTTGCCATTTCCTTCCCCAGTTCACTTTACAGATGAGGAAACTGAGGCAAACAAGGGTTGAATGACTTGCCCAAGGTCACACAGTAAGTGTCAGAGGCTAGATTTGAATCCATGAAGATGAGTCTTCCTGACTTCAGATAATTCAATGTTTTTATCAACATTTTTGGAGAATTTCATCTAATAGGACAGTGAGGGGTTTGAGATATGGGATCTTGAGGGGGACCTCATAGAGCTCTTGTGTCAATCAGTCCCTGGCTTGATAGACATCCCCAAAGTGCATAATGCATTCACCTAGTGAACAGTATTGTTTTATCATACAATTTCAAGTAAATTCTTATTTAATGTGTTAGGGAATAGATGAATTTAAAGATAAAAGGAAAGGCTTTTTTTTTTAAAGAAAATTACCCATCACTATTTTAACTTCCTGTCTCTTGACTCAAATAAAACCAAATAATTCTTTCATTGCTTTATATTAACAGTAATGTATTGGTCCAACTGCAGACCATCTCCTAAGCATAGGCTACCCCCTAAAATAAATAAATAAATATGTGTGTGGACGTGTACGCATGTATAAAGTGCATGTGTGTGTGTGTGTGTGTGTGTGTGTGTGTACACATACCCATGGAAAAAATATAAATATACCGTAAGACAAATATTCAAATTACTATATTTTAATATAGTAATTTTAAAATGTATAGTTACTTCAAAGAGTTTTATTACATTTTCTTTCCATTCAAATAAAAACATGTTATTTATTATTAATTCTCGCTTCATTCTTGTAACATTTGTTGTCTTATTCAGTAGATCAGTGGCTATAATAAACATTTCAATGAATCAATAAATGTTTATTAAACACCTACTGTGTACCAGACAATGTGCTAATCACTGAGGATACAAAAAGAGGTAAAAGATATTCCCTCCCCTCAAAGAGCTTACAATCTAATGGAGAAGACTACATGCAAACAGATACTACAGATCAAGCTACATAGTTATTGTGTTTGTCCTTCGTTCTCGAAGAGGACCATGGCATCAGGGAAATGATGTCATGGCTTGTAGTTGACTTTGATTTGAGTGACGGAGGGCTGTACAAAGTCGCCAGCCTCACTTTCTTCTCCAGAGCCACCTGGAAGCAGTGACCAGATATTCATCAGGACGACTGGAGATGACCCAGGATGCAATGGGAGACCCTGGCTCTTTTAGGCTAAGGCCTTTTCATGTACTCACTTAGAGTGAGGTAATGCCCATACAAAACAAGCTATAAAAAAAGATAAATAGGAAGTACCTAATGGAGGGGAAAACACTAGAATTAAGAGGGTTGTGGAAGGCTTCTAGTGAAAGAAGGGATTTTAGTGGGACCTTAAAAGAAGCTAGGAGTTCAATAGGTAGAGAGGAGGGAGAGTGTTCAAGGCTTGGGGGACAGCCAGAGAAAATGCTGAGAACCAAGAGATTAAGTGTCTTGTTTGTGGAATGGCTGGGAGGTCAGTGTCACTGAATGGAAGAGAAGGTGTAAGGGTATAAGATGTAAGAATACTGGAAAGGTAGGAGAGGGCTAGGTTCTGAAGGACTTTGAATGCCAAACAGAGCATTTTATATTTAATCCTAAAAGCAATAGGGAGCCACTGGAGTTTATTGAATAGGGGAGGGGGGATGACATGATTGCATCTGCACTTTAGGAAAATCACTTTAGTTGCTGAATAGAGAGTATATAGGTATGGGGGTTGGCTGACCCACTAGTATCCTATTATAGTCAACCAAGTGTGAGGTGATTAGGATCTGAATTAGATTGGTGGCAGTGTCAGAAGAGAGAAGGGGGCATATTTGAGACCAATCTATCAACAAGTATTTATTTAATCACCTGTGTGCTAGGCACACTCAAAATTTTATACAAGCCAAATTTATAGAAAAATGGCCCATATTCAGATCAAAATGCTAATGGCTTGCACTTATACTGCGCATTTAAGTTACAAAATATTTTGTGTAAATTATCTTATTTGATCATTATAATAAATTTATTATTTTCATTTTACATATAAAGAAACTAAGCCTCAGAAAAGTTAAATAACTTACCTAAGGTCACAGAGCTATCAAACTATAAACTGGGAGTAAAAGTCAAGTTTTGACTCTGTGGCCAGTGCTTTTTGTATTAGTCATTTGTGTGTAAGGGTGTGAATGGGAAAAGAAGGGGTATTGTGTCCTCTATTCAAATCAATACAGTAATATCTAACCTTGATAGTGTGCTTTTAGGTTCAAAGTACTTCATATGCATCCTTTCATTTGATCCTTACAATAGTCCTTTGACATGGGGAATATAAACATGGTTATCCTCAGTTTACATATGAGAAAACTAAACCTCATAGAAGGCTTGTCTCCTAAAACTGTTCTCCCTTTGTTTCCCCTAAATTATTTTTCTTTCCAAATAGAACATTCTGGAAAGGCTTCAGTTAGAGACATCTTTCCCTGTTCCTTTAATTACAAAGAAGGATTCAGCATCACTCCTGGAGGTCAATCTCCTCTCAGCTCCATTCCGCACCTAAGATGCACCTTGAGGTCACTCTTAAATCTAGTCTGCCATCAGACAGGCCACAATGATGCGGCCAAGCCATCGATCCAGGGGAGCTGGTGCATTTAGTATAACTTTAAAACGGACTCTTTAAATAACTAGGAGTAAGTTTGATGATACAATCATAGGCTGGGATGAACATCTGATTTTTTGTCTTTACAAAATATTACAGAGATGCCTGTTTTCTTAATAAATTGTGATTTTTTGCAAACAGATTAATGGTATCTTACAGATCCCTCTAATGGATAATATTTCAAGAACTGTCTGGCTCAGAAATGAGTTTGTTTTGCTACCATCCTTTAATTGATCCTCTTCTGTACAGATATTTGGCAGTCAACTAAAATATGCCATAGTGAGCACACTAAGAGGGTTAGAGTACCAGGAAGTTATTTTTCTCCACATGGTCTTAAATTTTTACCAGCTTCAGTTTAGGTTTGACATTATAATCATTGTTTCTGGAAAAAAAATGTGTGTTAATTGCAAATTATAAACTGTTCTGTGAATGTTTGGATCTCCCCCACCCCCCTAAAATGAGGCAGGGATGGATCAGATTAGGGGTGGTAGGGAACATGGAGAAGGCAATTTCAAAAGTGCTAGGTAGGACAACGGCCTACATCTCCTTAGATTTTAGTGGTCCAAAATGTAAAATTCTCCTTAGGCTAGGATAATCAGACACTGGGAGAGAAAATCAAGTAATATATTCTTTAGGATTGTTAAAAAAAATCATAGCTATCTGAAAATTTAGCTCTTAGGAATGACTTTTAAATACAAGCAATAATGTGAAGTCTGTGTGAAAGGCTTTAAAAACAACTTGGTATTCTTTTGTACAGTGGAACAGCAAGTCCATCAGCATTTCGCAAAAGAGTTGAGTAGCTCATTCCATTAGCCTCAAATTCCAGTCGTGACTTTGAAAGAGAAACTGAGAGAAGAACAGCAAAGCTCGTTAGATCAAATGCTGTCTGGAGAGGATGGGGCCATTACAGGGATACTGGCAGAAATATAACCACAGAGGGCACCCCTGTCAATAAATCAAGTACCCATCAAGTGGTGAGACACATAAAAAGGTTCACCAAGGCCAATCATTCTCAAATGCTCCTCTTTGGAGGCTGGGTCCGGGGTCTCAGGTACATGATAGTGGTTTTCACCAATATGCTATGAAGCTTTGTCTGAGGGAAAATCTTTTATTTTTCAGGTTTCTAACAGTGCCTATTCTCTTCTACTAGAAGAATCTGTTCTACCTAATTACTGCATAACTAATCCTTGGTTTCACCTCAACCACCAACTTCTGTGTAGAGTTTTTTTTTCCTGACCCCCCAACACCTAGTTCTCCCCATTCCAAAATGGCTTTGTATTTTGTGTGTGTGTGTGTGTGTATATATAATATATATATATATTAAAATATAATATGTATGTATGTATAAAGTGCCCCCTACATGTACATACATGTGTACATATGTGTATACGGTATCTCAAAAGTTTTAGTGCAGTTTTAAGTGATTAGAGCTAAAAACTGCCCTGAGATTTTTGAAACACCCTGTATATCTTGGTATAGATTTATTTATGTAATGTTGTTACCCTTAATAGAATGCAACCACCTTAAGGGTAGGGATTTTTTTTCTTATTATCCCTGGCACCTAGAATTTCTCCTGATCCATTGTTGGTACTTAATAAGTGCTTGTTGATAAATTGATAACTAATCATTATTACTATACCCTTACTTTCTTTTTCAAAAGCAAAGCCCTTAGAAAAATAATTAACCATATCCCTGCTTCAAGAAAGATCTGAAAGTACAACTCTAGTTAGGTTGGTGCGAAAAGATGACTAAGTAAGATTGGTCTCTTCTCATGATGGAGCAGGTTCCAAGGAGGTGATTGTTTAGGAGACATAATGGATAAACCATATGTACCATCTGAGTTGTTGTTGCTGTTGTTAGCCCTTCATAGTGTAGATACACCTTCTTAAAAAGTGGATTTCTAGAACATCAGATACCCATAACCGAATTATAAAAACTAACATACTTTCTCAAAATCGAAGGTAATTTCTGGATTATCGGCCAACTTCCCTGCTGTGTAAAATTGAAAACTGGACAGTACATTCAAAGAAGGATGAATGAAATTGGAGTTGTCTTTTCCACCCTTTCCACCCATAAGTCCAACAGCCTTTGTGAACTCAACGGAGACAGGCCACAGTGATGTGCTAGGAAGGAGGCAGTCATGCTACCCTGTGCATCTATTTAGCAGGCACACCTTGACTTGGTAGGCAGATACTCTACACACTGATTTGATGTTGGCAAGGCATACAATTGCTCAGTAATTGATAATCAACATTTTCATAAAGATGTGCGGGACAAGTTCTAGCTTCCTATTATTCCTGGAAAGGATATGTTGCCAGTGGTCACTAAGTCTGCATCTGCTCCTGTTCCTTGCCAGTGTTGCCCTCAAACCAGTTTTCCCCATGGATTGTTGAAACAGAGTTTCCAGTTCTTCTCTGATACCTGATTGAACCTGCTCTGTGTGATGTTCATGGACATAATTCAGGATTTCAGGGCCCAGGGCAGGAAGCATTGCAACCATTTTCCTCTAGAGCAACAGACAGGACTAGTCATACATATCCAGAGTAAATAATCATCTATGCTGGCTAGAGTGATTTTAGGGTTGCTTGGAATGCCTTGCTTTCTTTCCTTGCCCAGTCCTGACACTAAATACTTCCTACTGACCAAAGACTAAAAATGTCTAAATTCTTTTCTTTTGCTTTTACAAAATATATTTATAGATTTTTTTAATGAAACACTTCCCTATGAACATGCAAACAACCCTGACATGGTACATTTTCCCCATTTTTTCATTCCTATGGTCAAAGACTTTGATCCCTGTAAATATGAAATATACCTGTTTAGAGGGGCAATCTTTGACATTGTTACCAGTTCTTTAGTCAAATTTATGTGAATGAGTTTAATCTCCTTTCGAAAGAGGTAGTTTTGACAAAGAGGAAGACATGTTGAGACCAGTGAGCCAAGAGGCAAAGAGTTCATCAAGGAGGAAGAGGATCATTAATCAGAGGAAAGGTAATCAGAGAAGTCAGAGGAAGAAGACTGATGGAGCCAAAGGAAAAGGAAGACAGAAGCAAAAGGCAAATTGTGGCAGAGATAGAGGAAAAGTGGACTGTCAGATAGCCAGGAAGCCCTGGATTTCCAAAGTCAGCACTGAGGTTTGCACAGAAGAGACCACAATGAAATATAAATTTTTTGTTGACTACTCATTGTTCTAGATGTTGATTCTAGGGTCATTAAGCTATTGAGCCCATTACAAAGTTAATAGAGGCTGAAAAAATATAGAAAAAAAGCGTGGATAAGGACTTCACAGTGCCACAGTTCCTCATGAGTCCTCCTCTTACTCACACCATGACTTGGTGAGAAGTCAACACTCTTTATTAAAGGTGGTGCAAGGAACCATTGATTGGCCTAGTCCTGTCTTTCTTCCTGCATTTTTCAGCTGCTAGATCCTGATGACTGAGGAAGCTTAAAACTGGTGGTATTGTCAAGGCAGTGACTTTCTTAGCAGCAGCCTTGGAAATTTTAACAGTAGGATGTGGACTAGTTAGAGATGAGATTGGTTTGGTGAGAGGCAATTATAATCCTGTCAAAAGTGAGTCTAACTTGCAGATCATTAATAGAGCTTGACTTATTACATGTGACCGATTATTAGAAAGTTAGGCATCCTTTGCTCTAAGAGTAAATCCATTTATCTTCCAGCTTGATAAAGTTAGGTCACTATTGGGAAGTCAATTTCTGTTTAGATTTTGATAGAAAATAAAATGTATAGGAATAGAGTAAAACTGAATCTTAGAACTTACTTCTCCTTGAAGGTAAAAACAAGGGTATGTTCCATTCACTGGATTAAGTTGCTTTAATGCACTTTAAAAGATGAGGATACATTTAAATATTTTAATATGTATGCAGCTAATTTAATGACAAAAGTTGTTTATTTAATTACATTTAACCCACATTTTAATTCACTAATAATAATTTTTATTTTTTTCTCCTTTGTGCTAAAACTTATTGTTTCTAATTATAAATAAGGAATTGAGAATTGATTAAAAGAGATAAGAAACACCCTAAAGTAAATGCAGAAATTTAGGCTGGTTTGGTCTCTCCCTCCTCCTCAAGAGGAAATGCTTTAAACACTTGTGGAGTTAGAAGTTGGGTTCATTCAAATCTCATAAGCTCCTAGTGATTCGATTCACCACATATTTTTAAATGCATTTTTATCGTCATACAGGAAAAAGGAATGTTTTACAAATCATCAAGCATTTAATTAGCAAGTTTGGGTTTCATTATTTCTCTGCTTCTGTTTTTGTTATGAAATGATCCATGGCTCTGAGAAAATGTGCCTAGGAAAGTGATTTAATTATAGAATGGAATTTTATGAAATATTTTTTTATAAATATTTAAAACTTCTACGGCAGTCTCTATCATATACCATTTATAACCATGATTCACTTTTGGTCCTTATGTATGAATCTTATTTACCCTCACATAGGTACATTTTTCTTTTCTGAACACTATTGGTCTAATGTCCAAAATGTTTTAATACATAATATAATATTTTTAAAAATTAAAAAAGGAAACAGCTTATTGTTTATTATTAATATTTGATGTCAACATTTTTTATGTAGAATGGAATATTTTTATCAGATGCTTAAGTAAAAAACAAATTGCTGACATGAATTTCTACAAGGGAAACAAGCACATTTTTTTTTCCTAAATGGTGGGGGCGATAGAAGAATTTCATCCAAAATGATAACATCTTCCTTATACAAGAGGGACAGATCACAAATAATTGTTTATAGCTCCTCAAATAATGCAAATAATGCAATCTGTGGGCCTAAATGTGAAATTAATTGGAAACTGTGGATCTAATACATTGTTTTGGCGATTAAACACATTAGATTGAATTGTTTCAGAATCAGAATGCCTAATTATTGTGTCTACCACATTCATCTGGTTGAGTCATTCCTCGCTTTTGGACTGCTGCCTGGATTGTTTCTGCAATACGTGTTTCAATTGCTTATCCCTTTTTTTCATGCAGAAGTTTATGAAATGAGGCATTTTCCATACACTGTTTTACTGCCTTCATCTAGAATTGAGAAAATTCCAGTTTAAGGAGGTAATGGTTTTAGAAGTGTTGCTTCCAGTAAGTTGGATGAAAACTGACATTTGATTTATATTTTATCAGGTTCATGATTAAAAAGTGCCTTTGCGAAGTCACTTTTACCAGAAACGACTATCCTACGCACCTCTGCGTTTGCAGAGCTTGGTCTCTGCCTACTCTGAACACCTTGTCCTGACCTCATGTGTGGCAGAGGGTATCACGACTGTCTGAATTTGCCATTTGCTCAACTTCAACATTAAAAAGGTGAAAGGAGAAAACAAAACTGCTAGGACATGAACAACTGACAAGGTTGTTTTCCAGTGTCACCAATATAAGAAAGCAGCATTGGAAGAATTAACATTCTCTCGAGGAGTGTGATTGCCTTGGAGTCACTCTATAAGAAACAGTGTCAAAGACAGACAAGAGACTCAGACATTTTACATCCAGAGATGACACTGAGCATGTTTTCATTGCAGCCCACCTTCTTCAAGTGGGGCATATTGATTGATGAGTGACTGCTTGCTGATAAATTGTCTCTTCTCATTCTGCTTTGTGCGTATTGGACTCCATTCATCAATTTGTTAGCTCTTCTAAGAGCTGGATGCGGCTTGCTTCTCTACAGTAGTTTTGTTTTATTTTTTTGGAGTTGGTGGATACCAGACTGACATAATTCACTTAACAGCAACACCCAGAACCTAAATCTCTTTTTCATCATGGCTTTGAACGTTGCTCCTGTGAGAGACACAAAATGGCTGACGCTGGAAGTGTGCAGACAGTTTCAGAGAGGAACTTGTTCACGCTCTGATGAAGAATGCAAATTTGCGCACCCCCCAAAAAGTTGCCAGGTTGAAAATGGCCGTGTAATTGCCTGCTTTGATTCCCTAAAGGTAAGGAAGTTGATTGTATGTACAAATGAAGTACTAATACCTTACTTGCAATGTCTGACTTTAAGTTTCGTCTTAAAAACTCCCTTACATTTTATTCAGAAGTTTAAAAAGTTTCTGGAACACATTTCCTCACATGTGGTATATATTAGGAGACTTTTACTCCTTTCTTCCCACCCTCCACCCCACCCCGTATCAAGTGTGTACATATTCTTTGCACGTCCACATTTAAGCAAAGAATGTAAGACGGCTTAGTTTGGACATGTTATTCGCGGGGCTAGGAGTTTTAAAAGGGAGTCTGCTTTATCACAACTAAAGATAAATATCTTATTAAAACTTGATCTGCTCAGAGCTGAATAAAGCAAACGAAATTAACTGTCACATCTATGTGCTGGTTTCGGCATATCACCTCTCTGGGAAGCTTCCACAACTGTCAGTTGCTTTTTGAGGAACTCCTGGCTCCCCAAAGCAACATGTAATAATAAGATCTTCATTCTCCTGTGTAATTCACCATGGTCAGCACAAATGGTGACGCGTTATTTGGAGACAAAATGACAAAGCTCTATGATAACCCCATTTATTAACTGAGAGATAGACTCCTAGCAGAGGATACTTTCAGGTTTCTCTTACCCTCACAGTGTTAGGATTCTATTTGATAGTGTAGGATCAAGATCTGTTTTCTCTCCTCAGGTTTAGGGTAGGAATGGGCTGAGGCACATGTGTTTATGATACAGTAAAAAGAGCACTGTCTCTGGAGTCAAGAGGCCCAGGTTCAAATCCCACTGCTCATGCTTGCTACCTGTGTGACCTCCAACAAGCCTTGTAGCCTCCATGGGTTGTAATTTCCTCACCTGTAAAATGAGGGAGTTTGACTAGGAGACCTTTGAGGTCACTTCCAACTCTGAACCTCTGATTCCTATCTAATGTTTCTGAGAAGGAACATCTGACAAAGAGAGCAGAGTGTATGAAATGAATTATAATTACAGTATATAATTATATATGAACACATAATTATATATTGTTTAATATATAATTCACAATTATATAGCACTTTAAGGTTCGCAAAGTACTTTCCTCAAAGCAATCTGGTGAGGTCTTTAGTGCAAGCAGTATCACCCCATAATAAAAGTAGCTTAGATTTATATAACTCTTTATGGTTTGTGAAGTATTGTACATGTATCTTCTCATTCGAGCCTTACAATGCCCCTCTGCAGTTGGTGCTACTCAAAGAGTTATTATCCCCATTTAAAGATGAAGAAATTGAGGCACAGAGGGTAACCTCACACTGTGAGAAGCTACATGATATAATCTCAGATGGAGAACTCTGCTAAAACCACCAGTTTGTGAAAGAAAGACTCCTGTGTTCAATAGTTGTGATTTCTTGTACAAATGCAAATTAATGAGCAAAGCCAAGGAGCAAAAGACTTGTTTGTTCACCAGCTCCCCCAAATCTGATTTCTTCTGCACAGTTCCTTCTGTCACTTATAGATCATATTCATGGAGAAAGTCCCTAAGGGTCTAAGGATTACCAGTAGTTTCAGAAGCTCCAGATAATTCAGACAGCCTTCTTCTGTAGGCAAGACTGAATCTGTTAGCAGAATGCAACATACAAAAAAATACTAGAGAGTTTTTTCTCTTGAAATATGATTTAGGCAGCATTCTCTATAGGGTAATTGGACTTTCACTTCTCCACAATCTAAATTCTAAGGTGTGAAATATATAGCTCTTTGACAATGTTGCAGTGAGAGGTACCCTATAATTTGGATGATGGCAAGATGTTTGTCAAATTTAGTTTCTCTATTTCATATTTATGGACTTCAATTTCAAGATTAAAGACGTACAAATGTTCTAATGGAGACAGCTCATAAAATACTTTAATTAACATAATGCAGTTCAAATAGGCAACAGTGTATATAAAGTCAGTTTGTCCTTCCTTTAATGTCTTCAAATTCCCACTTATCCTGAAATTGTGCAAACGGGAAGTTCAGATGTTGGTTACATCCATATGCCTAGTCTCTAACTTGGTTATTTAATATGACTCAGCCAAAATGGTTAAGATCACTTACCCAATTAATTCTAAGAAGCCTATTACCTTTAGAGTATTTAGATTTAGAATCAGAAGGGACCGTGGAGTTCTAGTCCACTGCCTTCATTTTACAGATGTGGAAACAGAGGCCCAGAATGGTTAAATGAGTTTCCCAAGATTACAGAGTCATAAATGGCAGCATCATATGAATCCTGTTCCTCCAGTTTCAAAGCCAGCATCCTTTCCACTGTACAATTCTCTTTCTTGTATTCAACCACTTAAGTACTTTGAAGTGTTCTCTCCCCAAAAGTGCCATAGTAGAAGACCCCCAAATAATCTGATCATACTAGAAAACAAGTAACAGAAAGGTGATCCCAAGTAATAGAGCAGCCAACATGTATGTGTATGTATAATGAAAAAGGGAAAGCAATAGTTTACACCCAGTTTTCCACTGGTCTAATGCTTCCCATTTTCAGCCCATTCCCACAATATGACAAAACTAGTCCCACACAATTTTATCTCTTTTGTGCTCTCTTTTGTATTACTTCTGATAACCAGGCATCAAAGTAATAAGTAATGTTCATGAACAATGAAAGATGGGTTGTTCATAATAGGAAGTTTTTTTTTTTAAACTGAGCCAATAAGATAAAAAAAGTAATTTCAAATTAAAATCTTTGTATGGAATGTGTATAACAGGCTATTTGTGTGAGGCAGTTAACTCTTTTAATCATTGATTGTAATTTATTTTATTAGTACGTATAGAAGTATTTCACTATGGCTTTCTAGATTTGAACACAGAACTATCGTCACTGGTTTAAGTTGAGTTTGTGTTTGAGTGTACTTGAATGGATTTGAAATGTATGCATTGATTAAAGCACTTAATGTGAAGCTTGTACATTAGAGATCATTGTACCCAAACAATCATGTATATATTGAAAAAATGGCACGTAAGCATTTACATTTCCTGTCTACTAATCTCCTTATTAACCTCTGAAACCCAATTCCTCTTGCCACCACTTTTGAAAGGAATCCCTCAGCTATCATCACCAATGACTTACTTATTGCCAAATCCAAGGGCCTTACCTTTTATCTTTATTCTCTTTGGCCTCTCTTATATTTAACATTAATGAATAGCCCATGTTTCTTTTTTAAAATTTTATTATTTTTTCAATTAATAAACAGTTATGTTCTCTACCTGCCGAGGTCTCACTATTGAGAAAAAGTAAAAGAAAACCTTTGTAACAAATGTATCTAGTCAAGCAAAATAAATTTTCACATTGGCCATATCCAAAAACATGTCTCATTTTTTCTTCTTGTCTTCATGGTAACATGGTATCCTGGTTTCCTTTCTCTCCAGACAAACATTGCTTACTTCTTTTAATGACACTTCTACCTGCTGCTGCTCTCAAACTGTGGATACTTCCTAAAGCTCACTTATCAGCCCCTGACTTTCTCCCTCTAAACTCATTCTCTTGGTCAGTTTCTCTTTTAACATGAATTCAAATACTGCCTCTACATTGATGACTAGACAATCCGCACCTCTATGTCTGTCCTTTCTAGGTCCTTCCTTTCCATTACTGAATTTATAACTGAATACTGAAAGTTTCCACTTCTGCCCATTCCTCTGTCACTTCAAACTCAATATGGTGAAATCCACATTAATCATCTTTCTTCCAAACCAACTGTCCTATCGTCACCAAAGTGTCATGTTATGATTAGCATTATCATTACTGATATTATTAATAATGTATTTGTAGGATGCTTAAGTACTTTAAATTTTGATTATTATGAACTTGACAAACATTTAAAAACAAGAGTATTCATATATACATAGAATGGGGCCATGCATGATGCTTTTAATTGCAAGGTATTTCACCATGTGGTTTATCAGATCTCATGATCAAAGCTCAATAATCTCAAATTGGTTAAAGATTTATCCATATATAGTTGACTTTTTAAAATTGATTGAATCCAGGAGTTTGGGCCTTCTGTGATTAATTGGGGTGAGGACAGAATGCCACCTCTATATAATCAAGAATAACAGGTACCAGAGTGAGCTGAAGGAACTAACATCTGTCTTAGTGCCTCATTTAACCTAAAAGTGACTTCATCCCTGAGGAGGTGCTGCTTTCTATTTGTGTTAAATTTGCCTGCTATTGTTAAATCTTATTTTAACATGAAAATATCAATAAAAATTTAGGGAACAAAATAGAAAGAGAATACAATTAAACTCAATAGCCTAATGATAGTTAAACCTTAGAACATAATTTAATTGGGAAAGGCTGTCTATCTGTCAAGTACTGCTAAAAAAAACTGGAAATCAGTTTGGGGATATATTAGTATTATATAACCTCTTTATATATCTCTAGGCCTGGAGTCAGGAGGAAACAAATTCAAATCCAGACTCAGATACTTACTAACTGTGTGGCCCTGGGCAAATCACTTAACCTCCATTTGCCTAAAATCCACTGGAGAAGAAAATAGCAAACCGCTTCAGCATCTACCAAGAAAACCCCATGGACATGGTCACAGGGTTATAAAGGGTCAGAAAAACTGAGCAACTGAATAACAACATTCATATAGCTTGCATATAAGAATGGACAGACATGCATGTGTTTGTAGATTAATATGCTAACACATATACACATGCATGCATTGTGTTTGTCCTTCGTTCTCAAAGAGGGCCATGATATCAGGGAAATGATGACATGATTTGTGGTTCACTTTGGTTTGAGGGAGGGAGGGAGAGCTGACATACATGCATACATAACATTGGAGAACAGTGATGCTCTTCACCACCTTTTCCTTCCTACTACCTTTGTCTCTGGAGAGTTAATCTGCCATGCCCTGTCACTACTGTTAGCTCAGTTTTTAGTGTTGGGCCAGTATAAATTTTTGTATCCCTAGTACTTAGCATAGTACCTTACATGAAGTAGGTGCTTAATAAACTTTTATTGATTCAAAATGGGACCAATAAATCAAAAAAGAAAAATATGGATAGCAAACTGACTTTGAAAATAACAATCATACTTGATGTACACAACAACCTTGTAATGTAGTTAGATTGGGCAATCATAACTCTCATTTTGCACATAATGAATCTGAAGTCAGAGAAATTTGCTCAATATTATACAACCAATAGCAGAAACCAGACTTAAATCTTTCTCTTCTACCTACAAGTCATGTTTTTTCTATTAAAACATGTTTTCCATCTTTTCCCCTTTGGATCTGATTTAAATGGGTTGTGTTGCCTAAAAACTATTTCTCAAAAATCTAAAATTCTTAACAATAATTCTACAAGGTTCTTTAACCTTAAGAAAGAATGTGAAATTATCAGAAAAGAAATTCTGCCTTCTGGGGAATATCTTAAGATAGCTAGTTCATCTTACCAAGGTAAATCAGTATATTACTCAGACCTAGACCTTCTATTCCTGTTTCCTTATTGCCTTTCTTTGCATTGGAGATGTTCAAGTGTTGAAAGATATAGAGAATTTTTATTTCAACCAAGCTCCTTTTGTTCTGCTGGTCAGTGATGAACATTATGTAAACTACAAGGATTCTCTCTCACAACCACCAAAAGAGAGCTACATATAAAGTTGAGCTAAGTGGAAGATTTGAATAAATGGGTGTGATTCTATAAAATATAAAATAGGACTGCTTGTATTTCAAATTTTGCGAGTTTATTTTGTGTAGCTAAATTTTCTTTAGCTGATTCTTAAGAGTAGCCTGAACCTTATCTACACCAATTACAGTGATTTAAAAAAAAATTGTTTTTTAATTAACCAGCATTTTTTCTCTCCCTTTCATATTCTCCAATTTAAAAGTAGAAAAAATAAAAAAACTGTTATGACACATATACAAACAAGATAAATCTTCACATTGCCCATGTCTAAAAATGTACATTTCCTTCAGTATCTTAAATCCATTACCTCTCTATTAAGAGGAGCATAGTTCATCACCAATCCAATGGAATCATGGTTCTTGAATTGATCAGATTTCTTAAGGCTTTCAAAGTTGTTTGTCTTTATAATGCTATTGTATAAATTGTTCTCTTGGTCCTGCTTGCTTCACTTTGCATCAGTTCATACAAGTCTTCCCAGATTTCTCTGAACCTCTTTCATCATTTCTTATGGCACAATTGCATTACATTCAAGTCCCATGATTTGATCAGCCATGATCCAACTGATGAATACTCCCTCAGTTCCTAGTTGTCATGACAAAAAGAGGTGCTATAAATATGTTTCTACATGTGGATAGTTTTTCTAATTTTTAAAAATCTCTTTGGCTTGTAGTGCTAGTAGAGGTACCATTGAGTCAAAAGCTATGAGTCATTTGGGCGTAGTTCCAAGTGGCTTTCCAGAATAGCCGCACAAATTCACAGCTCTACCAACATTGAATTAGTGTGCCTGTTTCCTTCACCATCTGTCATTTTATTTTGTGTCATCTTTTTCAATTGGATGGGTGTGAGGTGGACCATAAAAGCAGCTTTAATTTGAGTTTCTCTAATTATTAGTGATTTGGAGCATTTTTCATATGGCTGTTGATGGCTTAGATGTCTTCTTTGAGAAATGCCTGTTCATATCCTTTGACCATTTATCAAATGGGGGATGGCTCTTCTTACAAATTTTAATCAGTTACTTACATATCTTGGAAGTGAGATTTTTATCAGAGAAACTGCTGCAAAGATTTTCCCAATTATCCCTCCCTCTTCTAATTTAAGCTATATTGGCTTTGTGAAAAAACCTTTTTTAATTTTATATAATTAAAATTGTTCATTTTATGTTTTGTACTCTTTATCCATTGTTTAATCATGATCCAAAAAGAAATTTCTTCCTTATTATTCTGAATTTTTTTAATGATTGACTCCAGTTCTAAGTCATACATTCATTTAGAGCTAATCTTGCTGTATAGTATAAGGCACAAAAATTTTAAAGTGTTAATTACTCTTTTAAGGATGGAATCTATTCTGTTATCCATGGTGGAAGTCCTTGACAGTTAGAAGAAAAAAAGTAGGATTACTCTCACCTAGCTTATGAGCTAATCAGTTCTGCTAAATTCATTATTTTAGTTATTTGCAAATTCCAGTGTCTAGGACCTTGAATCTAGGATTGTGTCAACCACCTTTAGATTCCACTCTTTCCTATGATTAAGGCACTGGTGGCATATACAGAAAGGTTCTTAAGCTGGGGTCCATGAACTTCTTTTGAATAATTTGATAGCCTTATTTCAAAATAATTAGTTTCCTTTGCAATCCTATGCATTTTATTTAACAAATTTAAAAACATTCATCCGAGGAGGGTTCTACAGGCATCACCAGTCAACGATGTCCATTATTTTATTTTATTTTATGTTATTCTTTAAATATATTTCCACATTAGTCATATTGTGAAAGAAGAAACAGAACAAAAAGGGAAAGCCACAAACAACAAGTGAAATTAGTCTGCTTTGATCTGCATTCAGACTCCATAGTTCTTTCTCTGGATGTGGATAGCATTTTTCTTCTTGAGTCTTTTGGAATTGTCTTTGATCATTGTATGGCTAAGAAGAGCTAAGCCAGTCATAGTTGATCATTGCACAATATTGCTGTTTACTAGGTACAGTGTTCTCCTGGTTCTGCTCACTTCACCCAGCCTCAGTTCATGTAAGGCTTTCCAGGTTTTTTCTGAAATCAACCTGCTCCTCATTTCTTATAGCACAATAGTATTACATTACATTCATATACCACAACTTGTTCAGTCATTCCCCAGTTGATGGGCATCTCCTCAATTTCCAATATTTTGCCACCACATAAAGAGCTGCTACAAATATTTTTGTACCTCTAAGTCCTTTTTCCTTTTTTATCATATCTTTGGAATACAGACTTAGTAGCACAGATCCAGTAGTTGCTGGATCAAAGGGTATATACAATTTGATTGCCCTTTGGGCATAGTTCCAAATTGCCTCCAGAATGGTTGGTTCAGTTCACAACACCAACAATTAGTGTCCCAATTTTTCCACATCTTCTCTGATATTTATCATTTTCCTTTTCTGTCATATTAGCCAATTAGGTGTGGGGTAGTACCTCCAAGTTGTTTTAATTTGCATTTCTGTGATCAATAGTGATTTATATTTTTTTTCATATGACTATAGATACCTTTAATTTCTTCATCTGAAACTGCCTGTTCCTACTTGCAAGGAATTTACATTCTAATGAAAGAGAGACAGTGTGGTGCTTATTTGACCATTTATCAATTGGGGAATGTATTCTTATAAATTTGGATGTCCATTATTAAAATTTTTAAAAAAGATTAAGGGCCTCAACCTAGGAACTTTCCACAGCTAACATTCTTATGAAGAAGCAAGAATGGGAGGGTAAACATCACTCACCAGGACTTTAAAGGATAATTTCATGCTGAACTCCTGAAGTCTGGGATTTTCTTAAGTGAGACTGTTAAGCAACATAGCATTGAAAATACAACAAGTATTTTAAAGTTAACTTTTTATGTTCTTTTAAATAACCAACTCTCTGATGCAAAGTGAGGGGAGCAGAACCAGGAGAACATTATACATGATTATAGACATACAGTATCTGTGATGACTAACTTTGATAGATTTGGCTCTTCTCAGCAATACAAGACTCAAAGACAGCTCCAAAAGACTCATGATGGAAAAAGCTATCCACATCCAGAGAAAGAATTACAGAGTCTGAATGCAGATTGAGGCAAACTATTTGCTCTCTCTCTCTTTCTCTTTTCCCTTCTTTTTTGGTTTTGTTTCTTCTTTCTCATGATTCATTCCATTGGTTATAATTCTTCTTTACAACTTGACCATTGTATAAATAAGCTAATATGAAGGTATATGTAGAACTGATATTGGATTGCATGCTATCTTGGGGGAAGGGGGGAGGAGAGGGAAGGGGAGAAAATTTGGAACTCAAAAACTTGTAGAACTGAGTGTTGTAAACTAAAAATAAAACTTAAAATAAATAAATAACCAACTCAAAAAATAACTGAAAACTTAAAAGTTAACTTCACTAATTGAGGGCAGCTATATATCTGAAAGTGCATATCATTGGTTTTTTTTTCCTTCAAACACTCATGTCAAACATCTACCCAGATTCCTAAATCAATATGTTAATAAATGTTCTTAGTAACTTATTACTATGGAATATGACACCAGGGTTAGTAGAACACAAAATAAGCGGAAAAATCTTGTCAAATATCTACTCCTATTAACTAGATGAGGTTATTTATTCCTCTTGCTTACATTTTGCCTACATTTAAGGATATAAGACTGGGAATAGACTGGTGATTTCACTGTATAGGGAAGTCGTGGATGATGAAATTCCCTCTATGAATTCAGATCACAACCTTCTCTGCAAGTTACAGTCTTACAATTTGTCTAAGGCACTGAAAAGTTGTCACTTGCCCAAGGTTACACAGTCAATATATGTCAGAAACAGCACTTGAACCCAGGTCTTCCTAGCTCCATGACCAGCTCCCTTATCAATTATACCACACTGTCTCTCCTCCATTAGAATTTAAATTCCTTGCAAGTAGGAATTGTTTCATTCTCTGTGAATTAACAAGCAAAGTGCCTGACACATAGCAAGAACTTAGTGAATGTTTGTTAACTGACTGATTTTAAATGATATCAATACATTTTTAAAAAGGAATAAAAATAGATTGAGCAGCAGACTGACTTTGGAAATAATTATACTTTGATTTTGTATAGTATGTTATCCTATATATTGTTAACTACAGCACTTAGCACTTATTTAATATTGCCTTATTAGTTAGCCAATATTTCAGAGTGACAATATATTTAACAGTGTTTCAATGAGCCAAGAAGTTTATTAATCAGTAAATTTGGATGAAGGTTTTTCCTAATTAGTCATTTACCTTTAAATCATGTATGCACCAGGGAGTAGAGGATGATCCGTTTCTTAAAACAGCCAAAATCTTTTTTTTCAAATTTTAAAAATAAGAATAAAAGTAGATTGTATGATCTAGTAGAGAGAAGATTCAACGGAGAACCAGAAGACATGGCTTCTAGCTCTGCCTTTGCTACTAATTTGCTTTGTCACCTTGGACAAGTCATTTCACTGCTCCAGGCTGCAATTTTTTCATCATTTAATGAGATGTTGAACTATATAATGTCAAAGGTCATTTCCAGCTCTATGATTATGTGAAAATGTGTTTTTTCATAAGAAATTCAACATTTCATCAAGTTAAATATGGCCTATAATGCTTAAACTGCTGTAAGATTTTTCTATTTACCTGTTCTGTACATGAGTACTAAATCATAATGAATAAGAAAAATGGTTTAAGAAAATTAAGTTCCATGCAAAAATATTTTTTTAATTTAAAGGTTTTTTATTTTAAGTAATAAAAATAAGAAAAGGCATTATTTAGTTACAAAAATACACTTTGGAGATAATATTTACTGAAGAGAGAATAAGGCTATGAAAATATTTCAAATTCTTTGACAAATAATATTCTGTCTTTCTATAGCAAAATGGGTATAGTTCTAAGATAGGCATTAAAATAGGCAAGGGATGAGCATGATTTTTGCCAACCAATCTGGGGAAATCTTATTTTCTGAAAAACTACCCTTAAAGAGCAGTAGGAACCAAACTAGAGGGAAAGTTTGATATTAATCATATCCCAAAAGTATATTTGTTTTCTGTAATGTGAAAATAGAGAGCTGAATCATATCAATATTGACAGTCTTGTGATAAGTAGAACTGGAATATAAAAGGAATTTACAGCCTTACCAATGGCTTACAGCTTCTCCTTGGAGAGCCAATGAAAGTTTGTGTAGATGTATCATCTTGTGCCTCAAAGCAATAAAGAAACACCATTACTTGAGACACCTAGTCATTTAATCTTGAAGTACTCATAATGAACCTAAACCCAAAAAAGGAGTTTCACAAAGCCCAAGGTTTTATTTTGTTTTGTTTTCCTGTTTAAACATGTAAACATTTCCACTTATTTAAAATCTTATTTCCCAAAATTATTTATTTTTCAAAAGCTAACCAAAGTGTAAGTGTACCTTTATATGAATATCTGCTACAAAGGATAAGGTATAGTGAAACTTTATGAAGTCAGCAAACCCCTACAATTGACCCTGTGGTGAGTGCTGGGTATACAAAGAAAGACCAAAAAGAAAAAAAAATAGTCTCTGCTCTTAAGGTGCTCACAGTCTAATGGGAGAGACAACATGGAAACAACTACATACAGACAAAATGCATACATGTTGATTGGAGATAATCAACAGAGGGAAGGCACTAACATTTAAGGGGATCAGGAAAGGTGGGATTTTAGCAGAACTTGAAGGGAAGCCAGGATTTGGAGATGAAAAGGGAGAGAATTCAGAATGGGAGACAGCCAGTAAAAAATGTTTAGTGGAGTGGGGAGCTGGAGTGTGAAATGTTATGTGTAAGAAGCATCTAGGAGGCCAGTGTCACTGGATCATAGGGAGCTTAGAGGGGAGGAAGGTATGGGAAGACTGGAAAAGAAGGAAAGGGCCAGGTTATGAAGAACTTTCAAAGCCAAATGGAGAATTCTGTATTTGATGCTGAACATAAAAGGTTCCCACTGGAGTTTCCTGAATAGAAGAATGACATGGTCAGACCTGAATTTTAGAAAGATCAATTTAACAGTTGACTGGAGGATGAACTAGAGTGGGGAGAGACTTGAGTCAGGGATACCAATCAGCAGGCTATTGCAATAGTACAGACATGAGGTGATCAGAGCCTGTACCAGGGTATTATTGGTGTCAGAGGAGAGAAGAGGGGCATTTATGGGAGATCTCACAAGGGGAGAATCAACAAGATTTGACCACAAATTGGATATGCAAAGAAAGGCTTAGGGGATGATGGCAAAAATATATTGGAAAATGTGGCTCAGTTTTAAGAAATAAAAGAGAGCAAATGCTTCAGAGTACTCGAAAACCACTTGCCACTGTACCATGAATACTTTCTTCAGTATAAGAAGTGTGAGGCTTCTAGCGTTAAGTTGCCACCAGTACATCTGAAGCATGGTAGTAACATGGGCACACATGTTCTTTAGGCATGTGGAATATGTGGAATATCAATTGATTGAAGAGGGAAGAAACTGGAGACAGAGAGACAAATAAGGATCCTCTTGAAATAGTCTGGGCAAGAGTTAATGAGTATCTGAAGTAGCATCATGGTCCTGGAAATAGAGAAAGAAATGAAGGTGGCAGACATTGTGGAGGTAGAGCTGCAGCTGTCAGCACTTGATAACATATAGAAGTTGAGGGACATTGAAGAATCGAGGGTGACTTTGAGCTCATGAACCTGGTTGACTGAAAGGTTGGTGGGTACCCTCAACACAAATAGGAAGAGGGTGGGTTTGAGGAGATAGAGACTAAGTTCTGTTTTGTGCACATTGAGTTTGAGATATCCTGCAAGATATTCATTTCAAAATGCCCAATAAGGAATTGGTGAGGGACTAGAGATGAAGACTTTGAGTTGAGGAGAAAGACTAGGGCTGGATGTAAATCTGAAAGTGATCTATGTATAGATGATGATTGAACCCAAGAGGCTTGGTGAAGTGACCAAGAAAGGAGTGTAGTACAGAACCTTAAGGTACCCCTACCCCCACAGATAAAGGGCAAGGAGGGTATGGGAGAACAAAAAAGATTATCTTTATCCAAAGGTATTCAATTCTGCAGAGATAAACATGAACAAGGTCTGAAAAAGTGAACTGGTGAATGTGAGGGATAATAGATAATAATAGATAATAGATAATAATAGTCAGAAGGCCTCTGGGATATTGGACAGATCAAATCTTCTATATAATTTCTAAGGGAGACAACAGACATTATATCTGCATAGCACTTTCAGTATTTAAGGCAATTTCACATGTATTTTCTCATTTGATCTTCACAAAACCCCCTGTGTGGTAGGCAGTACAGGTGTTACTATCGCTATCATCATCATCATCATCATTATCATTATCATTTCCATTTTACAGATGAGTCAGCTGAGCCTCGGGAGGTTCTGAGATTTTTACAAGGTCATAGAATAAGACTCTAACCTATATTCTCCGACTCTGAGTCTGGCATTCTTTTCACTACCCTAATTATTATCATGATGACAGCCTGTCTTCCTATAGAACACTTTATCCCCATCTGTCTTCCTATGGAATGCTTTTTTTAATGTTATGATTTGTTCGTGTTTATGTTAGAAATGCATAAATGCAAGACTCATTTTTAAAAGAGAAATTGACTCATGAGGTGGAGTGTATCACTTTCCCTCACAGCTGCAGTGATGCTTCCAAGCTGAGATGAAGCCTATTCAGTTTGCTCTTAATAATAAAAAGACAAATGCAGTCATGTGGAACAGCTCATCCTAGTAATCACAGATGTGTTGCAAATTGTAACATGCTGGTGTGTGTAACAAACCTGTAATCTTGTTTTACAATGAAGGGAGAAGTATGTAACTTGCCATGAACCCAGCTAATTTGGAGAAATGACAGAACAGGAAACTATGTGTCGGAGGGGTTTGACAAGTTTAGGAGAGAAGTCTTTTATGATTGTCTGAATAGTGCCCGAAACTCAAGGTGTCCTTAGTTCATTCAGCAAAGCTTTGCCCTGATCCTTTTGTCCACTTACAAAACTAGATTTCAGCTTTCATCTTTTTTGCCTGTGGCTTTTTCTTCCTTTATAGATACATATGATTTTTTAAAAAATCTTTTGCTCATCAAGCCTTAAGGACCTGTCTCCCCTAGGATGGTGCCCTCTCTCCCTCCCTCCCTCCCTCTCTCTCTCTCTCTCTCTCTTTTTCTCTCTCTCTCTCCTTCCCTCTCCTTCCCCCTCTCCGTCTCTCTCCCTCTCTCCCATCTCTCTTTGTCTCTCTCTGTCTCTGTCACACACACACACACACACACACACACACACACACACACATACACACACACACACACTCTCAAAATGGAACCATTGGCATTGCTACTTTTTTGAAATTGGTCATATAGGCTGGTTTAAACTGCTGTGCTCTTGTGAATCTGCTGCATTATCCTGTTTTTATAAGTACTTTGATGACTTTTTGAGGCAGCATGCCATAGTGGATAGAAAGCTAGCCTCAAAGCCAGCAAGATCTGGGTTCAAGTCCTGAGTCTGACACATACTGGCACCTGATCCTGGGTGTCCCTCTCAGTGTCATAGGCTACTCCCTAAGACTACAAGCTATAGAAAAGGTACAGACCTGCATTGCTAGAGGAAGCTTCCTCACCTGGGAGTTCCCTATACCAATGAAATCACAGGGCCTTTCCATACTTCAGGTGCTTTCCTATGAGAAGCAAATAACGTAATGTATATAGAAAGCTTTTCATTGTAAAGCATTTTGTAAATAACAACTCACATTACTAGATCACTTTAAGGTTTACAAAGTGCTTTCGCCACCACAACCCCATAGAGTAAGTAGTACAAATAGTATTATATCCATTTCACAGAGGAGAACACTGAGACTCCACAGTCACCCAGCTGTTGTTGTAATTATTACATTTGGTCGTTAGAAATGTACTCTTAAAAAAAGAGTCAATGTATTTGATTACTTTCCCCTACAAATGTGTTCATGTGGGTTTTTTTAAGTTAAATTTTATTTTATTTTCAGGTTTGCATTCTGTCCCTCATACCTTCCCCAAGCTGTTGAGAAAGAAAGATAAAACCCTCTAAATGTACTCTCTTAATACCTAATATTTTCCCCAATTACATGTCAAAACAATTTTTAAACTTTTAAAAAAGTTTTTAATTCCAAATTCTATCCCTACATCCCCTCCCTTGCTTCCCCCCTTCCTGAGATGGTCAGCAATCAGATATGTTACACATGTGCAATCATGTAAAGCAAAATGTACTCTTAACAGGATTCTGTGGAAGACTTTTCACAAATGCTCAGTTATTGATATTATGTATATGTGTATATTTAAATGAAAGCTCTTCCAGTAATTCTAAGTATATGATAACACTTTAAAATATATCTTTGATATGTCTCATTTTAAATTTTGTAATGCAGGCAGACTCCCATTTTAAAGTACCATTGTAACATTCAGTTCAATAACATGACACTGTTTCTATGTTCCAACTGAGTGTCATTTCTTTGCTAATGTGGATGCAACAAAGTCTGTCTAAAGGAAGAAACTGTAAACACATGCTCTCACAGCTCCTGTCCATTTAGCAGTCAATCTCCTTAATGGAGATGTTGTCTTTATGGTAAAGTATCTATGTGCACTCATGGAGTTTGAATACTTGGAAAGCGGGAAGGGCTCTTATTGTATTCCCAGTGCCTTGCACATTAGCAGGTGCCTAATAAATTTTTATTGGATTTGGACTGATCACAGAATTTGAGATATTTATCAAACTGTCATATAGGTTATTTGGAAAATTTACCAATTTAGGCATGGAAGGTAGTACCTAGGACTTCCTTTGAGAACTAGAGGGATGTACAATGATTTTACTGCTGCCTGCTTCCCAAGAGCAGACTGATATTTTGGGAATTAATACGCATTGTTTCTCCATCGGTCATAGGAAACACGTTTAGTTTTATTTTCTTAGCGTCCCTGGTGCCTTTGGTTACAACAAGGAGGCAGTAAAGTGGGTAGTCTGGGAAAAGAAAGGAGAAATGTTTTGCTCAAGAGTGGAATGAGGGTGATGAACTATTTTCTCTTTACAATTCTCCCTCTCCAAATCTAACTCAGAATTGGTTAAACATCTGAGCAGGCCACATAGCCTTTCACAGCTCTACATGCCTCCTTTCTATTGAGTTTTTAATACTTTATGTTTACAAAGGGAAGAAGAAGAGACTAGTCATTTATACAGCAGCTGCTGTGTGTCAGGCTCTGGGCTAAGTCCTTTTTACAAATATCTCATTTGGTCTCGTCACCACCATGCTAGGCGCCATTATTATCCACGTTTTACAGATGAGGAAACTTAGGCAAACAGAAGTGAAATGCCTTGCCAAGTCACCCACTAGTAAAGTGTCTGAGGCTAAATTTGAACTCAGGTCTTCCTGACTCTGGACACCATGCCACCAGCTCTCTCTAAGACTTCTGCATTCAGTGCTTCAAATAGCTGTATGTTTACTATTTTTTTCATGTTCTCTTCTGCTAAAAGATAGGGTCTTTTCCTGATCCTTCCTCCCAGCACTTGATTTATTGATTCATTCTTTCAGCTAGTATTTACTGAGCAATCATTATGTGCTAGGTGTGGGGGGTAGGATAGTGGTAGTGCATTTTGTTTTGCTCTTATGTCATATCACAAATTATAGTCATATGGTTTTTGTCTTATTATTCTATAAGTGCAACAGGAGCTGAGACTATGTCTCTTCTAAAATCTGTGCTGTTCTAAAGCACAGCACTGATCCTCTCCCCATAGTAGGTGCTTAAGAAATACTGAATGTTATTAAAGTATAAAATGGTAGTGTCTGTCCTCTCAGAGTTTATAATCTAGTTTTTATATGTTCATGCATTTACTCATTCAAAAATGTATTGAGGACATATTTGCCAAATATTTTGAAATATTTGCCCAGCCTCTTCAATACATAGTTTTTTTGTTTTATCTCCAAAGTATGCTTGTGGGAGAAGCGAAGATCTTCATCTTGGACTCTTGTCCTCAAAGAGTTTATCACTTAATCGTGGACATATGACACACATATAAATGGAGCAGTTGTATAACAACACAAGCCAGGAAGTGACTGAATGTCAAAATGAGCATTGTAGGAGTGAGCAGAGGTGGTGAGTGGGGCCTGAAAGAAGTACAAAAGGCCCATTGGAAGCAATGGAGGCCCTGAAGGTTGTGGAATATTTAGCTTGACAGAAAGTGAGAAGGTATTCTAGACAGCAGACAACATGAGCAAAGCTTGAGAATTTTCAGAAGACAACGATGAGACTAACTTGGAGCACATCTGTATTGCCAGGCTGAGATGATGAGCAGACTCTCCTAGGTTTTGAATCAGTGGAGTGACATAGGGGCATTTTTCTTCGAAGAACAGATTGGATTTTAATAGATAAACTCTTCTATGGAAAGAAAAGCAGCTCACCATCTTAGTGGTAAGGGACAAGCTGTCCAAAACAGAACCCAGTATCTTTCCCTCTTCTGAACATTATTATATCTGTTGAGGGCACTAACTGCCTAGGTTTGTAATCTCAGAGCCTTCCTGAGCCCACCAGTCTCCCTCTACAACATCTCTCACACTGATTCCTTTTGCTCAGCTCATGTCCCTCCACCCCCAACTCAGTTCAGGACCTTGTCACCTCTTCCTGGAGTTTTGCAAGTATCCCAACTGGTCTTCCTGCCTGAAGTATTTTTAATCCATCCTAATCCATTCTCCACACAGCTGCCAACAGGATATTCCTAAAGCACAGGTCTGATCACTTCACTGTACTGCGCAGTTAACTCTCCTGGCTTCCTCTTACCCTTGAGATTCAATACAAACCCCTTTTGTCTGGCATGTAAAGCCTTTACAACTGATTCCAATCTCCCTTCCTACCTCCCTTCTCTCTATATAGGCCTACCAAATGGGTTCACTTGTGTTTGTCACACACAGTTGTATCTTCTGCCCTCCATGCTTTTGTACAAGCTGTTCTCTGTTCTGGGAATCCTTTCCTCTGATTCTTAAAATCTCTAGTTTCCTTCAAAGTTCAGCTCAATCATCACTTTCTATATGAGGCCTTTTCACATTCTCCTACCTATTACTAATTGTCTCTCCCCCCACTTCCCAATTGATTTGTATTTGTTATATTTATCATATACGTATTTTAAATGTGGGCAGCTAGGTAGTACAGTGGATAGACTGCAAGGCCTGAAGTCAGGAAGACTCTTCTTCCTGAGTTCAGATCTAGTCTCACACACTTTGACCCTGGTCAAGTCATTTAACCATGCCTGCCTCAGTTTCATCATCTGTAAAATGAGCTGGAGAAGGAAATGGCAAACCACTCCAGTATCTTTGCCAGGAAAACCCCAAATGGGGTCATGAAGAGTCAGACATGACTGAAACAACTGAATAACAACAAATTTTAAATATATTTCTCTATATATGTCTTATCTCACCCAATAGAATGTATATGCCTTGAGAGCAGGGACTTTGCCTTACTTTTCCTAGCACTTAACACAGAACCTGGTGCATAGTAGTCATTTGTTGATTGATTAACTGATAAGGGACTGTTGTATATTGACATATATTTTCCTGGAATTCGTGAGCCAGTTTAATCTGAGGATCATGGAAAGTGCCAATGACAGTACCAGGAGTGAGGCTTAGAGTCAGAATATAATCAGAGAAAATGTCTTGACGATGATCTAATTTCTTAGCTAATGATCTAATTTCAAGTTATTTTCTTAGCTTGATCTTTAGGACTACTGGAAAGAAAGGGAATCAATTGGTTTTAAGGGCAAGAGGCCCTCTACCATTCAAATGATCCTAATTTATTTACTATTCCCCATATTCTTGTTTTTCCATTTATTCATCTTTGGTTTTCTCCTATGGAGTGCTATGCAAGTTCTCTTTGCCTTTCTTTTCAATGGGAAGCTTTGAACTATTAGACTAATAATAGAAATGAAGACCTTAGAAGTCCTGTGTCCTGGATTTACTAAGACCTAGTTATACTGGGGCAGATTTTCCAATTGCTTTCATGTTCTTCTTCCCCCCATCTACCAACTCTATCAAAATTTGCTGTTCATTATCACCTTCATAAGAGGAGAGTGCCACAATCTCCAAATCCACATTTGACTTTTTGTTAGAAGTTTCTGGCAAAAAAAAATGGAGAGTATACTAAAAAGTAATGGTTAAAATTTTTCTAGATTAATCCTTATTATTTTTAATATTCTGTACTCTTGTCATGGTTAATCAAGACATTAGTATGATGAAAGAACTGATAATAATAACACCTTGCATATATATCTTGCTTTCCAATTCACAAAGTACTTTCTCATGTTATCTCATAGCTGTTTTAAAATAAGAGGAGAGTATAAATATTGGATGCACATTTAGAGAATGTGATCAAATCAGGTAAAGAATCAGGTGGATACTGTATAGAAAGTCACCAACATTTAGCATTGTGTGTGTGTGTGTGGGGGGATTTTCAGGTGAATTTAATGAAGACTTGCATACACACTTCATAATGCCAAATCATATATCTGTAGACATAACATAATTTATAGCGAGATCTTATAGTGGCTTTTTACAGAAGAATTCAAAAAACTGCTCAACTAATAATTAATGTTTCTAGGAAGGATGGAACAGATTGGAAGAGGAGGAAGGAATAAATAAAAAACCAAATTAATTGTGGTGTTTTCTGCTACACGAAAACTTTTTTTCAAAAGTCAGTAGTGATTTGGGGGCCTTCTCTATCAAAGAACAAGAAGGCATACCAGTGCAATGGACAGTTTTATTTGCTTTTATCATTCATAGTTCCTTAAGTTGAAAGGGACCTTCAGCATTATATAGCTGATCTCTGAACATGAAAAGTGAAGTAGAAAAAAATGTAATTACTAGATGGATAGATAATAAAAACCAAAAAAGTTCCTGTGTTTCCCATAGTTGTTTGGGTATTTCAGGTAATTTTAGAATCTAACTTCACTTTCTTTTATTTAAAAACTCTAAATTTAGTAGCCAACAACCAAACCTTGGGTAGCTAGGTGGCACCATGGATAGAGTGTTAGGTTTGAAGTCAGGAAGACTCATTTCCCCAACTTAAAATCTGGCCTCAGACACTTATTAGCAGTGTTACCCTGTTTGCCTCAGTTCCTCATCTACCAAATGAACTGGAGAAAGAAATGGCAAACCTATCTCGAATCTTTGCCAAGAAAACCCCAAATGGGGTCACAAAGAGTCGGACGTGACTGAAAATGACTGAACAGTAACCAAAACTTCCAACAAAACAAAAGTGATTATACATAAAACCATTGATTTACTTACAATTTGTTTTTAAGTATAAAATTTCATTTTTAAAAAGCTCTTTTGCTATGGCCCTCTCTGATCTCTTTTTATGCTATGTGGATTTTTGGTTGTTATTGTTGTTACTGTATACATTATTTTTTGCATAGTTTATTCTGAATATCATTATTCTGCTATTCTTCTTTCTTTAGTATTTAGTATACTTTCTCGTATCTCTTTATATTCTTCATACTTGTCATTTCTTATGGCTCAGTAGTATTCCCTTATATTGATATGTCACATTTGTTCAGACATCATACATATGGGTTTTAAGTCACTGGGTCATAGGATCCTAGATCTAGAGCCAAAAGTCAGAAAAAGGGCCATTTAACCCAAGCTCTCATTTGACAAATGGGAAGATCAGGGATGTTATGTAGCTAGCACAAGGTTACAGAGACAGAATTTGAACTTGATCCTCTAATTCTAGTCTTTCCATTGGACATACTGTTTTTAGTATTATAAATAAATACCTATAAATATTTTTTACAGCTGGGCTTTTTTTTTCTTTTTTAAATCCTTATATTGTCCTTGTAATGGTATCATTGAGTGAAAGAGTATGGTCAGTTTGGTAGGTCTTACTGAATCTTGCCTTGTGGTTTTCCTGAAAGGATTTAATCTGCTCATGACTACTGATTATGACAATATTCATGAAAATCCACAATTCTACCAACAATGAATATCATTGTTTTTTAATGTCTTTGCCAATTTAAGTGTATAAGATAGCAAGCTGAAATTGTTTTAATTTGTATGTTTATGCTTATTGGAGAACTTCAACAATTTCCCAGGTGACTGTTGACAATTTGTGTTTCTTCCTTTGAATTAATTTAGCTTTTTGTTATTCCCCAAAATTCTCTTTTTGCCTCTCAAGTCTGATGGATTTCACTGGCCCAAGAACACACCATGCTTAATTCTGCTTTCTGCCTTCACTTATGTTGTTCCCTTTAAAGGACAATGCCCTTCATTGTGATTGTCATTCTTCATGCCCAATGCCCTTTCCAAATCCTCAAAAAGCTCCAAGGTTTACTTCTCTACCTTATTCATGAAACTCCCTGATTTACTCGAGACCAAATGAGAGCAGAACCACATTTTAACACATGAATGATTGTTCTGAATTTTTGTTAAGCTTGTCTCCAGAACATGACTGAAAGTTCTTAGAGAGCAGGGACCATAATTTATACTTTGTGGACAATAGTCAGTGCTAAGTATTTGGGAGACAAAGTAAATATGTGTTGATTGTTCTAAATATAATCATTTAATATAATTACCTCTGTATCCCACTTTACTCATCCTCCATAGGCATATCCTTATTGCCTCTTCTGGGCCAAACCCTACATGTCTCAGAAGTCAGAGTACCTGGATTCAAATCCCAGCTATGAGGCTTACTACCTGTATGACCTTGGACAAACCATTTAGCTCCCTTGGTCTCAGTTTATCATATGTAAAATGAAGTGGTTCCATTGCTGAGGTCCCTACCAACTCTGGATCTGCAATGATAGATACAGTTCTATGATTCATATCTATTTTACCAGCATGGTGTTATGGAAAGAGGATTATATACTTGTAATAATAATAATAGATGATAATAGTAATGACAATAATATCATATATACATATTTATGTGTATACCCATTAGATTGTGAGCTCCAGGGCAGGGCCTGTCTTTTGACTTTCTTTGTATCCCCAGCACTTAGCACAGTGTTTGGCACATAGTAAGTGCATAATAAATGTTTATTGACTGAATGACTGGTGTCAGAAGATGTAGGTTCAAATTCTGACACCTCTACTCTGACACTTCTGTGGCCATGGGCATGTTGCTTCACTTTTCTGGACCTCAGTTTCTGCATTGATAAAACGTTAGAGTAAATGAAATGATTTTTGAGGTTCCCTTCAATTCTAAATTTGTAATCTCTGTTGTAATCCTAAATTGATTATGGTCCAATTATCAGTAGATGATTGGATTTTTTTTTCTAAATCTGTAATCTGTGCTCAAATCCTAAATTGATTCTAGGCTTTTAGTCACATTTGCACCTCTTATTTTTATTTATGGTCCAGAAAAAAAGTTGAACATGCTTTAACTTTGACTTGACTGACATCAGTTAACTTTTCAGAAACTCATGAACAGATGACAGCCTGGTTGCCTCAGAAGCCCATTGGCCATTGTATCATGTTTCAGAGATGTCATGGAATCTCATCTTACACATCACTTCTTGCACAAGAGAAATATTTGGTTAGCGACATAACAGGAAAAATAAGGTCAAGAGCTCGTGTCTAGATCAAAGGTTCTTAACCTTTTTGTGTCATGGTTATCGAAATATTTTTAAAGTTCATGCACCATAGGTTAAGAACCCTTGGTCTAGATGGACAACTCCAAACCGGAACAACTTAATCGACAGCATCGGGACAAAGCATCCTTTAGTATTTGTAAAGTGCGACTGTTTATTTTTAAGAAGAACCATTCTTGAAAATTGTACTTTGTTGTAAATAAATAAATGTTCCTTCTTGATAAGCTTCTTGAGGGTAGAGGCTATTTTTTGTCATTTGTCTTTGTATCTTCGGCACCTGGTATATAGTAATTATTTAATAATGTTTATTGAATTTGCCTTGAAACATAAAACCTTAAATTTGCAAGGTACCTTAGAGAATATCTAATCCACATACATGTTTTGTTCCTTCTAAGTCACCCACCCTCCCTTATAATATCTAAACTACAACAGCCTTTAGGGCATATTTCCTGTATCCTCCTTAAATCCTTATGATGCTAAATACCCTCTGTACCCTGTAGGCGTTTAAATAAATGAGGATGATGCTGATGCTGATGACAATGAAGTAAATCCTGTCTACTTTGTAAACAATTCTTTTTTCCTAACCTAGTCACTTTGATAATGACCCTATAAGAGCCATAGGATCAATGGTAACATTAGGAATTGTGTCTTTCAGATGGTCTTTGTTTTGCTTATTAATATGCAAGGCAAAGATCCTGTCGCCTTGGCTGCCATGTTCTGGCATGTTTCCATAACACCTGCAGCTCTGTAGTTTAGAAAGTGACTGCTTTATTCACCCATCCTCACAAACTTAGATGCATATTTTTTATCTTTATATCACAGCAGTGTAGAGTGATTGCTCTTGGAGTTTCCCTGTATTGATACTAGATCCACACTTCTATCAAAGTTTTTTTTTTTAAGTCTAAACAGCTGTCACTTAAGCTTAATTAACAGGTCTCTCAATTATTTATGCATGCTGGTTGAAAAATTTCAAACATCTGGCTGGGTAACAAAACCATCCCTTCTAGTGGGAAAAGGTCATTCTATCTGCCATCTGGATCTTTACTTTTCTTCAGAAATGGATGATAATAAAATTTACTTTTTGATCGATTGAAAGGGAAAAATAATTACCTAAAAATTATTGTCATCTTCCTTTCTGTTCTGTGTGCACTGCCTTCTCCAATTTTACAGCCAACTTTTGTCCAAGTCACCTACTTTTCTTAGTTCATTTACATATTGCCTTGGCAGTACCATTACTGAAATAAAGATCAAGATGTAGCTAGAATGCTTATGATGTGAATGGAATCTCTAATTGTCTGTTTCTTTTGTCTCAAGTATGCATAAATAGGGGATGACAAACTGACCTTTAAAGAAGTTTCCTTTTTGTTGAAAGACAGAGAAAATAATAGGATAGAATTCATATTATGGCCTCCCCCCACTTTTTTTTTGCAAAATTTGTACATCAAATCCCATTTTCCAACCAACTCTGAAAAAATGCTTAATGAGAGACATTTCCCTTGGAATAGCAGAATAACCATTGTTAATAAACAATTGATAATTTTATTTTTATTCTTCCTCCATTTAAAAAAAAAAAGATGTGATAAATTTGCCCAATGCCGAGTTCATATCCAACTGGAAAATAGCATTTTTAGTGACTCAGCTTGTTTTAAGTGATATGACCTGGCTCAAATATAAGCCCCATTAGGGCAGAGAATATTTTACTTCTGTCTTTGAATCTTCAGCCCTGAGAACTGTACCTTCACATAATAGACTTGATAGATGCTTATTAATTGATTTGATTTAATTTTACAATGGTAGCACATGTGACATAATTACCTTTTCCTTGAGACAAAGTGGGTAAAAAATGTATTTGACTTCAGTATCCTGGTTGGCTTGAGCACTGAGAATATGACCAGGTAGCCAGTAGCAATCTTGCTTTGCTTTTCATAGTCCTGTGTACATAGAGCCCAGCATAGTAGAAGTGCAATGGATCTCTCCCACTACGTTGGGGCACAACATAAATTAAGTCACAACCTCTCTGGATGTTGTTTTCTTTGTCTAGAAAATCAGAAGGATGGATTGCTTGTTCTCTATGGCCTCTTCCAGCTCTAGAAGTCTGATTACATGAGGCTAATTACCTTAGAAAGTGCTTTGCCAGTGTGATATGATTAGTCTATGGAGGGAAGAATCTAAGAAAGGCTGGGAGCTCAAAAGATTGCAATTAAGAATGAACCAATTCAGATGCTTCAGGTGTACTTTAGTGCCTTGCTTTGGTGAGGTTAATTTGGGGGAAATATAAAAGCAAAAAAAAAAACACATTAAGCTATGGCAAATAATCATCCCATATGAGCAATATTGTTAATTAAGCAATTTCTTAAACCAGGTTCCTTCATTAGCTGATTAAAAAAAAAATACCTTTAATTGTATTGTGGAAAGGAAGCCTAATGGAAAAGAAAGCTATCCTGGAAGACAGAAAGATGAGGGTTGAAGCGTTACCTCTGCCTTAAACTAGCTACATGACCATGGCTCCCAGGCAACTCTCTTACACTGAAATCTGCAGAAAAGTTGCTGACCTGCATTGGTGGAGAGAGTTTTCACTGACAGATTCACTGGCCTTGGGATTCATGTGATTAGCAAGATGGCAAAGTAGTTTGGTTGGTTTTTTTTTTTTTTGCAAACTCTACCAAATTAAAAACTTCAGAAAAAATTAGGTATCAGAAATACTTACAGGTAGCAGATAGAGTGGAAGGCCTGGAGTTAGGAAGACTCATCTTCCTGATTTCAAATCTAGCTTCAGAGACTTACTAGCTCTGTGACTGTGGGCAAGTCACTTAACCCTGTTTGCCTCAGTTTCTTTATCTTTAAAATAAGCTGGAAAAAAAATGATGATCCACTCCAGTATCTTTGCCAAGAAAACTGCAAATGAGGTCACAAAGTATAAGACATAACTGAACAACAACTCCAATAGTTACTAAAGCTGAGTCCACAAAAATAATGGAAAAATATTACACAAGTTAAAAACCTTATTAAATAATATCAGTGATAACTCATTTTCACCATGCAGCTCATGAGATGTATTTGGTATGAGCAACCTTTCAGGCTTTCGCTTCATGATCTGGCTGTAGGTATAATTGACTGTTCCCTCACAACAGTGACTCATCTGCAACCTTACCAACCCCCTATATCTCACTAGAGGCCTCAGACACTCATTCTGCCAAGCCTCTAGTAGCTGCTACTAAAGGAAAATAACTGAGGTGGAGGGGATAGAAAGTAACCAGCACAGAGAATATCAGAGAGCTGGCTAGAGGGGGTGTGTTCCCATGCCTGAGGAAAGAGTACTTGAAACCAGGCTAGGTCTCAACAAGCCCCCAGTGATGCCCAGCCTCAAGAGGCACTACACAACAATGGAACAGAGAGGAGCTAAGGACTAAGGATAGAAATTAGAGACAAATGACTGGGAACATAAGAATAAGGGTAAATTACCAAATCCTAAATGTCTGAGCTTAAATTTTAAAACCCAGCTCACAGGCAGGTAAAATAACAGAGGCTTACAGAGACAAAAAAAATTAGTAAAATACAAGGGGAAAAAAGCCAGAAAAAATGAGAAAATAATTAGGCTTTGAAAAGGAAATGAATCAAAATTACCCAATGAAAAAAGAATTATGTAGACTCCTCAGAGATCATAGAAAAATAACAATATCTAGAATGTTTCAAATGAGAAGTAAAACTGTTTGAACAATATATTAGGAATGAAATTAGGTGGAAATTCATAGATTGCGACACGGAATTTAAAAAGATATAAACTAAGCTACAGAACTTAAGAGGATATGATAGATATTCTCTTCAGAGAAGTAGATATTCTGAAAGAGAGAATAGCAGATTTAAAACATAAATACTGAAATGGAAGAAAATTTGACAGAAAAGAACATATAAATACCATATAAGCCAAAACAACTAACCTGAAAGATGGAATGTACAGTAATAGTTTAAGGATATTAAGTCATGATAACTCAAAAACATGAATACCACTTTTTTGACATCACATCTGAGATTTCATTTATATAGGGGACTTCCAGTGAAGAAATGTCTTTAGTGATGCAGATCAACACATATTCTGTATCTTATAGTCTTAAGAGACTAGTGGGGCTCTAAGAGAGTAAGTGGTTTTTCCATAGTCACAAGGAAGGATGTGTCCCACAAGACTTGAACTGAGATCTTCCTGTCTCTAAGGCCAAGCCTCTAAGTACTATATAATAGCCACCTCTCATGAATACCAAGTGATTAGAAATAATACAAATAAATTTCCCAGAAGCTTTAAGTCTAGAGAGCAGCTGTTCACATCCAAAGAACTCAAGCATAGAAAAACCCCATCCTTAAAACTCCAAGGTATGTAGTGGTTAAAATGAACAATTTCAATATCAAACAATATATTTTGCAAGCATTCAGAGTATGACTATCAGCTATTATGGAAAACCAATAAAAGGTATCATATTACTTGTCTTCTCAATGAGTGGTGGAGGGAGGGAGAGAATTTGGAACTGAAAAGAAAGATTTTTAAAATTAAAAAAAAAACAGAAAAAGAAAAGACAATTGAGGAATGCCAATTCACACTATAACGGATCATTCCACAGACAGAAAAAAAAAATTTGAAAAGAGAATAAAAAAGGATGTTCTAAAAAGGAAAGGAATTCAACTTACAACCTAAAATAACATCTGGCAAAGCCAAGCCTAATCATCAGCAAATAAATTTTGACCTTGAGCAAAAGATAAGTACTTAATACATTCTCAATTCATAAATGAAAAGTTAACTGAATTATAAAAAGACATAGATAATAACATAATAATTCTAAGTGATTAATGGTCCCCTCTTAGGCTGAGCAAATGTAATAGGCAGATAAGTAAAAAGAAAAATCTAGAACTAAACTGTTAGGGAAGTTACATCTCAAAATCTTATGGTGTCTTCTAAATGGAGATATTAAATAATATGCATATTTCTCAGCACTACATGATAGTTTTACCAAAAAATGATTTGCTGGAATGCAGAGAAACTAAATACAGATAGAGAGACAGACACACATATGTATGTACATATGTATATATATATACATATATACACATATACACAGGAAATATTTATCACATATCCTATTTTACATAGTACAATATAAATATTAATTGAAGGAGTGGAAGCAAAAGATATAGACCTAAATGGAGACTTAATGGTGACATTCTGATTGTCACTGTGGGTCAAAGAATATATCATAGAAACAATAACTATGTGAAATATAATTTCTAGGATGCAGCTAAAAGTCATCAGGGAAAAAGTTCTCTCTGAAAACATGTCTCAGCAGAATAAAGAGAAAATTAATTGACCAAGCATAAAATTTTTAATAACCTAGAAAATAAAACCAAAATAAGCATAAAAGATAAAACTTTGAAAATTAGAAACTAGATAAAATATAAAAAAGACACTACAAAGGATTTTAAAAATCCAAAATGTGGTTCTTTGAAAAGCTTGTCAAAATTGGTAAATCTTCTGCTAACCCAATCAAAAAAAAGGGGGATGAGGACTAGACCTTTGATTGTGTTGATCTAGGGAAATCCTAGTTCAAGAAACACCATCTACCAATGCAGGTCAACATCTTATCTACATTGTGTGGTCTTGCAGATTTGCCTACAATATAGAGAGAGGTTAAGTGATTTGCCCAGGGTCACATATCCAGAGAGGAGACTATAAGGATGGCTCACTATTTTTTTCTCTCAATCAAATATTGTACTTAGACCTAAATCAGTGAAAGATAAAGTGAAGAATGAGTTTTGTAGGGCAATGTTACCAGTTTGTTTTGTTATAAAATTTTAAATAAATCCTAATAGTGTAATGCAGTGGAAAGAATACTAAACTGAGAGCACTTAATTTGGGGTTATTGGTCCTGACTTAGAGAATCTAAGATCTGCTGCTTCCTATCCGCATGACTTTAAGTCACCTCACCTGCATGGGCCCCTATTTCCTCATCTCTAAAATGAAAAGGTAGAACTAGATTGTTTTTGAGGTCCCTACAAGCTCAAGATCTACAACTTTATTATCCTATGATACAAATATATCAAAATATTATTTACTATAATATAAATTTTATTTTTACCAGGGATGGAGAGTTTGACATTTAGAAAACAATTAACATGATCATAATACAACAAATAATGTAACATTTGACAAAGAGCAATGCAAATTTATGCTTTTAAAAAAAAGACACCTAAAGAAGCAGAGGAATAAAAAAGTCATTTTAATATGACCAAAAAGGACATATGGGAATTGAACTAGCATTATCTGCAATGAGGAAAATACTAGAATTTTCCCTAATAAATACAGGGATAAACCATGGATACCCCCTCTTCCTATTTTTTATGTGGTTCTATAAAACTAGTGATAGCAATAAGAAAAGAGAGAAAAATGGAAGGCCTAAGTACTGGCAAAGAAAAGATAAGGATATACCTATTTTCAGATAACATAATGGTTTACTTTAGAAAAGTCCAGATAATCAAAAAAGAAACTATTAGAAAGAAAAATTGTTTCAGTAAAGTAACAGGATGCAAAATAAAGTATACAAAAATGATCAATATTCTATAAGGCAGTAACAAAATCCAAGGAGAAATTATGCAAAAAGAAAATTACATTAGAATAACTGCTACATGAATAATATATTTGGTAATTAATTCAAGATGCAGTCAAAATTTATATAAATATAATTACATAACAATAAAGAAATAAAGGAAGTATTAAATAACAGAAGGAATAATATTTGTTCCTGTTTGCTATTATAGTAAAAATTATGATGCTATCTAAATTAATTACAGATTCTGTACTATACTATTCAAACTACTAAACTTTTACACAAATAAAATCAATGCGATTGGGAATAATAAAGGAAACTTGATGGGGGGGGGAAAATCTTTGCATTACAAAATAACTCTGATATGGGTTTTACATCCAAGATATATAAATATACAAATATATGTTGAGAATATTGCAAAAGTTTTAAGCTATTCAAGCTTGAAACTTCACTAAGATTTAAGTATATATTATATACACACATGTGTGTGTATAATCTCCAAAAGCCATTTCTCAGTGACTATCCAAAAGAAATGAAGAAATAATTGTCAAAATAATAATAAACTGTTGATAATAATATTAAAATTTTCTCCAGATTGTTAATAATAAAAATGTGAATTAAAATACATCCAAAGTTTTACCTCACATTCAGCAAATTAGAAAAGATGACAAGCAGTAAAACTAGTCAAAATTGAAAGGATTTTGGGAAGACAGAGACAGTAATGTCTAGTTGGGGAAACTATGAATTGGTCTAGCCATTCTGGAAGCAATTTGGAATTATGCTTTAAAAGATAAAAATGACTGCAATGTCAATAACCTTTGACCTAGGTATTATACTGCTAGGCATAAGACAGAAAGCTCCCATATGGAGCAAAAGGTCCATTCCAGCATGGTTTCTTATTGCAAAAAAGCTTGAGACAAACTGAGGAATGATAGGAGAATTGCTAAACAAATTGGAGTAAAGTGTGTGTGTGTGTGTGTGTGTGTGTGTGTGTATACATATATAGACATATATATGCATGTGTATATATAGGAATATCACTGTGCTTTAAGAAACAATGAATATAAAGAACTCAGAAATATGGGCTTATATGAAATATTATAGAATTAAGCAGAATAAGAAGAATGATATATGTACTGAGAAAACATTGTAAACAGAAACAATAGTAAAGTGTAATTGAATGATGTATAATTATAATGACCAAGCGTAGTCTGGAGAGGAGTTGAGAAAATGCTCCTTCTCTTCTATGCATAAATGTGAGGTATATTGTCAGATACGGGCAATGTATCAGTAGGATTTGCTGAACTATTTTTTTTAATCTTTGTCACAAGGGAAGGTTCACTGGATGGTTGAGGAGACATGATAAAAAATAAATGTGATATAGAAACAAAATCAATAAATAATAAAATATTTTAAAAATCATGAGTCTGAACAAAAGCTATATTGTGATTATCTTATGGCCTTTTTATTTTGTGGATCAATTAGGCTTGCTAAGGAAGTATCAGTTGAGTTGCTTAGTCGGAAGCACTGCTGGATTAGGAATTATAAATCTTCTGATTTGTTACACCTTTTACATTTTTCTCTAAGTCTCCCATCTTGAATACCTAGGTACTAACACATGTTAATGCCTTTTGGGGACCATCTGCCCTATGGACAATTATACCATAATTCTTTTCCTCCTCAGCACTGAAACACTCTCCATCCTGTGATTGCTCTAAATGAGGCAAATAGCATCTGCTCCAGATGTTAATTCAAATGAGACCAAATAAATACAATCTAAAAAAGTGGTACAGGATTTTAAACTGAGAGGCACAAAGAATTTTAGGATCCATTCAAATTCCCATGACATGTGGAAACATTCTATGGATGACTTAGCCCAGGAAATAACTTGGCAAAACTCATATAAAGAAGATAGCTTTAGAGTACAGAGAAGATAGCCTTAGAGTACAGTGCCAACCTTGGCAACATTCAGAAGTAAGCAAAATTTCTTCTGCTCCTACTTTGCCAACTCTATTAATGCCCTTATCATTTAGGGCACCTCTCCCTACATGCCCCTTCTATTCCTTCCTCTACAGACACTCCCTCCAGTTACTCCCTAAAAGGGAACTATTAAACTAATTCGCACTAAAGTGTTAGTAACTTAATGTGTTACTCCTCCCAGGGGAATTTGTGGTTTAAAAGGGATTATCTAAGACAGAACTGCTTAAACCAAAGCAATAAAATTCTCGTAGTTAAATTTCTAGGTGGAAGAAATATTTTTGAACGCAGAAACTCTCATATAGATGACCATCCAATTTGAACTGACAGATCTAGCCACATAGATGTGTCTATTGTCAAAACTCTCTTTGTAAATGAATGTTTTCTTTAAAGAAGCTATATTAACCCGTTTTTGAAAGTCAAGGATACCATATCATTGGCAGTCTGGCAAAGCCTCTGTGGACTCTTTTTTGAGTTATATTTTAAATGCATAAAATGCAAAATATAGGATTACAAAGGAAACCAAATAATGTTGAAATACAGTTGTCAGAATTAAAACACACACACACACACACACACACACTTCTAGACATTGACTTAAGAAACTTTTGTCTATTCTATAGGGAAAGAATGTGATATTACAGAAAGACTAGTCAGGAGACACCACAAAAATCTATGACTATTTTCATGAATCAACACTTTGTGATCACATACCAATTATGTGAAGTTGGGCAAATTATGACCTCTCTGGGCCTCTGTTTTCTCATCTGTAAAATAAGGGAGTTGGACTGAAAGGCTTTTTAAAATCCCTTCCAGCTGCAAGGCTGTGGCCCTATGATCCTGTCTGTAAAATTAGTTCTGCCCAGGACAAGTAACCCTTACAACTCGGTACTTCGTGCTCAGAGTTCAATTGATATCTATAGCCTGAGACACTGGTACTGTAAAAGTTATGCCAAACACTAAGCCTTGAATTCAGAAAATGACGATTGGACTGTCCAATCAGTTCTTCTCACATTTCCTCCTTTTCCACCTGGCTTGCCTGCATTCTGGCCATTCCCACACTCATTAGTATCCCCCACCAATTCCATTCTGCTCAACAATTCAACACACATTTAGGGTAGAGCCCTAGGAATATCTGCTGTAATCAGTTAGCTTTGCTCCTCATTCGAAGAGTCCTTTTCCACCTCCACAACCAACTTGTTTTAAAGGTGGTATGACGGGTGCTAAAGTTTGATTTTTAAAAATATTTGTAGTTTAAAGTATTTAGGAGAATATAGATATTGACTAGTCATACAGGACAAACTGAATTTTTCTGTATAAAATCCAAATTCAGTTATTAAAGTATATCATGTGATATGAAACCAAACTGGAATCATCTGCATAAAGTCCAAGTTTTCATTTGCTATGTTATATAGGTCTTTCTTCTTGATCTGCCTTGCTGCTCAAACTGCAGCTAATGGTTGCAGCTCGTCTCACAGTGCTGCTCCAAGTAGAACATGAAGAGATTTTCCAGTCCATTAGCAGCTGTTCCAATGAGAAGGATAGAGCAGAGCTGATGGGAACTCTATCCACCTGCAGGAAGGAGGGAGGGTAGAGGGGATTTGTGCTATGCCAGGACTTTGTTGACCTATTTTTGTGGAGACTGGATTTCCTTTTGCCCCCAGGCTGGAAGGGCAACAGCCATTTATGGGTCCAAATCTCACTGCAGATGGGCTCAGAAGCTTTATCTTCTCATTTACTGATCTGTGCCAGTTTGCCTGTCCCTAGGCAACCTGGTGGCTTCCCCATTTTCCTCCCCAAGGTCTCACCATATTGGTGCTGGGATTAGTGCAGATACCAGATCAATTTTAGCCCTACTGCAGCTCCAAATGCCTGAACTCAAGCAATTCACCAGCACCAGCCTCCCTGGTAAAAGGAATTATAAGTATGCACCATCATGCCCAGGCTACTAGGTGGGGCAGTGAATAAAGTGCAGGGCCTGGAGTCAGGAGGACTCATCTTCCTGAGTTCAAATATGGTATCAGACACTATCTGACCCTGAGCAAATCACTTAGCCCTGTTTGCCTCAGTTTCCTCATCTCTAAAATGATCTGGAGAAGGAAATGACAAACCACTCCAGTATCTTTGCCCAAAAAATCCAAGTAAGGTCATGAAGAGACAAAAACAAATGAACCACCACCACATCCAGTCTTAAACAGATATTTGAGGAAAGTTTTTTTTTTTAAATTATACAGTACCTGTGTATTTCAGTGGTGCAAACTATCCCTGCCTCCAGCCCCCACAACCCCATTACAATTACTATACTAAATGGAGATTTGTATGAGATCAGCAATACTCGTTGCTTTTAACTTTTACATAATGCATTTTCTCATAATTTATTAAAGTGTCTAATAAATCAAAGAGCATATATAAAGTACACTGAAACTTCACTATTACACAGTTTGGTATGGCTCAAAATTCAGTATAACATTTATCCAAGGGAATCTTTTCCTGGCTTGAAATCATTTAATGCCACAATCTCCAAAGACTCCAAATTACTTTTCATGCACAGCATATTGGAGAGACCCATGGTGGGAATAGGCTACAGCAGATATAACTAAGTCAGATTGCACACAAGAAGTCATGCAAAAGATGTCACCTCGGGGCAGGTAGGTGGCGAAGTGAATAGAGCACCAGCCCTGGGGTCAGGAGGACCTGAGTTCAAATGAGGCCTCAGACCCTTGACACATGAGCTGTGTGACCTTGGGCAAGTCACTTAACCCCAATTGCCCTGCCTTCCCCCCTCCAAAAAAAAAACAAAAGAAAAGATGTCACCTAAAAGATGTATAACTAGGGAGAGAGGTGAGTCATTATATAGTAGAAAGTTTGATAGCCTATATATTCCATTTGGTAACCCTAGAATATGCAAAGTGCTATAGGAAAGCTTACACCTTTTAGGACAGATTTATGGGAATGCATGGATAAGAATCACTCAGGATGGGTGGGATGTGAGCTAAACAAAGGAAGCATCCACATTGATGATATCACAGTCACTGAAGGAGATAGTGACTTCTGAATGTGATGTCACATTTTAAACAACACACTGGAGAACAGTTTAAAAATCTTTCCAATAATATTCCTTGATGCCTTTTGCCAAAAGTAGAGACACCTACATAACCAGAATCTGGTAAGTGGGTATCTACAAGGTTTTTACTGTTTGAAGATGCTAAAAAAGGAAGAAACTGTCTCTGATTAATCAGCAACACCATCATCATCAGTTAACTCACTCCCACATCAGGACAGCTTTAGAAGTGTACCTCAAATTAGATCCTGTAAGTTCTCAGAATTTATACCTTCATTCATTTATTCTGCCATTGCTCACTGAACACACACTATGTGCCAAACATCGTGTAAAGCCCTGGAAGAGATAAAAATATATATTTTGTGACACAGACTGCCTCCCAGAAGAGATAAAAAATCTAAACTTTCTAACAGAGATTGGCTCCTGACACAAAGAACCTGGATACACTTTGGGAACTTCTAACTTCTATGGCTTATTGCCCCTTACTCAGAATGTGGGGACTTCAATATATCTCAAGAGAAGCCATCAGTTCCTTACAAGTACTCAGGCTTTTAAGGTTTCAATGCTCAAAACATAGTGATTTTTCTTTATAAAGTGTGTAGAAAGGACTGACATTTCAGACTGTATGAAGTAGTCCTACCAGTGGGCCAGTCTCATACGATGACCTGTTCAGTGATTCTGCATCTTATATACTTCTGCCTTGGGTGAGGGGTCCACCAAAGGTGAGGCCAAAATTCACTCTCTCACATTATTACTAGCCTCCAAGGACCCTTAATCTGTGCAACTCTGCTTTTTTCACCGGAGACTTTTCTTGGGTCACTCCTTGTGACTTACTGTTCTACTGAAGGCTTCTTTCTATTGAGTGTTGTACATCCTTTTTTCTGTTTTTTTTAAAATTTTATTATTTTTTTTATTTTTAGTTTACAACATTCATTTCCACAGGTTTTTGGGTTCTGAAGTCTTTCTCCCTCACTCTCCTGGATAGGAACGTGGCCAGATTTTGATTACCTTAGGTTGCTTCTTGAAATATTTCTGAAGAGAAGGGAAATCCAGCTCCTTGCAGGTCCTATCTGAGGGTGAGAAAGGAAAAGGGGAAAATGTGCCTCCTCTACCAAGGCTAAAGATTTGTATATTCCCTACACAAAGACAATGTGCTTGGGACATTGTACTTACTGAACCTGGGAATATCATTTCCTCTCAGCTCCTTTTCCTATGCGTGCATTATTACAGGGTTCCATGTGATAGCAGACATCAGGGCAAACAAATACAGAAAACACTTCAGGAACATAAACATTATAACCCACCCTTTGCCTTTTCTCAGAGGGAAGGCAATGGATAAATACTTTTTACAAGGTAAACACCCAGGGAGTCCCGACTGCTTTACCTCTTCTGCTCAGCTGTGTCTGAAAACCTCACCTTTTTCCTGCCTCTGCCTGCCTTTACACCCCACAGAAATCAAAGCTTGTTCTCCAGGTACATGCCAGGCTGTTTCCACTGCCTGCTTCTTCTAAGTATACTAACTACATAATCAGGAGAAAGAACTGAGGTAATTAACTGGCTTCATAGCAACCACTGTCCCTAGTCCTCTTGTGGCCATTGTATCCCACCTGCATTCTCTCCTGCTCCCCTGCCCCGATGCAATTCTTCCTCCAAAGTCTACTGGCACTAGTCATTGAGATGTGGCGTGGTGTAATACAAAGAACACTGGACCTAAAGTCAGAGCACCTGGATCATATCTTGATTTAAGACACTTGTGAACTATATGCCAGACCATAGGCATTTCGCGTAAGGTTGGATTCTTAGTATTCTCATGTGAAAAATGGGGATAATGCTTATGGTACTACCTACTTCTGATGAAAGCACCCTGGAAACTTTAAAGGGCTATATGAACAAGCATTAAAATAGCACAGTGGATAGTGTTGGCCATGGAGCCATAAAGACCTGACTTCAAATCCTGCCTCAGACATGTATTAACCATGTGATGCTGAGCAAGTCATTTACCCTTGTCTCACTTGTAAAAGGAGAATGCAGAGGGAGATCACTTGGTAACCACAGAAGTCACTTCCCCTCTCCAGCCTCCCAAGACTATTAAAAATGACAAAAGAATCAGAGTAGATGGTGTTCAAGATCCCTTCAAGATCTAATATTCCATGACTATATGAGTCCTTGGTGAGAAGATCAGGGAAGTCCTTAGAGACAAAGTAATAGTTGAGCTGAATCTTAAAGAACTGAAGAAGAGAGAGAGGATTTGGAAGCAGAGGATCTGGGGAGATTGAGCATTGTAGGCAGGGAAAATTTTATAAGAGCAAAGTGTAGAGCTAAAAAAGAATAAGATATTTTTAGACAATAGAGGGACCAGAGCTTAAAAACCATGTAGTATAAGATAAGACTGAAAAGGAAGGTTGGGGCCAGATCACAAAGGGCCTTGAATGCCAGGCTAAGGAATCTGTGCTTTTAATGTTTGATTTTTGAGGTTGGGTCTCCCTATGTCACACTGACTGGAAGTGCAGCAGCCAATCAGAGGCTTGACTCAACTGATGATCAGGAAGGTAGCTTTGACCTGCTCCATTTCCAACCTGAGCCAGTTTGTCCCTCCTGAGGCAACATAGTAGCTCCCCACTCCCAAGAGCTCACCATATTGATGTTGGAGTTAGTGGTAGCACCAGACTGATTTTAGCCCCACTACTGTGCAGAGCTCCTGCATTTAAGCAATCCACCAGCCTCAGCCTCCCCAGTAGCAGGAGTATACCACCATACCAAGATGAATTTGAATTATATTCAACAGACAGTTTGTTGACTTTGAAACTAACAAAGCAGTATCAAAGAACTTAGAGTTAAAAGTGATGGTAGGGATCATTTTGTCCAATCCTTTCATTTTATAAATTAGAAAATTGTGTCCTAGAGAGGTTATATAACTTTCCCAAGCTTACATAGGCAGATAATAAATTAAAAATCTGGGCTTTAAACTCAGAAAAAAAATTGAAAATATTGATAAAATTGAAAAAAATGGATTTGGAGCCAAAGGACCTAGGTTCAAATCCAGACTGCTTCATGATATTTATCTATGTGACACTGAGCAAGTCACTTATCCTCTGGGTTCCTGTTTCATCTATAAAAAGAGGGAGTTGAATTACATGATCTCAAATCTAAATTCTATGAAATGAGATTCACTGATTTCCAGTGGCCTTACCAGGATGTTACCCTGATTTGTAAGCAAGTAATGTGATCTGAAGTGTGCTTTAGATTTCATGTGGGAGAGATTGAAAGGAAAAGGCAGGACTCTGTTTCAATAGTAGAGAGCAGGTAAGACAGGCCCCAATTACAGCAAGAACTAGCAACAGGCAAAGAAAACAATTACTTAGGGCATGCAAGAAGGATGCAACAAGAGATATTTCTTAATGCTATAAATGTATACATTTTTAATACTGGAGAACTCTGATTTCTATTAGGCATACATTTTTGCTTTGTGATATAGTGCAGTTTCAAAATCTCTATTAAATAATGAATTGGGGGAGAAAGGCAAAGAAGATACAAATTTTAAACCTTGCATTAGGCACACAAATCCTATGTCCTCCCTTTTTCTAGAACTGGAGTGGTAACAGTGGAAATGTAAAGGAAAAGCTCAATATGAGAGACATTGAATTTAATGTCCAGTTAGTTTATTTGGTCCGAGTACTAGGCTAGTGAGGGTCATGTCATAATTTCAATATAAAGCAGTCTAGTTACCTTTATTTTCTCTTTTTATAGTGATTTTTTTAAAAAAAAACTCAATGTTATTTTATTTCTAATTCTAAATTCTCTCTTTCCCCTTCCTCTCCTCCACCCATCGAGAAGGCAAGAAAAACAAAACCCATTACAAATATTTATATTAATGAAAAACAAATTCCTACTTTAGCCATGAAAGAAGGAAAGAAAGGAAGAGAGACAGAGAGAGAGGGAGGGAGAGAGAGAGAGAAAAAAGAGAAAGAAAGAAAGAAAGAAAGAAAGAAAGAAAGAAAGAAAGAAAGAAAGAAAGAAAGAAAGACAAAGAAAGAAAGAAAGACAAAGAAAGAAAAGGAAGGAAGAAAGGAAGGAAGGAAGGAGAAAGAAAAAGAAAGAAAGAAAGAAAGAAAGGAAGGAAGTAAGGAAGGAAGGAAGGAAGGAAGGAAGAGAAACTTCAGTCTGCAGTCCATGAGTCCATCAGCTTTCTATCTAGAAGCAGACTCATGAATCCTTTGGAATTTGGTTGATCATTGTGTTGATCAGACTCGCTGTCTTTCAAAGTTAATTATCTTTACAGTATTATTATTGTATAATTTTTTTCTCCTGGTTCTGCTCACTTCATTTTACATCAATTCATATAAGTCTTCTCAGGTTTTTCTGAAACCATTTCCTGTATCATTTCTTATAGGACAATAGTATTCCCTCACATTCATATAACATAACTATTTCAGCCATTCTCCACTGATGGATCCCCTCAGTTTCCAATTCTTTGCCACCACAAAAAGAGCTGCTACATATGTATATATACATATATATATATATATATGTATGTGTGTGTATGTATATATGTATGTATGTATGTATGTATGTATGTATATATATGTACATATATGTATACATATATACACACATATAGATAGAGATATTTTACAATTGGTCCTTTTCCTCTTTCTCTGATCTCTTTGGAACATTGACCTAGTAGTGGTATTGCTGGGTCAAAAGGTATGGACAGTTTAATAGCCTTTGATTTACAATTCCAAATTGTTTTCCAGAAGTGATGGGCTGGTTTACAATTCTACCAACACTGTATTAATGTACCTGTTTTCCCACAGCCCTGCCAGCATTTGTTAATTTCCTTTTTCTGTCATCTTAGTCAATCTGATGGAGGTGAAATGTTACCTCAGAATTGTTTTAATTTGCATCTTTATAATTATCAGTGATTTAGAATATTTTTATATAGCTTTGATAGTTTTAATTTCTTCTGAAAATTGCTTTTTCATATCCTTTGAACATATGTCAGCTGGAAAATGGCTCTTATTCTTATAAATTTGACTCAGTGCCCCATATATCTTAGAAATGAGATCTTTATCAGAGAAATGTGTTGCAAAGATTTTTCCCCCTTGTTTCTTGCTTCTCTTCTAATTTTAGCTGTGCTGGGTTTTACCCCCAACTTTTAAATTTTATGTAATCAAGATTGTCTATTTTACTTGCTATAAACCTCTCTATATCTTGTTTTGTCATGAACTTTATCCATAGCTCTTGCAAGTAATTCCTTGCTCCACTAATTTGCTTATGATGTGACCTTTTATGTCTAAATCATGTTCCCATTTTAGCTTATCTTGGTTTATGGTATGAGTTGCTGGCCTATACTTAGTTTCTATAGGATTATTTTCTAGTTTTCCAAACAGTTTTTGTCAAAAAGTGACTTCTTGTCCTGACAGCTGGGATATTTGGGTTTATCAAATTCTTGGTAACTGGATCCAACCAGCCTTCCCCTCCCCAGGGCAGGCTCATAAGACCACATATTTAAAGCTAGACATGACCTCAGAGGTCATCAAATCTTCATTTTGCATATCAGGAAACTGAGACAAAGACAGGTTAAGTAATTTGAACTGGGTCACACAGCTGGGATATGAGAGAGGATTTAAACTTAGTTCTTCCTGAGTAAAAGTCCAGCCATCTATTCACTGACATCTACCTGTAGCCTCACTATCTCCTTCTGCGATTTTACCCACAACTAAATTTATCTTAAAAGGTTCAACTGAGAATGTTCTTTGTTCCACTTGCTCAAAGCACAAAACTTGCTAATCACATCTTTGTTCACCTTGCCATCTTAGCCCTGGACAACTGTCTTGCAAATTCCCCCCAGAAGACTATCTGGTATGTTGAAAGAACACTAGCATAGGTATGAAGAGAACTAGGCTAAAGTCCCTGTTTTACTCTGTATAGCTGTATTTTTCCCCTCTGAGCCTCAGTTTCCCCAAAGAATTCTCAAGATTAAAAACTGCAACCTGTTCAGGTATGAGGAACCCTTCTAAATGTTGAAAATTTTAGCGGACCTTCATCTGATGGTAGTTGTATAATTAATATCCATTGAGAAAAGGTATATTTTACCAATGGATTTGCAGAACCATTCCAACAGCTCAGCAGAAGACAAGTCAACCAGCATTTAATAAGAGCTTCCGATATGCCAGTTGGCACGGGATCTTAGATAATTTGTAATGCATCTTCCAGCTTTGATGTTCTATGATCCTGTGACTAAGCGAGGGAAGCCAGACGGATCAGCACAAACCCATTTATGAAGAAAGCCATCTCAAAAGTGTGTGGAAATACAACAGTGAAATGACAAGATATAAATATATATATATATATTTGTTTGCCAGGAAGAACTATCATAGTAGTAGTAGTAGTAATAATAGTAATAACAATAGCTAACATTTATATAGTGCTTACTGTATGCCAGATATTGCTAAGCACTTTGGAATTATTGTCTCATTTGATCCTCATAACAATTCTGGGACAGAGGTGCTATTATCATCCCCATTTTACAGATGAGGCAAACAGGTTAAATGACTTGCTCAGGGTCTCACAACTGGTAAGTGTCTGAGGCTGGATTTGAACTCAGTTCTTCCTGATTCCAGGCCTGGAGCTCTATCCATTGTACCACCTAGCTGCCTATATTATTGAATTATATTTGCAATATTGAATGTTTATATGTTATATGTTATAGTTTTTACTCCTATAAAACTTCCTATAATTTACATACTTATTTGGTTTTTTTGGTTTGGTTTGGTTTTTTTGCAGGGCATTGGGGTTAAGTGACTTGCCCAAGGTCATACAGCTAGTACATTAGTCAAGTGTCTGAGGCTGGATTTGAACTCAGGTCCTCCTGAGTCCAGGGCCGGTGCTCTACTCACTGCGCCTCCTAGCTGCCCCAATTTACATGCTTATTGATTTACAGCAGACTTAACTGAGTAATTTAGTGGCAATAAAGGACTATCTTTTTGAAGGCTGCTCGTTTTTCCCAGTTTTTTTAAGTTAAAAAATATTGATCTGTTTTATTTTTACGGTTACAGATTACTCTCATTTCATAAGAAGTCTCTTGTAACAAAGTAAAGCAGCTAAATAAAAACTAATAATACAATGACTTCATTGAAAATTAATACATTTCACATGGGGGACTTGCCCCCCAACCTATTTTTTTTAAATTAGCAGAAATATGTTTTCTCCCCCTCCCAGCCCTGCCTCAGTGATACCTAGCTCATCATAGGAGCAGAGAGTTGTTGAGCGAGAGAAACTTCCAAGATTAGCAGATATCAGGTGTTAGAGGCATCTGGTGTGAGAAGACACTGTGTCACATTGTAGGTCTCTGCCCTCTACCATATCTCTAAAAGCTGGCTTTGCACCATGGAAACACATCAGATTAAAAACACTGTTAAGTAAATCACAAGAACTACACAAGAATCTGTTCAACTGGTTATTTCAACAGCCAAAATAAGAGGCATCAGGAGTCAGTTTAATTGTATGGTACAGATACGGTCTGTGATTCTGTTATGTATAGCCTTGTGCTTTAGGCATATGACTTTATTTAATATCTACAATTATGTACACATGTTGTCTGTGAGCCAAACACTCCATTTATAGATTTCACCATGTTATACTATATTGATACTAGGAACAATCCATGATGGCGACAGGTATTGATCTTAGGATCAGAAAGCATCCTATTATGTTCTTATGCTCTGATAAGACAATAGATTTAGAGTTGACCTCCTCTCACTGTCCCCATTTAACCACATATTTGATTCATTACAGTGTACTCAATCAAAGGACCACAGGATTTAGGGCTAAAAAGGAAATTAGAGATCATCAACCCTTTTATATGTGATTTATAGAAATATCTTAGAGATCCTTCTTATCTGTAACTGGACTAAAATTTGAAATTCCCTCTCTGGCTCTCTCTTTTCTCCTGTGTGTGTGTGTGTGTGTGTGTGTGTGCGCGTATGTATGTATATATGTATATATAATCAATTATGTATAAATATGCAGATATATAATCATATATTTGAATAGTAGGGATATATGTGATTTAAATGTAAAAGCCAGTAATAAAAATAACAATGGTGTGGTATACATCTCCACACATTCCTATAGCACCTCATTTGTCTCACCTAGATGTCTGCTCACCTATTTATTCTCTATAATAGCTCAATAACTCCAATGTGCTCTTACACTGGCAAGTATGGATTCCTAGAGATAGACCATCACCATATAATTATACTCAAATTATCCTAGCATCCTAGCCATAGCTTTGTTGAGGGCGAATGTACCCTCCCTTTTCACCACCTTAGCTCTTGAGCCCTGACTAATAAATTTCTTTTTATATAACATTGCTATTCACAATAATGGCATGTTTAGATCTTCCACATACCATTTACTTAGCAATAAATCAAATAGTAATAATAATAATAATATTCCATATGTTAATATATTAAATCCATTGCATGAATAATGAAATACATCACAATCTACATATGGTTTGGTCCATATTCTCCCCCAGTGAAATCAGTATCTATGAAGAAGAGGAAGTTCATACTTACATGAACATGGCAGTGAAGCATACGGAGAAGCAAAACCTATGTGCTTAGGGGAACTCCCAATTCTGGACACAGACTTTGATGTCATTGTTCCATTCCAGAATATTTGCATCACTCAAAACTCAGTTTCTGCTAACTACTTGTTGCTTAGTCCAGTTGAACTATTCTTAAGTTAAACAAATTCTCTTCTTTTTTATACTCCAACTGATATAGATTTACCAACTCTTTTTACTTAGAATTAGCTTTAAAAGAACATTGAGGAGATGTTATATCTCTTAATTTGGATAGTAGTTCCCCTTAAACTAGAGAATATAAAGTCTATCTCATCTTAATGTCTTTGAAATTGTTTCTACATACTCAATTTTTAAAAAGAAGTATATTCTTCTGCTCTTTTAAAGCATCAAACTGCTCACATGCAAATGAAGTATCATTTCAGATCTCTTCATAATTTTAAGTGTTTGTATTTATGCCACAGTTCATTTCTGTCCAAAACTGCACAAATGCCATCGGAAAACTTTCTTCAAGAACACATTTTACAGTTTTTATTACACAAAAGGGTTTTTTTCCTCCTTCTCACTCCTTTCAGGTATCAAAATATTCATCTATGATAGCAGCAATTCCTAGATACTTTACCAGTTTAAATATTTATACAGAAGTATTTTTCTATCTTTTTCCAGGGAAAAAAATCCATATGAAAATGGCCTTAGACATAGAAATGTATACACACATATACATACATACATGTGCATGGGAACTGGACCTGTGATTTCATTAGTCTAGGGAGCTTTCAGATGGGGAAAGTCCATCCTCCCACGCAGCTCAGCACATTCTCTGCAGTTTCACAGTTTTAGAGAGTTGCCTAGAGCACTGAGAGGTTAAGTCACCTGTCCAGGACTCCATAGATGGTATAAGCCAGGGATGAGACTTGAATGCATCTGTTCTTGGTTTCAAGGCAAGCCCCCTATCCAGTATGTTGCTTCTTACATACAGGTTATTAAAATTTTAGCACGGAAAATTTATTTTAGTAGGAAGCCAAAATGATTCGCTGATGAACTCATCCCATATCTAAATTTATTTTCAAAGAGAAATATATGTATGTATACATACTTCTATTATATACATACACATATGCACAAATATATATAATATATGTATATACATACAAACACATACATACATAATGCTATATTATATTTCTGGTCTAGACATGTAATTTCACTGGTACAGGAAGCTCCCAGTAAAGTTACTCCCTCTATCAATACAGGTCAGTACTTGATCTGCAACTAAGAGGATTGTTGTTACCTTTAGAGTTTAAGTGATTTATTTAGGGGCATTTAACCCTGGAAGTAGCCAGGCCAGTGGTGTGACTTGAACTCAGGTATTTCTATCTTTACCCATAATAACAGAATGGCCCACTCATCCCTATTATGCATACCCAGTGCTGTCCAATGGAAGGAACATTGAATTGGAACTGGAGGGATATGGGGACTATTCTCAGTTCTGGAACTAACTGGCTGTGTAAACTGGATCAAGTCATTGCCTATCTATTTCTTCCCCCTCTGTAAAATAAAGTGATTGTATGGAATGGTTTCTAAAGTACCTTACAGTTTAAGCTGTCTTCTAACAACACCAAAGCTTCCATTACATTCAGCTTCCACAATTAGTCAGACTAGTGGCTTTGCATCATGGAAACATAACTACAGGTGCATGAATGTCCAGGACCCTAGTAACAGAATATTAAGTCCATGGATTGGAAAGGCATGGTGGAGGTAGGAAAGGAGGAGGCACTAAAAGCATCCTTATAACAACAGTTCCAGGAAAATCACAGATCAGAGAATGAAAGGGAAAAAATAGAGTAGAGAAGAAAAAAGAAAGAAGAAAGAAGGCAGAAGAATAGAGAAATTAGGGCCTAACAGAGTTTCCCCTGCACTCTCCTCACTGTTTTTCAAGGCAAATAAGGAAATAATGTAGTAAACAAGAATAGTTGTTTGTGGACTCCACGTTAAGAAACCCTGCTCTATAAACTCCTTAATACGTAGTCTTACTACGTATTTGAACATTCCCAAGGAGAAGGATGTTACTACTTTTCGATGCAGTCCATTATTTTTTAAACCACTCTATTTTCTTTAATGTTGATCCAAAATCTAGCTTCCTATAACCACCATGCATTGGTTCGAGTTCTTTCTTCTATGCAAATGAAGTCTAATCTCTCCCATACTTTACTTTGATTTCTCTTTCCTTTTACTTTTATTCAACTATTCTCTACCATACTTCCATCTTTAGGATTGTAAGTTTTCCTACTGGTGAATACCTTCTTAACATGTAGTAGTATTTCCTGCTTCTTCTTTGAGATGTTTCTTTTTTTAACAAAATTATGCCTTTTAAAAAAAATCTAGTCATTAGCCAGTAGGTCTCAGTAGCTTTTTGTCTAGTTGAAAAAGAAAAATAAAGTTGAAAAGGAGGGCAAAAATTTTTCATCTTAATCACTGGTCAACCTAATCCAAGTAAGAATGATATTCAGTGCAGCATAGTGGTATGTATACTGGACTTACAGTCAGAGAGTAATTTATCTAACATACCTTTATTCAGCACCTCCTGTGTTCATAAGCCCCTGCTTAGTACAAAGAGAGAAGCAGAATTTATATAAATAAGATAATTGGAGTCCTAGTGCTGTCGCTTACTAGTCCTGTGGCTGTAGGCAAATCACAGAACCTACCAGAAACTATTTCCTCATCTGCCAATTAGGAGAATTCTAGTACTTTTACTACCTAATTCATAAGACAATTGTGAGGAATCAAATGAGATCATGAATGTGGAAGGACCTTGTAAAGACATCTACACTATCATTTTTAATGAAAAGTTTTCTTTTACCATTAAAAATGAATAAAACATAAACCAGATACTGGTGCCTGCCTCCTTTTTCCTCTCAAATCTTTAGTTCCTCCCTCTTTTCTAATACTCTTCCTCTGTAATCCCATCTTATCTCTAGGAATCATTCCCAGTATCCCCTCTCAACCAGTTATCCAAATTACTTTATAACTATAAGAGTATTCTCTACACTGTGGATCAGAATCCATGGAAGCCCCAACATGTTTATATCAGAGTAGGCAAATTTGGCTCAGCATGCTTAAACTCACTCTGTGTCTAAGACTAATGATAGCAAATGGGTAATGTGGCCTTTGGATGAATTTCATTTTTTCATAACTGATGAAGTCTTGGAATTCTGAAGCCTATTGACTATCTATCTGATAATCACATGACATAGCCCAGGAACACCATTTATTTTGCAGGGAAATACAAAAGAAGCAAAAACATGAAAGGGAAAGTTTATCTCCTTATGGGGAAAAAATATGAATCCAGTGATAATTCAGTACTTTGAGGACTTACTCATTGTACACATCTGAATCCTATTACATTAATTCTTTACACTACTGTTGGTTCTACTGAAGCTTGGAAATATGTTTGCTGTCATGTAAAATAAGCAACTGAATGTTTATGAATCTTACGATAGTATGCATGGATGATCATTTATCTTTTTGACATATCTTTTTCCAAAGTACCAAATTAAATGGGAAAATTGTAGTTAAAGTTATAGTCCTCGATATGCAGATTATATTCTTTTGGACTTTTTTATTCCTAAAGTCCTCTTGTTATACCTCATCACGATATTGAGGGGACCTGTACTATGCCAGTGGAATACAAGCTCCTGCAAGTCCTACCAAATTGAGTATTCTGGGACTGTCCAGCTGAAGGGTTGTATATCTGTTCTTCGAAGACTAGCCTGCCTAAGGTGAGAAAGACTCATCACCAGGTTAACTTCAAGGTGATGACTTTCAGGGTAGCAACTCTTGAAGACTGGCCACCAAATTATACAGGGGAGCCCAACTATGTCAATGGAAGAAATAAGACCAATGAAATTATACATGCTTCAGATGCTGAAGTATGATTCCTATTCCCAATTACCATTTCTATCCATTAGAGTGCACATCATAGAGTCTCAGTGAGAGAATTCAGACTGAATAAAAACTAGGTATTGTAGATACTCTGTTTTGGTGAAGTATAGGCAGAGTGATGTAATGTATCTTTGTAACTACAAGTTTTTATTATGTAGTTGATAAAAAGGATCATTTAAGTGAAGCACCTGGTGCGTAGGAGATAGCCCATTGTGTCTTCTGAGAGATTATTTTGAGCCTGGATAACTTCTCTTGACTGAAACATTTTCAGTTATCATATAGTATTAACAAAATACATTGAAAAGGAAGACATGATTGCTTCATAGACATCTGAAATGACAAAGAAAATTTAAAGAACTGGCTTACTTTACTTCTTCCATTTTTAACATAGTGCTGCAGTATCCATTGAAAATATATCAAGAAATTAGACCTAAATGGTATGTGGATATAGTGTTGAGATACTAAAGTTTAAGGTAACAGGGAACTCAGTGATTATGCATTTATTAAGCTCCTATCATGTGCCAGGCACTGTTCTGAGTGCTAGGGATATAAAGAAAGGCAAAAGATAGTTTCTGCTCCCGAGAAACTCAGTTTAATGGAGGAAGCTACATGAAAACAACTGTACAAACAAGATGTATACAGGATAAATTGAAGATAATCAGTGGAAGGAAGGCACTAGCATTAAGGATCATCAGGAAGGGCTTCTTTTATAAGGTGGGGATTCAGCTGGAACTTGAAGGAGGCCAGGAGGTGGAAATGAGGAGGAGGAAAAATCTAGACTTGGGGGACAGACAGGGAAAATGCCCTAAGGCAGGAGATGGAGTGTTTTGTGAAAAAAAAAAACAAACAGCAAGGGAGTCAATGTCATTGTTTCATAGAGTATATGGGGACAGAAGGGAACAGGTAAGGCATAAGAAGACTGGAAAGGTGGCCAGGAGGGGGCAGGTTGTGAAGGACTTTTAGTACCAAACAAGGATTTTATGTTTGAGCATGGAGTTTACTAAGTTAGGGACAAGCCGGGGGAAGGAAGAGGGTGACATGGTCACATCCTCATTTTAGGAAGATCAATTTGACACCTGATTGGAGAATGGTCTGTAGTGGGGAGAGACTTGAACCAAGGAGACTAACCAATAGGCTAATGCAATAGTCCAGATATAAAGTGATGAAGGCCTGCATTAGGGTGGTGGCATTGTCAGGTAAAATCAACAGAACTTGGAAACAGATTGGATATGGACATCAAGAGAGAATAAGGAGTCAAGGAGTCAAGGATGGCAACCAGCTTGTGAGCCTGGGAGAGTGAAGAATAATCTCTCAAGAGTAAAAGGGAAATTCAGATGACAGGAGTATTTTGGAGGAAAGATGATGAGTTCAGCTTTGGACATGTAGAGTTTGAATTATCTAAAATATCTACAATATCTTAAAATATCTACAATCTAGTTCAAGCTGTCCAGTAGGCATTAGGAGATGTAAGACCGGAGGTTAGGAGAGCGGGAAGGACAGGACAAATGGACCTGAGAATCTTTTGCATAGAGATGATAACTGACTTGATGACAGCAGATGAGATCACCAAGTAAAATAGCGTAGAGGAAGAAAAGGACCAAGGACAGAGCCTGAGGGGCAACAAGTTTTGATACATGACCTGGATGAAGGTCCAACAAATGAGACCGAGCAGTGGTCAGATAAGTAGGACTCCTCCAGAAGGGGATAGTGTCACACAACCATAAAGCATCAAAGAGGAGATGGTGATTGTCACTGTCAATGGCTGAGGAGAGGTCAAGGAGGATACAGACTGAAAAAAGGTCAATTAGATTTGACATTTAAGAGGTCAGTTGGCAAACTTTGGAGAGAGCAATTTCAGTTGATTGATGAAGTTGGAAGCCAGAGTAGAGAGTGAGAGGAGAGGAAAGAGAGTAAAAAGGCTTCTTCAGGCCCACAAAAGGGAGGACAGATATGGAACAATAACTATTTGGGATGGAGAATTGACAAAGGGTTTTGTGAGGATCTTCTTGCCAAGGCTAACCTCTCTACATGCACAAGTGACCTCATTCCATCCTTCCTTCTCCAACAAATTGTCCCCCTCTATTATCCTCATTCTCACTTACCTTCAGTCTCTCCTTGTCTACTGACCATTTCCATATTGTCTACAGCCATGCCTGTATCTTCCCAGGCCACCTCTTCATATGAGACAAGGATGAAGAAGGAGATAGTGGTAGAAGGCATCTGGGTGATGGGAGACAAAGAAGGTGAAAGAATGAGCTCACATGGAACAGCCTCAATTTTTCCAGTGAAATATGAAGCAGGATTCTCACGTTGAGAATATGGGGGGAAAGAACTGAGGTGTGGAGGGAATGGAGGTCACAGGGAGGATGAAGAAAAATGTTGGAGGTTTCAAGGGAAAGGTGGAAGAACAATAGATTGCAATCAGATTCATGAACATAGAAGCAGTGCCTTAGGGGGTGATGGCATGATTAAGGGTATGACCATTTTTGTATATGAACAAAGTGCGATTGAGAAGTAGGTCATGATAAATGAATACATTGAGGAACTGGGAAGTTTGAAGTAATATCTATATGTATATCAAACTCCTAGAGTAAGAAGGCAAGAGTTAGGAAGGAGAGAAAGACTGTGAGCCATGCACTGAATTCACTGAGGATAAAAGGAGAATGTCTTGGAAGTTGGTAGACAAAAACTAACAAAATTCCGATTGGGTGCTAGTTAAGGATTAAATAACCTCAGAGGAGAGGTTACTAAGTGATGGGCATAAAAGGAGAACCTCGAAGTGACAATAGAGAGTAAGGAATAGTCTAACTCCCCTAGCTCCTCATTTGAGCAATGAGTTGGGGGGGAATGAGTTACATTACAACCAGTGCTGGAAAGGGTGGTCAGGGAAGGAGGAGCCAAGTCTCAGAGAGAATCCAAAGATGGAAGGAATGGGAAAGAAAAACATTTAGAATGAAAGCAAGTTTGTTTTCCATGAAGCAGGAATTCCAGGGACACGGGAGTTGAGGGAAAAGGGAATAAAGGAGTGTAGAGTGAATCACAAATCTGTGAATAATAATAAAAATAGGACCTATTTATATAGTGCAGCCCTGCGTAACATATGGCCCATGGGCCACTTATGGCCCACCAAAGAATTTTGGGTGGCTGGAGAAAAATGTAGAGGATGTGAAAGAAAGTAAAGACATAATGAAAGCTTTGTCCATGCCCCATTTAACCCACTTTCCACTAGACACTATTGTGTCCCCCTCATGTAACTTGGCAGGTGGGTTGCCACTGAGAACTCTCTTCTGTTTGTCATGTAGGTAGGTTGCCACTGCACACTCTCTCCTGTTTGTCATGTGACCCATAGCAACCAACCATTGTCAGTCTGTCTCCAATCTGAGAGGAGCAAGAGTCATATCTTTTTGCTGTGTTTTCCGTTGTTATTGGCATTGAACAGGAACACAGTGAGTGCAGCCATGTGCCAATGCAGCTGACGCCCACTATGCGATGGGCAGCAACAATCTGAGTGCTTCTTGCCCTCCCTCTCTGCGCAGCCACCCTCCAAGTTACATAAGTGTCTGGCTCTTTCTCCAAGGTCAGACACTCAATTCAGTATTTCTTTGTATGTGAGCAGTTGCTGTAGAAATTTTTTTGGTTCTAACATTAAAGTTTTTGGGGTGACTTTGTAAAATCGGTGATGAAAAGAAACAGAAGATCGAATCAGAACGTAGAGTGTTTAATCCGGAGTGGACAAATAGATACTTGTTTATTTACATGAGATACAAAATATCGTGCCTTGTTTGTCAAGAAGAAATGGCTGTTCTGAAGAAATACAATCTTTGTCACCATTTCAAATCAAAACATATTGACTTAAGAAAATTAGACATCAATGAAAAACAAATTAAAGTATCCAAATTGCTGAAAAATTTCAGTGGGGAACAATGATTTTTCAAGAAAGGAAACTCAGAATGTGAGGCAGCTACTGAGGTTAGTTTTCAGATTTCTAAAGAAATTGCTGCTTCTGGAAAATCTTTTACTGAAGGTGACTTCATAGAGAAGTGTTGCTGATTGCAGTTTCTGGATTATGTCCTGATTTTTTTTTAAAAAGGGGTTTTTGAGAAATAGTTTAATCATTAGTTATACCTTTACTTGGAAAGTGAGCCACTGCAAACATATCTGCAGTCCGAAGAAGTATTTTAATTTTGACCCCTACCTACTGCCAAGTTTTGCAGGTGTGATATAGTGTTTTAAGGTTTACAAACCCAGTGAGCTAGGTAGTGCTAGTGTTACTATCACCATTTGAAAGATGAGGAAACTGAGACACAAAATGGCTAAGTGATTTGCCCAAGGTCACACAGCTAGTAGGTTTTGCATGGGACACTGAAATTCAAGTCTTCTGACTCTAAAATTTGCTGGGGGTTCTTCTATGTCCTGAAACTTATCCACTCTCCTATAATAGTTAAAACTGCAAGATGGCCAAATGTAGATATAGTCAGAAAAATCTTCTTTGCAACCTAGAGGAAAGGTAAACTTTAGCAAGAACACTGTGGGCCTAACCTTCTTCCTTCCTCCGGACGAGAATATGAGGGGGATAAACTAAATAACTTCTCAAGGTTTCTTCTAGTTGAATGACCCTAAGTCTATAAGGAAACTATTTTAACCAAATAAGTGATTTGATTTAATTTAAATTAATTTACAAGGAACTCCTGGTTAAGAAACTCCCTCTACCAGTGCATACTAACACCTACTCTGCAACTCTTATAGTCTTAGAAAGTTGTTTTAGACACCAATTGTTGGGTTGGTGTTTTTTAATTATCTCACTCAGATTCAGAATGATATGTACTTGTCAAAATATGGCAGAGGCAGGACTTCAAAGCAGGTCTTCAAAGCTGGCTCTCAATCCATTATGCCATGTTCCCAAGATCTTGGGGATGAAGGGAAGGTTGGGAGTGGGGGTGGGGGTATGGGAGAACAGAATTAAGAGGAACATGACCTACTATATCTTGGAGCAACTGTGACAATTAGAACTATATGACAAGTACATCCTTGTGATTTCAGAGAAATGTGCTTATCATACAAGGTTGCTTCAAGATGGGGTCATTCATATTCTACACTGGATGCCAAAGAATAGCAATTGATGAAGAAAAGTCATCCTCTTTATTCTGTCTTTAGTCAACTAGCTACCCTGGGTAGTGTGCTGGTCTTATCTTCTCCCTAGTATCTTTGCTAAAATGTACATTTAGAGGGTAAAAGGTAGGTTCAGAGTCTTTCAGGAATTCAGTGCCTGTTCAGATTTGCATCTGGCTATCAACTTCAGATCTTCTTTCCACTTTTCTTAATGTGATTATCCTCATCATTGTCATCATCGCCATCACACATATGTATATTTGTGTTTGTGTGTATACTGAGTACTGTCATAAGCTTTAGGGATTCAGCAAGCATAAAAATAAAGCAATCACTGCCCTTGAGGAACTTAGATGGGAGGAGATGGGAAAAACACATATCCAGGTAAGTAAATATAAGATAATCTGAGGAGGAAAAGACCACATCAGAGAATATCAAAAGAGGTTTCCCATAGGAGTTGTCAACTAAGCTGAGTTATAAAGGAAGTTGGCAATTCTGGTTTGGAGTCCTAGGTTCAAATTCTGCCTCTATGACCCTTGAGTTTTTTCTCATTTGTAAAATAAGCCAGTAATATCTGTTGTACCTATACTTAAAAAGATTGCTGTAAGGATCAAATGATCTATGTAAAATGCTTTGTAAAATCCTGATGGATTATATACATACCATAAGGTCATAGGTGATCCTGTGTTCCTGAAATCTCACCTATGCTTTTATTATTAATTTATATGCCATGTCATATGTCACATCATGTTATATTATCATATTATATCATCATCATCATCATCACTATACAGGAGTGGGTAAAGAGGAAGTATATTCCAGGCTCTTTGGGTTCAGGAGGCATCTGGGCAAAGACATGAAAATGATAGATGGAATTTTAATTTGAGGGAGCAGGTATGGGCCAATTTGACTAGAACTCATAGTGCATGAAGGAGAATAATGTGAACCAGGTCTGGAAAGGTAGGTTGGAGATAGATTTAAAAAGGCTTCTGTGGTAGAAGTAACATTCCTAACCCTGTCCTCAAGCAAATTAAGCTAGTTTTTCCTTTAAAAGTATGGAAACATTCACCGAGACTTGGTTGGCTTAAAGGACTAAAGATTCAGACAACTGGCATCATGTTCTCCCTGCCTGAGTAGAAAGCTGCCATGAGGAGTGCCAAGGGCATTCTGAAGCCTGGCTAGGGGATCATAATGGGCTACTCAGGCAAGGGATCTTCACTCAGATGAACCAACTCAAGGTGTCTTCAATGCCTACCCTTCTTGAATATCCTTCTCCAGCTATGGCTAAGTAAATCTCATTTTATGATGGTTGAATGACCTATGAGCATCTTATTCTGTTCTAATAGCAAACCTAAACTGCCAGGGGACTGCCTCAAGTCAGACTGAGACCAGAATGGCTTCAATGGAGAAAAAAAAATGTGCATTTCAGCCAAAAAGCAAGAGAGTTGCTTAGGTTTCTTGAGCAGGACAGTGACATGGTCAGAGCTGTATGGCTGACAGATTGGAGAGGGAAGAGAATAGAAACAGGGAGACTAATTAAGCCACAATTACATTAGGTCAGGTAAAAGTTGGTGAAGGTTTGAACTATGGTAAAGTAGAGAGAACAGGATCAATGCAAAAGATGTCTTGTAGGATGAATGGATGAGACCTGGTAACTGACTAGAAAAGGAGAATGAGGGAAGGAGAAGAGTCAAAGATGAGTCTGAGACTATGAACCTGGGTGACTAGGACACAAACAAGGAAGTTAAGAATAGAAATAGGTGTATTTGGAAAGATAATGAGTTCTGTTTGGGGCATGCCATGTTTGAGATATTGATGGGCCATTCAGAAAACAGTTTGTGATGTGGAGCTAGAGTTCAAAAGAGTGATTGGGGCTAGATGGCCGTCTTTTGTGATAGTAACTCATTGGAACTGGAAACATGAGAGATAGAGAAGGTGGGGCAGGAGAGACTTGGGGGATAGCCATGCTGGATATGGATGATGATCCAACAGAGGAAACTGAAAAGGGATAGGAAGATAGATTGGAGGAAAATCAAGAAGTGTTCATAGACACCAAGAGAAGAGAGAATTCATGAAAGAGGAGTTGTTAACTTTTCACTTGTTGTATGGAGGCCAAAAGAAAGAATGAGAGCCCAAAAAAAGGCCATTGAATTTAACATGAATTTAACATTAAATTTAATATATTATAACATAAGAAAGAGGAATTGTGGTTGAGTGGTAAGGTCAGAAGCCAAATTGCAAGGTGTTGAGAAGTGAGTAGGATATAAGGAAATTAAAACAATGAGTACAGGTACTTCTAGGATGAAGACCTGGCTATATTTGTATACTGCAGTGAAGGAGTCAATTGATAGTTTAAAGAAAGATACAGAATGATCAAGGCAATTTTAAAAATTCAATATCTCCCAAAGCATACCCCCTAATGGGAAAATGTATATTTACACATGACCTACAGTTTTTCCTTCTGCTTCTGTATTGCCTCTTTCCACATGACACATCTGGCCTAAGTAACTTTCACCCCTAATCTCATCTTCTCATTTCTGAGTAATTGACTTTATCCCCCAGAAATTTTAACCTAGGACACAGTCTCTGTGTCTACTTGGCCTTTGGACACTGCCACACCAAACTCAACCACCTTCTTACTATTAAGTATGAGTTGAACTCCCTTTCTCATCTTCCTTCTCTATCTTCCTGATTCTTGGCTGATTTTCAACAGGCCATTATTTGTAATAATTGACTTCTTAGCCTCACTGTGGCTGGGGTATGGAAATGACTATGGATTCTCAAATGTTATATTAGTAGGTTTTCAAATGTTAATATCATTAATAACTCTTCCTCCAAAATTATCTTTTATGTGAATATATATATACATCCATACACAAACACACACACACACACACACACACACACACACAAACACACACACACACACACACACATTGTCCTTTCTACAAGCTCATTGAAGGTGAGGATTGTTTCATTTTTGTTTTTGTATTTTCAGGTCTGATACACAAGGTACAAAACACAAGGCTAAGGACTGGTTGTGATTTCACTAGTATAGGGGACTTCTAGGGGGTATTTCCCAATACCATAGGAGATCATTACTTCCATTGTAATTTATAATTTTAGAGAGTTGCCTAGAGGACTGAAAAATTGTCAGTTTCTTAGATCAAACAGCCAGCAAGCTGTCAGAGATGAAATCTGAATCCAGGTCTTCCTGGCTTCGAGGCCAGCTCTGTATCCACTACACCGTATTAACTCTCAACAAATGCTTATTGATTGATCGCTCCTACAAAGCTGGAAATGCTTTGAATAGAGTGCCCAAAAAGGATTGTATGTTTGTCATTTGAAGATCAACTTAGCCAAATTTGGACAATCTAAGCACTGACCATCAAGGTGATTTTTTGGCCACAGAAACTCATGAAGACTAATTCTATGATCCTGTGATATTGCTGGAGGGGGTTTGGGTCTGCCAAGGTGGAGATAGGACCCACACTGGTGAAACCCAGATCTTTAAAATGCTGAATTCTATTAAGAAGTACAGTATTTAATAAATTCATAAAACTTTGTAGAGTACATGGAAAAGAAAAGATGAATTATAAAATAAATTGACTTAAATTACTGATCAAAGGAGAGTGCTTGTTAATAGATTTGTGCATGATATCTTGAAATAGGCATTGACTCATTCTGATGGCAGCTCTGGTTGATCACAGCGGCTTAGGAATATAAAGAATCCTCATAATGTTGATTTCCTTACAATGCTTTCTTTGATTTGCTATTTCCTCCATTTGGAAAAGATAATATAGGGAACTTTCTGGAATCTGGTTATTTTATCTATTTAAATTTTAAAATATTCTGGAGCTTAATAGATCCCTAACAGGTCAATCTAAGTCCTAAGTATAATGTTGCAAATATTTTATTCAATTTCCCAATTGCATAACACCTTTCCACTGAAATTTTAAGCGGGAGGAAGACAGAAAACACATGAGGCAGTATGTCTAGTGCAGTGGTCTCAAAAATGTTTGGATAGTATACTCCTATGAGTTAAAAAAATGCAAAAACACCCCATTGTATGAGTGTTTACTTGTTAATAAATTATATTCTTTCATATATACTAGTAATTCTACATATTCTAAAACAAGTAAATATATAAATTTTAAAGTATTAGAAGAAGATGAAAAAATAATTGATACTAGAGTCAATAAGGGACCGCTGGAGTTTTTGGAAAATCACTTTAGTGGCTCTGTGGAAGATGATTTAAAATGGCCAAGAGACTTAAGGCAAGGAGACCCAATTAGGAATATATACTATTTGTTTCAGTTTTTCCTCCCACATGCAGCACTGAACAAACGCCAGATGAGGTCTGAAGAGGACTATCGCTTCCCTAGGCCTCCCTAGCAGCTGTGCCTTTTTTAATGAAGGCCAAGACAGCATTACATTTTTTAAGGTTTTTTTTTTGTGTGTGTGTGCAAGAAAGAAACAGCAAGAAAGCCAGTGCTGCTAGATTTTAGAGTATGTAGTAGGGAATAAAGGGTAAGAAGACTAGAAAAGTAGGAAGGAGTCAGTGTGAAGGGCTTTAAAAGTCAAACAGAGGATTTTATATTCATACCTATAGATAATAAGGAACCCCTCAAATTTATTGCCTAAGAGTTAAGTAAGGAGGGGGGAGGTTTGGTGGGAATATGTGTGTCACATAGTCAGGCTTGTAGTTGAATGGAGAATGGACTAGAGTGGGGAGCAGGGAGACACTATTACAAAAAGACTCTATTGCACAAGAGGATGAGGGTTTCCCCAGAGTGGCCATTGTGTGAGTGAAGAAAAGGAGCTGTGTATGAGAAGATAGTGAGACTGTAAGTGGCAAGACTCACAAACCTATAGCCAAGCTCAGTAACTTATAATTTGTTGACTTTGTTCTCTTTCCTTTTCTGAAAATTGGGGCAACATTCACCTTTCTCCGTTCTTACAGTACCTCTGCTATTTTCCGGGATCCTTCGGATATCAATGACAGTGGCTGAGCAATCATCTGATCTTTCAGTACCTGATGATGCAGTTCATCTTGTCTAGGAGCCATGTATTCATCAGGGGCAGCTAGGTGCTCCTTACTATCCCCTTATCTTAGGCATCAGCTCCTTGTGAGTCATTTTTGCTGGTTTCCAGTACAAAGGTCATTTTCTCTGGCAGAAAAAAAAAACCAGAATCAAAGTAACAAATGAACAGCTTTGGCTCCTTTCTACAGATGTTGTCCTATCCACAAGGACATCCCTTCTCTGATCCTCCTTTTTACTCCTAATAGAGAAAAACAAAACAAAAAACACACACTGTTTCTCTTAGCTTCATCTGCTTCATCTCATTAGCTTCATCTGAGCTTTAGTATTCCTGATGCTATTTTGAAAGGACTGTGCCGTGCTTTTCAATTCATCACTGGTTACAAGGCCTTGCTTCTAGTTTCGGTAGATTTCTTTTCTTTCTTTTAATTAAGTTGTTTGGTGAGTTCCCTGACAAATCCCTGATTTCCCCTCATTGGAAGTTTCCCTTTGTGTCTTCAGACTTTCATTCTTGACCATTTCCCATCATTCCTGGGCTAACTGTCCCTAAAGCATTTTAGTCCATGGGATCCTATCTTTGTTTAGATAGGTGGCACGGATAATAGAACACTGGACTTGGAGTCAGGCAGACCTGACTTCAAATCTTGCCCCGTATGATTCCTAGTTATATGAGCTCTTTCAGCCTCAGTTTCTTCATCTGTAAAAAAATGGCAGCTATGTCACAGGATTGTTGTGAAGATCAAATGACATGTAAATGATATGTAAAGTACTTTGCAAATTTTAAAGCACTAAATGAATGCTGGCTGCTTTTACACCTCTGAACCCTTTGAAATCTGCTTGCCCCAGATGTAAGGTGCACATCAGACTATATACCTGGGTTCCCTATAATTCTCTACCACAAATTCCAAGAAGCATCATAACTCCCCTCTAACACACACACACACACACACACACACACACACACCCCCATATCCATCATTTCCCACTCCAGCAACAAATTTCCTCCTTGTGTGTGAGAATTGGATCCATAATAGGATTCCCCCTTGTTGGTTCCTCCACCCTTTCAAAGATGAAATTATGAGTAGGCAAGTCAGAAAGTTATTAACTGCTTTGCTTTTGGCAGAGAAAGTGCTATCCCCCATCACTACCATCACATCTTTATACCAGACTTGTGGTCTGTTTTGCAGACTCTTGATCTGTCTGGGTGGTTACAGTATGCTCCAGTGACAAAATCATTTCTATTTCTCTCTCCATTGGTTTTCACCCAAATATTACCCTCATGCTTCTCCCCTCTGGTCCAGGATTTTCTCACATAAATGTACCTTTTCAGTAAACATTAGTCACTCTACTCTCCCCCACGTGGCCTTTCTCTATCTTGTTTCTTTTGAGCAAGGTAAACCTATGTAGAGAGTCATGGCTCAGACGTGGATTTCCTCCTACCAATCTCAGAGATATCTATGAGGTGGGCATCTAGCTCTTCTTTATTGCCTAAACTTTGGGCATGTTTGTACAGACATTTGAGGTCATGGGTTTTTATTACTATTTCCTTGGTGATTCAATGGGGGAATGATGATAATGATAAATTAACATAATTGCATTAATTAAAGATTACTCATGAATGATATCTAATATGGCAACTGAGCTATCTGAGAATCATGATTATATGAAATGTATTGCAGATTTCTTCCCTCTCCATAATAGATTACTGTTGGCTATCAGGCATTCTTGTAGATGGCATAATTTAATTGTTTTGGTATGCAGATAATGAATATGTTTTCTGTTTTTGCTCCACATTTTAACATAATTTTCAGTGAATACTAGGCTACAAAAGGATTATAAAAACTATTTTATAAATTAGCAAATTACAAAATTGGGTGGTTTTTAAACATTATTTTGTATCAATTTTCACATTAAACTGGTTCCATTAAACCATTAAACTGGTTCCTGAAATCTTTCCTCAGCTAAGCTTGCATCTATTTGACTCTAAATCCTGTAATTTAATAGCCATCAAATTTTTACAGCCCTGATTTTTCCAGCTACTATGTGCATATTACATTTACCACCATCCTTCCAGTCAAGTCAATGAGTATTCAATAATTGTGCACTATGTTCGAGGCACTGTGCTAAGTTCTGGGGATATACAGAAAGGCAAACAAAAAAAGCAAAAAGTCCCTGCTTTCAAAGACCTCATAGTCTAGAGGAGGAGACAGAATGCAAAAAACTATGCACAAACAAAATATGGACAGGATAAATTGAGTGTAGTCTCAAAGGATTAAGAATAAAGAGGACTGGGAAAGTCTTACAGGAAGTGGGACTTCAGCTGGAACTCGAAAGAATCCAGAAAAGCCAAGAGGGAGAGATGAGGAGGGAAAGAGTTCCAGTTATAGATGAAAGCCAGTGAAAATGCCCAGAGTTGACAGACTGACTTGGTATGAGAACAGCAGCAAGAAGGACTGTACCATTGGATTATGGAGTGTGTGAGCTGAGCTGGAGGGTAGGGAGTATACAATGTAAGAATAATAGGAAGGTAGGAAGACACCACATTATGAAGGGCTTTAAAAGCTGGACAGAGGATTTATATTTGATCCTGGAGGTAATAGGGAGGTACTGGAGTTTACTGAAGGGTGGGGAGAGGCAATGACATGGTCATACTTGACTTTTAGGAAGATCAATTTGACCACTGAGTGGAGGATGGGTTAGAGTGGGAAGAGACTTGAGGCAGGGAGAATAACCAGTAGGTATCTACAATAGTTTGGGCATGAGGTGATGAGGACCTGTACCAGAGTCGTGTCAGTATCAGGCATATCAGAGAGATGGTAGAAATGGCAGGATAGAGGGGCATTGAGAGAGAGTGAGGAGTTGAAGATGACATCTAGATTGAGAGTCTGGGTGACTAGGAGGATAGTGGTGTTCTTGACAGTGATAGGGAAGTTTAGAAGAGGTGGATATTTGGGGGAAAAGATAATGTATTCAATTTTTCTTGTGCAGCTGTTAAGATTTTTGAAAAGACATACGGTTTTAGATATACAACAGGCGGTTGGAAATGTGAGACTGGAAGTTGGGACATTCACAGTTAGTAGGCATGACCTGGATGAAGATCCAGCAAAAGAGACTGAGCAGCAGTATGATTCTTTATTTTTATCTCATTTTGGCTTGGAATCTATATTGATTTCAGTGGCACTCACTAGTCTAAAATACTAACCTACTTTGAGAGGCAAAATAAGCTGCACAGATTACCAAAGACTGGAACCCACTGGAGAAGATGAAACCAATAGGAAGAAATGGAGTAAAGATGAAAGAATTAGAAGAAATGATTGATGGAGCAGGGACCCGGAGGAGAGAGTGTGATCAGGCATGCAGGTGGATAGGATTAGCCTTAACAAGGAGGAAAGCCATCTCATCCTCCAGAACTGGAGAGCATATGGGAAGATATCAAGAAATATTGAGGTATGGAGTAAAGGATCTGAGTAAGCACAGATCCAGTGATCTTACTTTTCAATAAAGTAAAAATAGATGGATGGAGAAATGGATGAAAAAAAACATTTGTCAAGTACTTATATTCTGGGCACTGTATAGACACTTGGGATTCAAATATAAAAGTGATAGTCTCTACCTCAAGGAGCTTACATTCTAATAGGGAAAACAATACATAAAGTAGCTCATTTGTGATCTGTGTTGTCCAAGGATTGTGAATGGAACCGTAGAACCTTTGATTGCCATGCCTTCTTCAACAGCAATGATAGATGGATAGCACATAGAAATGCACACTAAGTGGCAGGGCAGATGGCAAAATGTCTAGATAGACCCTGGTGTCCTGCTGAATGGCTAACTGGAATGTGAAGATCTATCAAGATCAAGTTAATTAAGGAAGGTCAACTTTGGCTAAGTCACTTCAACTCTCTTAGTTTCCTGCACTACAGGATCTCTCAGGCCCCTTTCACCTCTGAGAGAATATGATTCTAAGAGTTTTCTAGAGGTCAGAAGATGACTACAACCAAGACTGAGGGCTGGGAGTGGGAGGAAGAGGATTAGTTGTATGGCATGAAATTCAAAGGAGAGTTTGCTAAGTGAGGATGACAGAGCAAAGACTTAGAAGTGGCAGTGGGAACAAGGAACAGCCAAATCCCTTTCTCCTCCTGTGAATCAGGTAGAATGGATGAAAGAGCATTTAGTCTTACAAAGGGTTGTCAGATATATGATAATCCTTAAAGAAATGCCAGGTTTCAGTGAATGGGAGAAGGAAATATACAAGATGTCTCAAAATTCTTATTGCAGTTTTAAGCTTTAATAGATAAGTCTTTTGGGAATAATCTGTATAAGAATAAAAGATCAGAGATAAAGATGTATTTCTAATACAATCAGTGTTACACAGGACACAATAGAGGGGCTAGTAAATGGGTGGACATCTAGACTTCCTTCAGTAATTTCAAGTTATCAGGGTCAGAATTTCAAGGTACTAGCAAATATGAATCATGACCCAAAAGGATCTCAACAGGCTAGAAAATGGATTGAATATAATAAGGTAAAGTTTAATGGTCACCTAAGTGGTACAGAGGATAGAGTGCTGAACTTACGATGACTAGTTGTAGTGACTGAGGTCAAATCCAGTCTCAGATACTTACCAGCTGAATGGCTCTGGGCAAGTCACTTAAGTCACCTCAGTTTCCTCATCTATAAATCAGGGTGATAATAGTATCTACCTTCCAGGGTTGTGGTAAGGATAAAATGGGATAATATGTGTAAAGCATTTTGCAAACTTTCGAGTGCCATAAATGCTAGCATTTTTTTAATTCAAGTTATACTTGAATTCCAAAAGTCACCTGCACAAGTATAGAATGAGAAAATCATTGCTGGCAACAGTAAATACTCAAAAACCTTGGGGACTTTAGAGGCCTGAACTTTCGCTATATGATATGGCAGCCTAAAAGGCTCATTCACACTTGGACTGCATTAATAAAAGTGTAGTTTCCAGAATAAGAGAAGTTTTATTCTGGGTGCACTATGTCCCGGTCAGACAATCTGGAATGCAGCGTTCCATAATGGGAATGACATTTACGAGAGGATGTTATCAAACAGCACACCTGGAGAGGTCCAACTAGGATGACTAGGGGATTTGGAAACCATGCCATATCGAGTTGAAAGATCTGGGAATGTTTAACATAGAGAAGAGAGGCTTAGGAAGGATATGATAGATGACTTCAGATATTTAAAGGGCTATTGTGGAGGAAAGGAGCTAAACTTGTTTTGCTGCATCTCTAAGAATTGTATTAATCTCAATGACAAGAAGTTACATAGAGTAGATGATGTTAAGGGGAAAACTTCCTAATGAGAACTATTTACAAGTGCAATGGGCTGCTTTAGGAGGTAATAGGGTCTCCATCTTCTAGGGGACTTCAAGTGGATATTGAATGACCCCTTGTCCAGGCTACTATGGAGGACATTCCAATTCAAGTGTAGGCTAGAATAGAATTTTTTTTTCATTCTGAGATTTGGAGCGTAGGATAAAGGTGAGATAAGAGAAGGCTAAAACATTAGCTGAAGGGACATGCTAGTCACAAGAGAACAGATAGATAGTTAAAACAAGAAACTTGCAGAATTAACAATACCCACGTTTCTAGGTAGTTATGTTTTCACAGGATGGTTTCTTCAGGTGAATTTTCTTCACTTTTAGAACCTGTTTTCATGGGGAAGTGGAAACTGAACTGTTTGCAAACCTCCAGTGAAAGAGTGAGATGTCAAGATGATTTCTAAAAATTTCCCAATTGGTCAGACTCTTGACGGAATGATCAATTTCACACAGACTAGGTCACAGCCTGTCATATTTTCTGCCAAAGTCGGATTTGGGCCCAGTCAGTCAGGCTCTGAGAAGCAATGTGGTGCAGAGGCTAGAGTTTTAGCCTCAGATTCAGAAAGACCCAGGTTCAAGTGCTACCTCAGAGACATACCAGCCGTGGACCCTTGGTAAGTCACTTAAGTGTTGAGTACCCCAGACAACTCTCTTAAAAATCATAAATGCCAATCTGAATTGATAAAGGAAGTTCATTACTGGAAGCTCCCTACCCGGTGAAATCACAGATGCCATCAAAAACAAGTCAGGTGGTCCATACCATAAAGCTTTATCATACGCATAGAATGTAGAACTTAGGACAAAAGAGATCACTAGGTCCAACCACTTCGTTTTACTGATAAGGAAACTGAGGCCCAGGGAATTTAAATGATTTGCTCATGATCACACAGATAAACAAGGTAGCAGAGTGGACATTGAAACCCAAGTCCTCTTTTCAGCAAATCAAGTCATCTTTCCACTAGACAACACTCTCTCCTGCTAGTATTGATGATCATCTTTGTCTTCTTGGCCCAGCCCAACTATAGATAGGACTACACAGGACTAGACTCCCAGAGGTCACAGGGCTAGACTCCCAGAGTTCACTGATTTTTCCCCAAATGCAATGAATTTTCTAGAAAGAAACTGGGGTTAAAAAATATGACTAAAAAGTAGCTGAAGAGGTGGTTTTTTTTAATCTACAGAATGAAATGACCAGAAGTCTATATTTTTTAAAGATTATCCCAGTCCTTGTGTACAGAATATATTAGAGAAAGAAGAGAGTTGAGATGAATAGACTAGTTAGAAAGCTGTTGCAGTAGTTCAGATGAGAATGAGAAATAATGAGGGCCTGAATAAGGCTGGTGACATTGGAAATGGAAAGGAATGATTTTGCTGGAGAAAGTGGAAGGAAAGAATAAACATGACTTGAAATGTGATTGAATATGGGGACAAAGGAGAGGAGGTCCAAAATGACCTTGAAACTGGGTGACTGGGAGAATGGTAGTGACAATAAATAAAGAAATGAAGTCAGGAGGGACACTGGTATAGCAGGAAGTGGGGTTAAGTGAGGTGCAAATAGAAGTTAGGCTACCCATAAAGAGAAGTCCTCTGTTTATACTGGAGCAAAAAGAAAACATTTCTCAGCCTCACATACCAACACTATTATCCTATATGGATTAGAACTTCCTGAGCTTGATGTACTACAATCCTTTCAGGAGTAATACTTTATATGAGGAGATACAGAGCTAAAAAAGAACAATTATGTTGTCGTGTACCTATTTCTTGACAATTCATTTCCAGAACCAGATTTTCTACATTCTTTATTTTCACTGTACCCAACAGCCCTTTCAAAAACTTATCAGGTGGGAGAGAGATAGTAGTTTTTTAACCTTCAATGACTATAGGGGATGGGTCATCATATCATGAGTAAATATTGGTGCTACTGATTATTCTTTAATCTCTATCTTTAATTTCTTTTAGTTACAGTTACAAGTTATGTTCTCTTTCTCTATAAATGATTTTGAATATACTTATCTATTTACATATTGTATATCCTCCCCCCCAAAAAAAGAATGTAAACTTCTTGAGGGCAAGGACTATTTTTATTAAGTCTTTATATTCTTAGCACCTAACAGTGCCTTGTATACTTTTTTGTACTATACTTTTGGCTTTTCTTCTTGCCTCAGTTTTCTCCTCTGTAAAAAGAGTGGATTGAACCCAATGGATTGATATGTCCCTTCCAGCTCTATGATTTTATTAGTGTAGGGCATTCTCAGTAAGGATCTTCCTTTGGCAATTTCCTTGCAATTTACAGTCTTAGAGAGTTGCCTGGGACACTGAGAAGTTAGATGACTTACTCCATGTCACATTATCAGTATGTCAGAAGTGGATCTTGAATGGGGTCTTCATGACTCCAAGGGGACGATCCATAGACTACAGTATATTGCCTCTTTGCTTTGTACATAGTAAGTACTTAATAAATACTTGCTGAATTTGATTAGATTCACTGGTACCGTATTAACTTGAGGTTTTTTTTTCTTTTAAATGTGTTCATGTGTGCTTCTTAGCTCCCTAACTACCTTGGTCAGTGATATCTTGTGTCTTAACGTTTCATTGAAATTCACTTTTAATGCCTATATTAGGCATTTGCTATGCAAATAGTATAACTTAACAAATATAATTTATCTCATTTAATTCTCAGTAGGGCAATAATTCCTATGAAAATTTGAGTTACATAACTCATTTTGAAGCACAGAAATGAAAATATTGGCAACACTCTACCTTTAAGAAAACTCATTATATTATGCACGGAGACAGCTGGGAAAATGGTTAGGTTCAGTGAGGAACCAGATTCTTTAAAATAATCATTTATGAAGGTATATTTAGGGCTTTCACCTTATCTAGTTCTTTCAAAGAGGTAGTGTGGCAAAATAGAAAGAAAACCAGCCTTATGGTTGGGAAGACCTATGGTCAACTGCTGCCTCAGATACCTGTTGGCTAGGTGACCTTTCAGTGCCACAGGTACATCCCTAAGTTGCTGGGCCGCTGAAGGTCTGCATTGGTAGAGGGAACTGCCTGGTCTGGAGCTCCCTATGTCAATAAAATCACAGCACAGAAACATTTCTTTTCCATACCTCATTAGATGATTTTCTGTTGACCAATGCCAAGAACACTCTACATATATATAGAGCTATAAGATTTGCCTAACACATTCCTTACCAAAAAAACAAAAAGAAAAACCTAATAACACAGCTAGTGGAAGCCCTGTATTGTGAACTTAATTGTGGAGATGAGGAATAGGGCCTCAGAGATGTTAAGGGTCTTACCTACAGCCATACAGTTAGTAGGGCAGCTAGGTGGCACAGTGGATAGAGTGGTGGGCCTAGAGTCAGGACGGCCTGAGTTCTAATGTGGCCCCAGACCTTAATAGCTGTGTGACCCTGGACAATTCACTTCAACCCGTTTGCCTTAGTTTCCTCGTTTGTAAAAAGAGCTAGAGAAGGAAATGGCAAATCATTCCAGTATCTGTGCCAAGAAAACCCCAAATAGAGTCATGAAGAATTGGACATGACTGAATGGATTGAACAACTACAAAAGCAACAACAATTCAGATCGTAAGTGCCAAAGCTGGAATATGAACCAAGTATTTTCCAGCTGCCAAATCCACTGTGCTTTCCATTTCATTGTGCTTCCTTTCTAATTTTTAAGGTAGTACTTTCTTCAGTGGTCTTTTGGACCTCCTTTTCCATTTGGCCAATTCTGCTTTTTAAGGCATTCTTCTCCTCACTGGCTTTTTGGAGCTCTTTTGCCTGGTCTGTTTTTTAAGGTGTTATTTTCTACAGTATTTTTTGGGTCTCGTTTACCAACCAGTTGACTCATTTTTCCTGATTTTCTTGCGTCACTCTCATTTCTCTTCCCAATTTTTCCTCTAGTTCTCTTACTTGATTTTCAAAATCCTTTTTGAGCTCTTCCATGGCCTCCTGAGACCAATTCATGGTTTTTTGGAGGCTTTGGATGTAGGAGCTTTGACTTTGTTGTCTTCTTCTGAGTGTATGTTTTGATCGTTTTTGTCACCATAGTAATTTTCAGTAGTCAGAGGGTTTTTTTCCTGTTGTTTGCTCATTTTCCCAGCCTAACAGTTGACTTTTAACTTTTTGTTAAAGTAGGGCTCTCTTTCCAGGGTGGAAGATACACTGTCCCAAGCTTGTAGGGTTTTGTACAGCTGTTTTCAAGAGATTCTTGTAGGGATCTGTAAGTTTTCAGTACTTCCAAAGTGGGATGATCTAAGGACAGTTGTTTACTCCTCTCCTGGCCTGTGCTCTGGTCTGTGAGCAACCACAAGCACTCTTTTCTGCCCTGGAACTGTGAGGAGGGTTCCCCTTCCATTGTGGCCACAAGCTCTGCTGTGCTAGTGCTCCTCCTAGTCCTGGAACTACCACCTGTGACTCAGATCCAAGTATGGGCAAAGCAACAAAGTCCTCTCCCAGTGCTAGCAAAAAAAACCCTCTGTAGTCCCCCTCTGACAAGCTGTTTGGCCCCCTTATTGCCTGTGGGCTGAGAGCTCTGGAAGCAGCAGCTGCTCCTGCCACTGCTGATTCAGTCACTCCCTAGGCCTGCTCTTGGTTTGCTGGGGTCTGGGCTGTGCTGGCACAGCCTGTACTGAACTGCCCTCCTTTCTCCCCCAGGGTGACAGACCTTTCCTGCTGACCTTCTGAGTTGCCTTTGGCATCTGTGGTTAGAGAGGTCTCGAAACCACCACTGCTGCCAGTGATTCAGTCACCTGGAGGTCTACTCCAGGTTTGCTGGGGCCCAGTCTGTGCTGGAACAGTCTGAATTGGGCTGCATTCCTCTCTCACCCTGGTGCAACAGACCTTTCCTGCCAACCTTCCAAATTGTCTTGGGCTGGACGTTTGTTTCACTCTGTCTTTTTGTGGGTTCTGCTGCTCTAGAATTTGTTTAGAATCACTTTTTAAAGGTATTTAGAGGGGTTTGGGGGAGGGGGGAGAGCTCAGGCGAGTCCCTGCCTTTACTCAGCCATCTTGACTCCTCCACATTGTGCTTCCAAGCTTCAAAAAGCAGCAAAATGTGCACAAAGACTCTACCTGTATCCCTACAGTTTTTACTCAAACCTTTTCCCTCTTCTCCACATCCCTCAAATTCCTGTGCCATTGCAAACATAAGGATGCCTAAAGTTGTTGTAACTTAATAGCAGTCATCTAACTTCTGGCTTCTCATATATTTCTGTCATGTTTTTTAATAAAGAACTAAAAATAAGAGAAAAAGAGAGGCAGAGATGGAAACTATATAAGGGACAAGTCAGATTAGTAATAGGGAAGAAAATGATTAAAAGTACAACTTGTCCAATTTCTCTCTAGAAGAATGTTGGCCCCTCATTTGTAACATAAAATTCAGAAGGTGAAGGGTTTTTCCTGACGCATCAACATTTTTTCCCTTCAATGTATCCAGCACACCTTGTATTTCTGTTCCCTGTTTTCTTCAGTTCTTGTCTGACATACTGTGTGACGTTCAGTCACGTTTGCATAATGATGTGCTTTCTATCAACTCTTCTACCTACCTGGGTATCTTCTTGCAAGTTATTTACTATATCAAATACCTCACTCCTTTCCAAAAAAATTGTTTTTTCTTTGAGATTTTCGAAGCCTTCAAGAGCTCATCTCTAGATTCGGCTATGTGGTACATTTCAGTGTTGTTCTTAGAAAATATGCACCTACCCATTGGTAGTATACTTCAAAACTGATGACTTAATCCAGGGCAGCATCTTTGGATGAAATATTTCTAGACACTTACCCCATTCTGTTCAAGATAATGTTAAATATATATGTTATTGCATTAGGGATAATCGTTTTAAACTGTCTTTGACACAAGCTTTCAGATATTGATTAGGCCCCACTCCCCAACACAGACCCTAACGAGAAACTAATGTATGCCTGGATGATTCTGTAGCATCTATCATCTTGTCATCAGTAATACTTATTTTTCTCTGATCAGTACTCCATGTTCACTTACAGAGTCAACTAAATAATATGTAATTCCCCCAAAGACCTACATTCTTTCTCAGATACCAATTCTTCCTGCCCAATCTCTATTCTTCTAGGAAAGGCAATATTGCACATTATGCCTACTGGGAATGAGGAAGGCACATTAGGAAGTTGCATTAACTCTCATGGAAACAGAGTTCCATTAATAAATTACCTACCAGTTCAGTATACTAACTGGTGTTAGCGAGCAAAGACTGTTTTTCAACCCCAAACAGATGTTTTTCTTCTCAATATATCTAACACAGAAGCAAACAGAAAGATTAGCCATCATACAGACACTTACATTAGGAGCCAAATCTTAACAGCTAAGTTGTTTGGTGTATAGAAATATAGCTCGTCCTCATCCTTCACTCTGGAATTCTATGCTTTCTCTAACACCATACTTTTTATTCATTTCAGTCATAGGTCTGTACATGCCTCCCTGAATCCTTGGAGATATGTGTGTGTATATACATACATACATACATACATACATACACACACACACACACACATATATGTGTGTGTGTGTGTGTGTGTGTGTGTATATATGGTGTGTGTATATATATGAAGCAAGCACTTGTGCACAGTAGTATTGATATGGACCAAGAAAGAGGTTGATCCTGGGCTCTGCAGTGTTTAAAGCTGCTCACAGGGGAAAAAAATTTTACGTATTCAATCCCAGCCCCTTCTTTTTCACACATGCATTGCACACTGCTGCAGAGCTCTCACGAGGAGATTCTCCGTCCTTCATAACAACCAGCTCACTACAGCTGAATATAGAGCCTGCAATTGTTCAGGGAAGATCAAGCCTAGCAAAGTGCAGGCTGCCCAAAAGTAAGCTAAGAGTTTGTAAAGCATGTTAACAACTACAGATATTAAGAATTAGACAACAGAGGCAGCTAGGTGGCGCAGTGAATAGAGCACTGGCCCTGGAGTCAGGAGGACCTGAGTTCAAATGTAACCTCAGACACTTGATACTTACTAGCTGTGAGACATTGGGCAAGTCACTTAACCCCAATTGCCTTACGTCCTCCAAAAAAAAAAAGAATTAGACAACTGAGGTCATATCTACTATTCCTTTATCTACAGTGTCTACTTTTTAATGAGTCTTGTAAACAAAATCATTCCCTTGATGGTCAGTAGACAAATAATAATGATTATTAACAACTCAGGCATAATGCTCGTTAACATATCTTGATTTGGGCATTCATTTTCTAGAAACTTTTTTATCACTTAGAATGAATATTTCATTCTGAATAGACAATGCATAAAAATATTGTTATTTAAGAAAGTGAAGTTCAAACCATATTTCATTCCAAATTCTATTACCACTCAGGTCCCTGCTCATGCACAGCTGTTACCCAAATAAGCAAACTATAGTGTCCAAACTCCCTTAGCAACACACACACACACACACACACACAGAGAGAGAGAGAGAGAGAGAGAGAGAGAGAGAGAGAGAGTAGCTTTACCACTAGGCATTTACACTGTCATTGATATCCTTATCACCATACCTCCATCACCAGAAATCAGTGTAGCTGTTCTAGAATGCTTAGTGAGGTTCAGATTCATGTAGCCTGCAAAAATAACTGCAGGAACCTGTAGGGTAAACACTTGGAAACCTTCTCTTGTGACTAATTTCTCATTTGTTGCCAAGGAGTGTCTTTTTGCTTCTGTCATTGCTATTTCATTGATGAAGAAAAAGCATTTATCTGGTATATTTGGGCAGTGTAAATAAATAGCTAACCCAGAAGGCATATAGAATCATGGAATCTCTGAGTTGTTAGAGTCTTTCGAGATCATGTAGCCAAGATTCTTAACTTGGGGTCTGTAAACTTTATACACACACGTACGTACATACATAGAGAGATCTATGTCTATGTCTATCTATGTGTATGTAAAGTTTATAGACCCTAGGTTAAGAATCTTAGTTAGGTGAACTACACTGTGTATATGTATATATTTATATATGTATGTATATTTGTGTATATATGAATATTATACATGTATATGTACACAGACACACATGTATATATTTGATAATATTTCAATGTAATTGGTTTCCTCTGTAACCCTATGTATTTTATCTTCTGTATTTAAAAGCATTATTCTAAGAGGGGGTTCCATGGGCTTCACCACACTGGCAAAGGGCTCCATGACATAAAAAATATTAAGAATTCTTGATATAGTCCATGTAGGAATTTTAATCAGAGTAATAATCATAATTTGCATTTGTCTATAATACATTCCTCGTAGAAGTAGTATTAGATAATGTGAATATTATTATTCCTATTTTACAGGTGAGCAAACTGAGGCTCTGAGATGAAGTCCTATGCCCAGGGTCTCACAGTAATGAGAAATACTGCTGAAGTAGTATTTAATGATTTACATACAAGTAGTGTCCTTTGGGTTCAGTGCTCCTTCCACTATGACATGCAACCTCTCATTCTTGATGAGTAGTCATGCAGCCCCACCTTGAACATCTCTAATGATGGGGCAACACGATCTTTCAAGACATCCTCATTCTGATTACTGCCTGTTTTTAGGCCTCAGTAGTAACCTGTAACTTCATTGCTATGACTACTCCTTTCACTGATTCAGGTCTCAACCCCTTAGTAGATTGGCCATGGTGTTACTAAAATCCAAAAAAAAAACCCAATATTTGAAGCCGTGCAACTCCAAGATTAGAATGATTCTGAGACAGGAGACAAATAGTTCATTACCAGGCTTGTTCTTGAAGCTTTTCCAGATGGATGACACCTCCCAGAACTTGTCCTCCACAGGCATAGCTTTTAAAACTCTAAGGTAACTACTACACCATGATTCATTCAATATTCAATAAATATTTATTAATCACCTACCAAGTGCCAGGCATTATATTAGATGTCAGGGATACAAAGACAAAAGCTAAACAGTCTGTGTCCTCAAGAAGTTTGAATTCTACTGGGAGAGGGAAAAGGGAACAGAATGTATATGGAAAATTAAGTACAAATTTGGAGCTTAGGGAAGGGCACTGGAATCTGGAGGTGGGATGGTAGTAAAAATAGGCCTTTCTCTAGTAGGGGACACAAGTTGAGCTTTAAAAGAAGACAGAGATTCTTCAAGGTTAAAGGGAAGAGGGGGTGCATTCCAGAAATGGGAAATAGTTTGTGCAAAAGCATGGAGATGGAAGATGGAGTGTTATCATGTATGATACACAGGAAGCAGACCAGTTTGGCTAGAATGTAAAGGAGAATAACTGCTTGTATTTTACCCCGGAGGTAAGAGGGAAACCTTGGAGGAGGGCACTAGTAGAGGGATTGCTGTCCATTCCGACTACATTGACCTTGCCTTCTGTCTGGCACAAATAAACCAGTTTAATAATAATGACTAACATTTACATAGCACTTTTGGTTTGCAAATACTATCTCGTTTAAACAACCCTGGAAGGTAGGTGCTATTATCTTTCCCATTTTGTCGTTTTTGAGTCATTTTTTCAGTCGTGTCCAACTCTTCATGGCCCCATTTTGGCTTTTCTTGGCGGAGATACTGGAGTGGTTTGCCATTTCCTTCTGCAGCTCATTTTACAGATGGGGAAGCTGAGGTGAACGGGGTTAAGTGACTTGCCCAGGGTCACACAGACTTGATTTGAATTTAGGCCCAGGAGCCAGGTCTACACAGGTTCCTTTCACCAGGTCCAGCACTATCCATTGTACCACCTAGCTGTTCTCATCAGTTCACAGCAAGCACTCTGACCTGTCTGTTGAGAAGCATTGTAACTGTGCCCTTGCCCTCCCCTATCATTTCCTTTCTTTATAATGCCCATCAGGGGCGGGATCTCCTTTTAGCCCACCTGAAACAATTTACCAGACCATGTTTTCAGAAGGGGTGTCCCAGCAACAAAATCAGGAAGCTTCTACATCTTTCCTTTGACAGGTCTGCAGTTAGATGTTATGCCACCCTCAGAATGGCCTGGGCAGGGGCGGGGAGGGAGGAGGTGGTGTTTCTGGGTCCATCATAGACTTTGGTATAGCAGCAATGCCTAGCTTCTTTTAAAAGCTTTAAATTTTTTTTTTTTGGAATGTTTCCTTTATAGGGTCGCTGCTCAAGGGAGAACTGCAAGTATCTTCACCCACCGACACATTTAAAAACCCAACTAGAAATTAATGGGAGGAACAATTTGATTCAACAAAAAACTGCAGCAGCAATGCTTGCCCAGCAGATGCAATTTATGTTTCCAGGAACACCGCTTCACCCAGTTGTGAGTACATTTTATCTAATGATGGGGCTGATGGTTAAAGTGTGGGAACAATCAGAACCATATTGACCTGAAAAAAAAATGTCCTCCGAATGCTGGCACTTTAATTGGAACCAAAGCTAATATAATCTGGTAGCCTCAGAGATACTAGAAAAGGGCCATATATAAATTTATCTGGGAACAAGTATGATGTCATGGTTTGGAAAGGGCAATTGTCTAAATTACATCAAGAAAGACTTGGATTGGCCACAAATTACACGTGTCAACAGCCAGGAAATGGCTGTTCTATTTATTTCTCTCATGAATTATTTTCTTGAGGTTTAACAGAAAAGTAAGAACTGGAAGTGGCAGTTTAGTGGAGAATTAGGTAAACCTTATTTCATGAGAGTATTTACCCATATGATAAACTTAGTCTGTTTTGTTATCATTGACTTCAAACCTTATGGGACAACTGCTTTTTCCTCCATTAACCTTTCACTCCATTAGATTGTAAGCTCCTTCAGGGCAAGAACTGTTTCCTCTTTTTGTATCCCCAGTGCTTAGCACAGTGCCTGGCACATAGTAGGTGCTTAATAAATGTTTATCGATTGGGGTCAGGGAAATTGGCTTCAGAATATTACTCTGCGGCTTGTTAGGGGGTCAAGTCACAACTTCTCTGAACCTCAGTTTTATACAGTCACAGATTTAGTGGTGGAAGGGCCCCCAAAGGCTCAAACTACCCCTTTAGCAGATGAGAAAATTAAAGAATAGAAAATTAAATAATTAAAATGTTAAAGAATAAAGGTAAAGGGACTTACCCAGAGACACGGAACTTCTAAGCAGGAAGCAGGATTTGAACCCACCTTCCTATCTCCAACTCCAGAGCTCCGTTCACTTCTTTTTCAATTAGGAGAGGATTGAATTAAATAAAATGTCTAGAGTCTCTTAGAGCTCTAAAATCTCTACTTACCCCCAGACTGAGGCTTTGTGGAAAGAATGTCAATATTTGGAATGTCTTTTGGTAATATCCAAGGCATATGTACAGACATAAGATAGCAGATCAAGGAAAGAAAATTAAATTGTGGATTAGCACATAGAAGGTAAACAATGCCATAAGGTCTTCCCTGTCTCCTATACTCCAAACATAAAACCATCTTTCAAGATTCCTTCTCTGAGGATGTAGTGGGCAAGAGAGTGGCCCTGAGACTGAATTCCTAGGAGTGGAGGATGAAAGGAAGGAAAGGCAATAAGCTTATAAACACTTATTTTGTAAAATGCATGTTCATCCCCTTTTTACATAATGTTTGAAAGCACTGATTTTCCCTAAAGAGTTGTCAATTGTTTTCAGGGATGCAAATGAGAGATTGGCAGAGGGAGTATATTTGACTCTACTAGGTTTGATTCATGTTTATGAATTGTTCGTTTAAAAAGACCAATTTAAAAAAACCCATTTATGTGCGTCTTTGGAGGTTTGAAAGCAAAGCACATACACAAAAGGCACCATTGTTTAAAAAATCAGTCTTTATTGTGTAAAAAATTATATATTACTGAAAGCCCCCAAATTAAAATGGTATGCTTTGGATAGGAATATGCTTGAATTTATTCTTATTTGGTTGAGGATTGGATGTTTTGGTCCATCCCTAAACTCTCCATGTCTTTGTACAGCACAGAGTGCCCAAGATTACAGAGCAACCTTGCCTGGACTAAGGAATACTGAAGCCCTGCCTTCCTTCCGATAATATTGTTGGTTGCATTATGATCGTTTTTTTTTTCCTATGTTAAGTGCCTCTCACTTTCATTTTCTAGCTACAGCATTCCCTTTGTCCATTTGAGTAAGTGCTACATAATCCAGTTACCAGAAGCCTGTGATTAATTTCATATTGACTGAGAAACACATTTGCTAAATGTTGATCAGGGCATACAAAAGACAGTCCTGTTTTATCGGATCATATGTTCTAATTATGATGGGAACAAATACAACTTTTTATTTTAAAATCTTTCCAGTTTACTGGAAAGCTAGAAGAGTTGAGTTCAGTGGGGGCATATATGGGAAGACAAAGCTCTTGTTATGATTTCAACAATCTGACCTCTTACTAATCAAGAAGTAACAATTTGTGGGAGAACTAGACGTTGAATGATGGGGTAGTTTTGTTAACTAGGAGGCACAAAGATAAAGTGAGGAAGAAAAAAATGGTGATTTTAAAGTTAGTAAGCATAGCAATTTTAAGATCCTTAAGTTTACTTTTATTGCTATTCTCTCTGTCTGTGTCTCTCTGTATCTGTACGTCTGTCTCATTTGTTTAATCTTTTCTTATATAAACTCTGATAATGGTATTATCTATTCTTCTGGCTGTCGCCCACACCCACAGATGCTCATTCCTGTCTTCTGTTTCATTGGTTGTGTCCAATTCTTCACGACCCCACGGACCATAACACACCAGTGCTGTTCTGTGCAGTTTTCTTGGCAAAGATGGTTTGAGTAGTTTGACATTTCCTTCTCCAGTTGATTAAGACTGAGGTAAAGTGACATGCTGAGGGTCACATAGCGAGGAAGTGTCTGAGGCCAGATTTGAACTCACATCTTTCTGACTCCAGGTCTAGTGCTCTATTCACTGAGCCACCTAGCTGCTTCCATTTCATTCGTAAGAAAGGTTTTCTTTCTATCCCCTTTCTAATTCCTTACCCTTTCAAAGATCGTCTAGAATATATTCCCATGAATGCTTATTTTCAATAAATATAGTAGGGTGCAGTAGAAAATACATATCCTAAGTCCTAGGATTCTAATACTGTTCTTTCTAATTCTTCTCACTGCTTGATACTACTGTTGGCCTTCTATTTTGACTTGGAGCCTCTAAAACTTTGTACTATCATCCCCTACACATGATTTCCCAAATACCCAACCACTTCTTCCCATCTCCACCAGGGGTTAACACTGAGGCACATGACCGACTGCCTTTTGTAAATGCTGATCTGAAAACCTCATCCTCCACCTTCAGCAAGGTTTATTGCAGGCCCTTTGAACCACTCTTTCTTAACTCTGAGGGTCAACTTAATGCTACTGCCTAATTATTTCCTTTCTGCTGGCTATAGTCAACTCTTGAAATAGCCTGCTAATTGGTCCTCTGGACCCAAGTCCCCATCCAGTCCATTCTCCACTCAGCTGTCAAGCTGATCTTTCTAAAGCATACTGGCTGTGTCACCCCACCCCTTCCACTAAACTCCAGTGGCTCCCTATTACTTCTGGGATTTAATATAAAATCCTCCATTTGGATTATAAAGCCCTCCATAATCTGTTCTCTTCTTACCTTTCCAGTTTTCTTATAGCTTACTGCCCTACCCACCCCCACCCATCAAGTACTCTGAAATCCAGCGACAATATTGCCTTCTTGCTATCCCTCTCATAAACCATTTCATCTCATGAGTGTTTTTACTTGCTCTCTCCCGTGCATGGAATTCTCTCCTTCCTCTTCTCCCCTTCCCAGCTTCCAAGGCAAGGAAGTTGAGTCTCAGCTAAAATCCCACCTTCTATAAAAAGCTTTTCCTGATCCCTCTTAATGCTACTTCCTGCCTTCTGTTGATTATTGCCAGTTTATCCTGTACATATCATGTTTTGTACATAGTTTGTTTTTTGTTTTGGTTTGGTTTTTTACATGTTGTCAGCCCCTTTAGTCTCCTTGAGAGCAGGAAGTGCCTTGTGCTTTTCTTTATATCCCCAATCTTTAGCACAGCACCTGGCACTTAGTAGGTGCTTAGTAAATGCTAATTGACTGACTGATTTTATCAAGAATACTGTGGATTTTCATATAGATAATTCTCATATTTTATATAGATAAGTAAGTTGGCATATGAGACCACTTGTTTGTTTTCTTAGTCACCTTTTGAGGGTGTTAATATTATCCTTGTTTTTATTTTTCATTTCTTTGCATTCTTTCAGTCCTTGAGATATCTTTTAAAGCAGACTTTTATTGCTATAAAGATTGTATTACCTCCAGCAAGGATTTCCCCAGTATGTAGTTAGCCTGATTAGCTGTTCTTTTCAATTTCACCTTCCTAAGTACTATTTCTACTTCTCTGTCAAGCATGTTGGGGATGGGGGGGTTTAGGTTTAAATGTGGTAGTTCTTATATTCCTAATTATAGATCATTATATAATTGTGGAATGTCTGAACAAACCATGGTATGCGAATGTTATGGAATATTACCAGGAAATAAGGAACAGAAAATATGAAGAATTTTTTGAAACATGGAAAGGCATACAAAAAGTAATGCAACAGGAAGAAAATAGATCTAAAAGAACATAACTACAAAAAATGTAAATATAGTATCTAATAAAGGCAAAAAACAAACCAAAAAATCTGACAACCCTCTTGTCATAGGTAAGGGATAATTTTGTTACTATACTAGCAAAGGTAAAGGACACATCCTATCTCTTTGTTAACTAATGGCTGAAGTCCAAAATAATAGGAATATCCATCATAATCACAGTATCAGGTAGTTTTGCTTAACTGTTTTCAGGGAATATATTTTGTTGTTAGGTGTTTTTTTTTAATACATGTCTCAGTGAGGAAGAAGACATTCATGAAAGACTGTCCAGAATAAGAATAAAATATACACATCTCATAAAGTGGTTGGTCATATCTGCGTTTTTCCTAATCTAAGATATTGAAAAGGTATGTGTTAATGACACAAATGATCATCATTCATATTGTCAACAAGTTCATAAACTTTTATCTTTTGATTAAACTTGACAGAAAAAACCATACATTTCTAAGTATTTGTTCAGCCAGATCCACAGCAAAGAGATAGACTTTACTATCTACTCTGCAAAAAAAAAAATGTTGTCCATATTATGACATAGATCCCATTAAATTGGGCCATAAATATTTATATCTTGAAAAAACATTACAGGATAATAATTAACTAGGTCTAGAATTGAATAGGATGAGGAATGAATTATATTTGGGATTTCAATAACTACAATCTACTCACTACTATAAAATCCCATCAATTTAATAACAGTATTTCCCAGTAATGTTTTATGTCTGGTTAACATTAAGACATTATGATCTCAGTGCATTTAAATTGTAACTAACCTAAAGGGCAATGTAAAAGTTTATATTGGGCCTAAGAAGGTTGTTGCTGACAACTCTGGTGAAAGGAAAGACTCAAAAACACTACTGAAAATATGAACTACAGAAAAAGCATGCATTGAGAATGAAAGATAACAAATGGGCAGCTTAAGTGGTACACTGGTACCCCCAAAATGCTAAAAAAAATAAAGGAAATATCAATATCGTCCTTCTGAAATTTATGGGAGAATATGAGCAAGAATTATAAAGAATGAGAAAGTATACAAGTACTGTAGAATGAATAATCATACCAGTAGAATCACAAGTGTTTCATAGTTATCACAGTGAGGTATAATATGGATTAGTGAGATAACTTCAGTGTTACTCCTGAACCATGGTCTTCCATACACATAGACTAAAAAGATGGGGGACAGGAGTGGGAAGAAGAGGTTTATTGTAGTTAAACCATATATAGTCAGCAATCCCCAAAAATGGGGGGAAGGAGTTTAAAGGCATTCGCTGTCATTATTTCCTAGAGTGGTTTGACATAAAATAAGGACCATATCAAGGAGGCCAGCAGAACCCAAAAAGCAAATAATTTCCTTGCCTACTGGAGAAAAATGGCAGCCAATGGCAATATTGGTTTAGGATACAATTTCACCTGGAAAACACTTTGCAAAAGAACTATAGAAAGAAGTATTACATCACAAAAGCAGTTGAGAAGAAAATGAGCCTGTTGAGAGTGTGAACAACTAAGCCACATTTTCCTGAGAGAATTTGTAGATGAAACAGGAGGACAACAGATGTATAATGGAACAGATATGCTGCCATTTTTAGCTGTGTTTTCAAGCTGTTTTTCAAGAATACTGATAGTAGAACTACCACATTTGGACTCTGTCTCAGTACCTAATATTACTAATATCTAATATATGTGAGAAAATTACAACAGCATTTAAGAAGATTAAGTGAGGACCTGATCAAACAACATTTTTGAAGAAATCTGCTGAAGGCAACAATTTTTAAAACCTTCAGGAACTACTTCTCAAACCATGTTAAGAAGGGAAAGATTCCAAAACAATGACAAGTGTCATGATTGGTGCTTTTACTTTAAGAGAAAAGAGAAAACCTTAGAATTCCCTTAAAACACTAAGATTCTGTAATTCTTTTTATTTAAGATAACAACCACCAAATTATATGTCTGTTTTCACATGTCTGTAGAATCTTTGTGATAAAGTCTACACAACCATCAGACATATTCTTAATAAAACACGGGATGGAAAGAACCAGTTTTCACAGATAATTTTCTATACTGGGCCACCCCTCATTAAAGTCGCATAACTGATTGAGAGGAGACCCTTTAATAGAGACTATTAGACCCCAGTGTGTTTAATAGTTACTAAGATATGACATAGAAGAAAAAATATTTTACAAGATATTTAGAAGATATAAATTTAGAAGATATAGAGAAGGCAATTTATTTGACATAGAAGAACAATTCAGGTTTGAAGGTCTTTTCAGAGAAGGTATCTCCCATATGTATGTGAAAATCATGCAAGACAGAGCTAGAGTTCTAACTTTCTAAAACCATCTCCTGACTATTGGCATAGAGTAATGTTTAAAATAGGGAGATGAGTTATGCCCTATGAAGTATCCTTTGTATTGTAGATAGATCCCTAGATTTGGAATCAGGAAGATCTGGGTTCAAATCCATCTTCAAACATTTAATTGCATTGTGTTTCTGAATAAGTCACATGATCTCTGTGGGCCTCAGTTTCATCATCTGTCAAATGGAGAATATACTATCACCTACCTCCTAGAGTTGTTGAATCAGCTGAGACTGTATGTAAAGTGCTTTCCAAACCTTACAAAGCTACATCAAAGTCAACTCTTGCTAGATAGAAAGGTAACTTTGTTACCACTTGATCTTTTCTTTTGATCAATTTAGTTTTTTTTATTTCTACCTGTGATTTCATGAATATAGGGAGCTCCCAGTGATCAACTTCCTCTACCAATGCAGATAGCAATCTCCTCTGCAGTTTATATTTTAAAGAGCTAACTGGGAATACTGAAAGGCGAAGGGGCTTGTCCAGGGTCACACAGCCAGGACATCTGAGAAGCAGGACTTCCTGACTCAGGCCAGTCCTCTCTAATTCCATGCTGTCTCATGCTGCTTTTTATGCAATAAAATAAATAATGAAATTGGTTTTAGCCTATTGATAGATGAAATATGTTGGGTTTTCTCGGGGAGGGGAATGGTTTCATGGAATTTAATTGAAGGTATATGTAATTTTTAAAATGTCATCAAGAGATTTGAGATGGTTCCATCCACAAACATTCGAGTATTTGGTTCTTTGGGCTTCTGCACTGACTCATTCCCCCCAAAGTGGACTGACCTGGGATTAGGAACACTGGGAACATTCTTTCTTAAAAATAAGAAAATAATAGCTGAGAGGGAAATTTTCCTTTATTCAATTATTATAGAATTTGGTCATCAGCCAAAGGTCTTAAATTATACACTTAGAAAAAGAAATATTTCATGAACATTTTCACATATCATGCCCAGGAGGTTAAGGTCTTTTAGAGTTACATTTTCACAAGAATTCCACCACTTTGCAGTCCACATTTATTCAAAGTGACTGAGATTTTTTTTTAATGGAACTAAATTATAGTTATGAGAGCTATAAAAAGCCAGTGCAAATCCATGGATGAGAAACATTCATATACAAATACACTAAATTTTGAAGGCAAAAAAAGGAAATGAAAGAAGAGCTAACCACTATTTATTTCCCATGCTGAGAGACTATGTAGGAAGTTCTTTCCCAAGTAAATCTTATGTCTGAATTTTAAAGATCTGGGAGATTCTTGTGAGAATGCTGAGGCAGCAGTGCTGACAAGTGTGGTTATAATTAGCTCAGCCAGCACTTAGTTACTGCAGTAAAGACTCTTCAGTCTCTCATGGGAGTAAAACAAAAATCCTATAAAATAGCAAGGATCTGTTGTCTTCTATCAAACCTATTTGAAATCTGTTTGCCTAGGTAATTTGTTATTCTTTAAAAAGGATTTTACCAATCCTTTCAAATAAAAAATGCCTTCATGTAACCCTTTCCGTTGAAGCACATCCTTCACACATCCCTAAGCTGCCTACCTAGCAGGACTCGGGAGCCCCTCCGCCCCCCACTCCCCACTCCCCACTGTGCAAAGGCTCTCCTGATCAGTGTTCTCCAATCCCATGTGTTAGCACTCTCTTCCTCTTTCAATTACTTTATGTTATTTTGTATACAAAATAATTATTTATATTTATTCAGTTGGTACAGCAAGTGTCCACCGCTAGGGTTTAATCTCTTGGAGAGCGAGAACCTTGGCGTTCATCCCTGGCACTTTGCGTAGTATCTTCCATAGAACAGAAACTTAATAAATGTTGAATTAAATTAGATTGAATTGGTAAAGCACAACATTTATTAAGGAAATCTTAGGGACATCGTTGGATGTTTTTACAGTGATGCTTAAAAATTCATCTTTTCCTATGAACTACACGTTATTTCTCCTAATGGTAGCAGATTCATATTCCATTTTACAAATATTTAGATGACACTTGAAAAAATTCATCTCTCTTGATATTCTTTTTTTAAAAAAAAACCTTAAGGCATTGCTTCTTAACCAGTATGCAACAAAGTCGTATGAGGGTTGTTTAATGGATAACTATGATGATTATTCAGTTCATGATGTGATCAGAGAGGATAAACAAATCTCCTATGGCAAATAACATCTCCCCTCCACACCTGCCATGCAAAGAAAGTGGCTGTATCCAAAGAAAGCTGAATTGGAACTAAAAACACAGTCAATCAACCAACATTTATTAAGAGTCCAGGACGCGGTAGGCAGTGGGTATACAGATTAAAAAGTGAAACAATGTCTGCTCTCAAGGAGCATACACTCTATGCTGTTGTTCAGTCATTTTCAATCATGTCCAACTCTTCATGACCCCATCTGAAGTTTTCTTGGCAAAGATACTGGAGTGGCTTGCCATTTCCTTGTCCAGATAATTTTATAAATGAGGAAGCTGAGGCAGACAGGGTTAAATGACTTGCGCAGGGTCACACAGCTTGTAACTGTTTGCATCTTCCTGACTCCAGGCCCTAAACTCTAGCCACTGTGCCACCTAGCTGCCCTTACATTCTACAGGGGGAGATAATATGGACATACATAAGTAAATTCAAAATAGAGATGGAGGGCACCAATGAGAGGCTCAGACAAGGCTTTTGGCCTTGAGTGGCAGCTTGAAAAAAAAGAGGAGTTCTCTCAAGTGGGCGCAAAGGCATGGACAGTGAGTTTTGTGCTCAATTTTGGACAGAACAATAAACTAGAAAGCAATATACACATTATATACACACATATATATATAATATACAAATAAATAAAGAAAGCTGGTGAGCAGACTCAAGGTCATGCTATATGAAAATCAAGGTTTTCATGTTATCCTCTTTTGTGATTGGAAAAGATAGAATAATGTTGGGTTAGGGGAGGAGAGGGGGTTTGTTAATAAGGCAAAGGACAGAAATCACTGAACATTTTTGGGTATTTGTAGATAGGATTGGTGCTTTGGGACAGATGACCTCACTAGGACTCAGTTGTCTCACCTGTAAAATGAGGGGGATGGACTAAATAACTTCTAACTCTGTAATTCTATGGTGTTATGATTCTATGCAGGGTAGAATAAGCTAGAATCTTATAAGTAACTGAACATCCAACAATTCAAAGTGCTGAGAAATCACAATGAAACTTATTTTTCTTTTTCCTTTGCATGAGTAATAACTCCATTTTCTCCCTATTGTTGCATGCTCAGATTGTTCTCAGGTGTCTTTTTATATATTGAAGCTATTATAAAGAAACGTTGTTTTTTTTACAGGAGGAGCCAAGTGCACAGGTGCTATCTTGGATTTATTCTTCACCAAACAACCCCCTTAGCAGAACTGTTATATGCCCTTTAAAAAAGCTGTTATTAAATCCTGCTTAAAACAAGTGAAAATATTCATTCAATAGATTTATAAAATTGTATCCAATTTTCATTTGGTAACTTTTTCAAAGGAAAGTTTTTTTTAATTGTACAAAAAGGTATCTATTTCTTTTCTCATATGTCATCTTCATTTCACAGCCTACGTTTCCTGTAGGTCCAGCACTAGGAACAAATGCAGCAATTAGTTTTGCTCCTTACTTAACACCTGTAACCCCTGGAGTTGGGCTAGTCCCTACTGAAATTCTACCCACCACACCTGTTATTGTTCCTGGAAGTCCACCTGTTACAGTCCCTGGCTCAGCTGCTACGCAGAAACTCCTCAGGACAGATAAACTCGAGGTACTTTCCTTAATGTTAGTGATTAGAAGTGTGCTAGTAAGTACATAAAGAACAGTAATTCAGGTCTAGTGAAGCAGCCATGCCAAAAAAAAAGGCAGACTGGTTTATAGATAGAAGTATTAGAAGGAACTGGACTGTGAGTTAGCATTTTAATAATAATGAAAACAAAACCCACAACAGTTGATATGTTTCCTGTCGTTGGTCACATAGCAGTGTTGTGCTTAGTAAAGAGGTGAAAATTTGGGAATTTAATAAAACTATCTGTAGACTAGTAGATTTTAAAAAACTAATCTTCAAGGCTATTGTGAAATGTGATTTTAAAATAATTTCAGCAGTTCTAATGCATAATTCTCTTGTTCTAACTCAAGGAAATCCCAACAGATGCTTTGTCTGTTGAGTTTCCACTTGAATATGAGCTATAGAATTCATCCATTTATGTTATATTTTATATTCCTTATTGTAGAATTGATCATGAGTATAAAATGTAAATATTATAGTAGATTTACTGAGGAATTCACTTAAATCTAACTCCAGTTTTAGTTTCTGTATGCTCTTGCGTAAAGGTGCTTTGAAATTATGCTGTCCTTTGTATTAAATCGTGAGAATATGTTCTTTCAACTTGTATTTGTTTGAATTAAATACATGTTTGAGTATTTGCCTACTGAACTCTAGAGGCAAGGAAATGTTAAGATGTTTTAGAATCTAGACTTTCAGGCTGCCACTATTTAAATAAACATTTTCAGAAGGCTTTTATTGGAACCATGCTTTTTTTTCATTCAAAGTATTCAGAACAAAGCATATACTTACCTTACTCATACACATCAACGCCCAATGTATATCATAAAACTTCTTCACACACAAAACAAAGGGCTTCACGATGTTGTCCTGACATCATCATCTCCCACCCTGAGCATCAATCATTCCAATCTTCAATACTCATCAAGCAAATACAGTATGCTGGACCCTGCAAATAGAATAGAATATAAGGCAGATAGGACTGCCTTTTTAAAAAGTTTACAAAGGAAAGTTGTGAAAGAATAATGGGGAAAAAATTAAGCTTCCTATCCTTTTTGATGAGCAATTCTAATATACAATGAAAAATAATTGTTTGCCTTTCCAAAAACTGCAAAATGTTTTGGGCTCCACCTACTGGCCTCACAAGAGAATTGATGTTAAGCATTGTACAGAAATGGGCAGGTTAAAACTGCTGAGTCAAAACCAGGTGATGGGGTTAAGTAGACCTTCCATAAATTGCTAATAGACAATAACATAACACAAAATAATTGAAATGGCTTTTGGCAAAGCAGGTTTTAGTTCATTTCAAGTAAAAAACCAAACCTACAACAGCAGAGTATATTCACCCCTATACTCTTCAGTAGCAACACTTGATAAGTATAAAACGTGACTAAAGAGTATGCTCTTTCCAGTGGTGAAGAAATCTTCGCTTGTAGTTTAGGGGGAAGTCGAAATAGTTTTCTCCTTCACGTTTTACAGGCTGAAGACAGAATGTTAGCTAATGTTCCTAGCAGGAAAGATCTACTGACGTTTTTATGATGTTTTCAAGAAATAATGTTGATTTTTAGGAAGCTTGCATTTCACACCAAGAACTAAGCTCTGTTAAACACTTTCATACACTGACAAATATGATTAAGGCACAAAAAACTACTTTAATAAAATAACATTTAAGTTTGAGAATTAAAATCTAAAGATAATTAAAAATTTTATTAGTCTTTTTTCTATGCTACTGACGTTAGTACTAACAAATTAGTGAGAATTTCTTAATTCTGAAGAAATTTTGCTTTACATAGTAAAACTGTTGAACCAGAATTCTTTGGAGAAGACATGTTCTGGTTACTTGCAATTTTGAGATGAGAGTTGAGGAAAAAGCCCTTTTTATTTCAGTGCTTCCTGTTGGAAATATTTCTAAAACATATTAATCCACTTTCATGTCTCACCAAGTATGCTACAGTGAGCATAACTGAATCTATCTTTGATAATTAAGGATCTTATAGTTCATTAGACTCATAATTGTAGATGTCAATTATTTATATAGAAGGAGTGACTCTTACCTTGGTAAGGGGGATTCTCCTCTTCCACTGCCCCTTTTTGTTATATGTAAACTTGTAGGAACCCAGAGCATACCATGGAAATGTGGGAGGGCAAAGGAGAGATCATAACTGGTGGCAGGTAAATTCTTCACTAGGACCGTGATCTCAGCTCATGTTCTTATTATTTATCTCATCATCCTAAAAGCAGAGAATAGCAAAATATTATGTTTAATTGAAGTTAGTTTATATTTATCTTCTAAGTTTATATTATTGGTTAGTTGAGTTCTAGTAAAATAAGGCTTTCTCATAAATGAAATGGAAGGAGCAACCATTAATAGGAAAAAAACCACACCATCCTTCCTTTAAGAATATGTCGGCCATTCCGGCCATTTGGTCCGTCATCTTCAATTTCTCTTCTCTGCCACATGTTTTCAGGTGTGCAGGGAGTTCCAGAGAGGAAACTGTGCCCGAGGAGAGACTGACTGCCGCTTTGCTCATCCTTCAGACAGCACAATGATTGATACAAATGACAACACTGTAACCGTTTGTATGGATTACATAAAGGGTCGTTGCATGAGGGAGAAATGCAAATATTTCCACCCTCCTGCACACTTGCAGGCCAAAATCAAAGCTGCTCAGCACCAAGCCAACCAGGCTGCCGTCGCCGCTCAGGCAGCCGCTGCAGCAGCGACAGTGATGGTAAGTGAGAATCTCTCCAGCTTTGCCTTTTCCCACCTTCCTCTTGCCCAGCCACGGTTCCCCTAACAGTAGGAATTTCCCTTAGGCCACATTCCCTTTGTATTGCCCTCAAAGTAGCTAGGAAATTGGGAATGCTGCTATGATTTCTTCCCTACTGTATTAGTTTCTTCAGTGTCTGCCCTTCCTTGGCTATTTCAGCACAATAGATAAACCCCTTGGGTGTAGAAAGTTATTAAATACTTCCTGCTCTCCTCTCCAACTTTATTGCTTAACCTCCAGATTTATATGTATCAGTTTAGTTTCCTGATAACAGGGAATGGAGGATATGGGATACAAGAATATTGTCAAGCTATGTGTTTGTGCGGAGGGGTTATACATATGCTGTGTTGAGAGCATTGGCTATAACAAGTGAAGAAGGTTTGGGCCTTATATCTTCGGAGTGGGAAAACAAAGCAATTGAAGTGAATGAGCTTCACTGAGTAGCAATGTTGGAAACAAAGTTGGACAAAACAAGGCAGACGTTTCAGGCTTTTTCTCAAAGTTTTTTCTGCTCTCACCTGCTTGAGCACAGCAGTTCCAAATTCATTTCTGTTGGTACAAAAATTCTGGCCTACCAATGCCTTGCTCTAATACAAGAAAGCCATAGGCAATCATTTCCCCTTTAAATACATTTCATATTAATTACCTACCAGCACTTAATAAAGGGGACCTGTCAAAATGGCACAATTCTGTGATTTTTGGTAAACTTATTAAGATATGGATATGTAATTTATCCATCTCGTGTTCTTGTTTTGTCCTTCTGGCCTCTTTCAAAGGGTTGCTATTTTTCATGTCTTCCTCATTCTCATTTCTCCTCTCTCTCACCATTTCCTCTGAACTTAATATCTTCCCAAATGCATCTGTATCAATGGAGCCATATAAAAAAATACAATATCATATTATTTCATAATGTAGAAAAATTTAATGTTTCTTTTTTGGCAAATGAATTCTTTTGGAACTGGCTTTATAAAAGGAAGAAGTACTACAATCATTAAGTAGTTAATTAGTATTTCCACATATGAAAGGGCTTTTTCTTTAGAGTAAGTAAAGCTTTGACATATTTTATATACTTTATATACTTTTTTCAAAGTGAAAAACATTTTAGTTTCAGCTTTTTTAATATCTTGTGAGAAATGTCTTTTAATTATATTTTTATTTTTTCAATATAAACAATTTTAAGTTACCAATAGGCATATTAATAACTCAGATATATAGTGTTTTCCTCACAACAACCCCATGAGGTAGATAATGCAAATATTATTTTCTCCAATTTAGAGATAAGGAAACTCACTTTAAAATTATGTAGAAAGTTATTTTGGAACTCCTAATATGTTTTCCAATAGGAAAAAAAATTGAAAAATGATGGCTAGGTTCCTAGACCACCCCACAAAACCATATTCAACCCCTCGTGGAGCTGAACTATGTTGTTAATAATAAATCTAAGTTTCCATAAACCTTTCTGAGCTCCAAACACTGAGCTCCATTTACATGCCCAGGTGAGAAGGCCTGATGGTAGCAGTTCATAACCCAGCTGTGGTGAATATGTTCATATCACCAACAGAGATTCAGGAAAGTTTTTGCAGTAAATGTAGCACTAAAAACTATAGCTTCTTGAACTGTTACACTGTTTCTAAATTCGGATTCCCAGTATTGTGGGAACTCTCACTGTCTACTGAAAAACGACCCTAAAAAATGGTCTTATAGAAAGAGAAGCCACATGCCCTCTCTAGCAAGGATATGTAAAATACCGCAGTTGTCACATCAATTTAACTGAAGTTCATTGTGGATTCCGTTGGGTAAATCAACATGTTGCTAACAGTGCCAGTACACTAGAGTCATACTCTTCTATTTCTTAATATGAAAAATACGAATGTGAATTGTAACTTTTATGATTAAGATAGCCAGATGATATCAATGATCCAGTCACGTAGGGTAAGAAATGTAATGAACACATAGAATTCATTCAGCAGTTACTACTGCCTGGGAAGTAAAAGCTAAGGAACAAATATGCAGACATTTGGAGTTAAAATGTAAGTTTTTTCCAGGTCAAAAAAATTACTATAAAAGAATTTAAAATCTCTAGCCCAGGAAAGGGGAAATTTATTCAGCAAAGCATTTATTAAGTGTCCACTATAGGCCAGGAACCGTGCTAAGTGCCAGAGATACAGTGCTTATATTTTTATTGCTCTTTTTGTACTAATGGAACTATAATAATCAAAGTAATCCATTACCCTCCATAGAAGTTTTTAAAAATCTGGAAAGTTAATAAGAGAGAATTTTCCTGGGTAATTATAATACAAAAGTTGTCTGATTTTTCATTCAAATCAATTTTATTAACATATATGAAAATGTAAGCATTCTTTAAAAACTCTTGCATCTGTTATACACATTTCAGTTGTTCATGAAAAATGCGTAGAAACTGAGTACAGTTGGCCACTTTCCTACCTTTTTTTTTTCAAAGTTGAAATCCGACATTCTGTTCAACCTTGCCAAGACTTGCCTGGCCTCCAAACTTTGTTCCCTTGTCCTTTGCTCCTGGTCAGACTCCTGGTATAGGCCCTCAGTTTTCCTGTCCTGGCCCTTAGCTCTTATTCTGAACACTGAATCCTAACAAAACTTTATACTAGCAACCTATCTATATTCTATTCATGAGAAGAAACTGGAGAGATATAGAGCTACGAAAGCACAGGATAAACTTTAGGGATCGGACAATTAGATCTAAGAAAGTTTAGAATACATGGAATTGTGTAATCCATTGGTTCTCAAAGTATAGTACAGATCTGCGAGAGTCTCCAAGACCCTTTCAACAGACGTCAAAATGCTTTTCATAATGATGCTAAGATTTTTAAATGTCTAATATAGCAAATATTGATAGATTTAAGTCCAGCGTTGTGCTGGACCTAACTCAAACTGTCCCACTCCTCCACTGATATATATCAAAAGTGATATAGGCAGGTGTTAGGTTTGAGATGTAAACGAATTTCAGACAATGAAATGCTTTTACCAAGGAAAGTAAGGAGATATAAAATCTTTAACATAGGGTCTCACTGGAATAACTTGGATGTCATTTTATATGGATTAGACACATAAGATCATTTCTAGTCATAATGATTCTAGGCTATGTACAGAAAAAAAAAGTTAAATTAAGGGGGAAAATCTTAGCCTTATCAATCATTATCGAGAAAGAATTTTAAATTGCCTTTTCCTTCAGCTGATGCCTTGTTTTGTCTCTAGTTCTCTTGCTGCTGAGGGGTCATCTACTATTTTGACTATTCAAAGAAGGAATGCATTATAAAACAGATGTAACTGGCAACTCTGATTAAAGAGAAACAGGCAGCCTTTGGGTGTTTGTGCAATTGGGTCTCTAACAACTCAGCAAAGATTCCTTTCTGAAACAACAGTACTGTAGTGACAGCACATTCCTTCAGCAAAAGCCTTTATTAGCTTGAAAAGCAGCAATATGTGTCAGGTCTGGCTAGAGTTTGGGATAACATGGTCCCTGTGATGCTGTGAATTTAGAGAATTAAGTTTTCTGTCAGCAAAGCTAATTCTGGGGTGACTTATGTATTACAATCTCATTCAAACCTTTTATAAGTGTGTAGAAAATATTAGCAGTAATAAGAAGCAGGAAAGCTTAGCAAATGAGGGCCTGGCCTGGGTTCAGGCCTTTGGCACATACTAGCTGGATGATCAGAGGCAAGTCACTTGACCTTGAGTTGTCCCAGGCTATTCTTTAAAACTGTAAATTGCAAGGTGATTGCAAATTATCTGAATTGGTATGGAGAGATCCTAAAGTAGAAATCTCTTAACAGCAATGAAATCACAGATCTGGACCAATTCAATCTGGGTCAGATAGCAGAAAGTGGCACAGTTCAGTGGCATGCTTAACAGAACCAAAAACGAGGCTAAGGAATTCACTGTCTCACTAACAGTTGGACAGGGAAGGCTTAGTGGACAACACACAATGGCAAAACAACAATGACAGGAAAGCCTTTTGATCTGTCTAGAAAAAGAAGAGTGAGATGTAAGGATAAGGCTTGGTTCAACATGGCAATGAAAGTTTGGGCAGAAACAATGAAAAAAGGCTAGATAATTCAGGATAATTCAACTCATTTATTAAGTACGGCTTGTGTGCTAGACTCTGGGGAAAAAACAAATAAGTTACATGGCCCAGCACCAACCTTCAAAAAGTATAGTATCGAATAAGGAGGATTAAACATAAATACATACGTATAATACATGGTATAATGTGATAAGTACAAAGAAGGGGTCTATGCAAAGTTCTGTAAGATATTTGAGAAAGTAAAGATCATTTACAGAGTTGTAATAAGAAAGGGAAGGCAACTCTCAGGGAAAGGTTTCATGGAGTTCAGGACTGGGGGAGAGGATAGCATCTAAGAATTTCAGCAACAGGGGGACTTCATTCTAGAAAAGTTTCTTTTAGGATCCCTAAGGTTGAGTGAAGGGGTTGGTTTTGCTGTATAGAAAATGAGAACTACTATAAGACTCACAATAGTCCAGAGATAGGCAAATGATGATTCTAAGGCCATTGAGTAGGGTCTGAGGCAATTATTGGTATGGCATACCATCACTTCCAACTCTACATACTTCTTTCTTTTTGTTTTCTTTCTTCCTTTTTCTCTCTTCTCCTCCCTATTTTTTTTAAATTTCTTGCCCGTACAATAGGTCTGCCAAGGACACCAGTGGTTCCCATACGCATTACTGAGCCCTGCTGGTACTCTGGTGCTAAAATAAGAGTGAAATGATCAGAAACTAAGTTATACTCTAGTACATGACAAAAATGGACATGGAGAATATGATGTTACTTGAAATCCAAAGATAATTGAGACTCAGATGTGCTAGATTATCAAATTCATTTTAATTCCCTTTAGAAAAAGAGGATGTATACTTCTGTAGTTATCATTGATTAAATTTTTTAAGTATTCTGTTAAGAGGGAAATAAGCCTCAGTGTGTTAAACCAAAAAGCGACAGGAGCAATATGACAATATATTAACTTCTCTGGAAGGAATTCACCTATGTAGCCAGTGTTCATTTTTTAAAGCAGAAACCATAGTTCAGCAACAGTGGCAGCCATTAATTCTAATGTATACCTTCTACCCAGACTTTCTTTTTTTCATCTCTCATTTCAACTTCTTCTGTATCCATCCTTCTTCCCAGTCTTCTCGTTAGTACTCAGTCATCCTGAATATCTTTTTCTTCATCAAACATTCTGTCTCCTGATTTCCTTGTGGGTTTTCCCTGCTTTGACCATTTTGGCTCTTTTGTCTCTCTCTCCTCATTCCACATTTTTAATCATAATTTTCAAATGCTGGTGAGTGACACTTTATTTATGGAGGAAAATGTGGCCCATCATATGTCTAGATTCAGTGTTACTCTGTCTGCTTTTCCATATTTTATTTATTTTCTGTCTACTCCTCCACATCTGGAGTTTAGAATAAATCCAACATAAATGTGAATTCCTTAACCAAACATGAGGGGCTTACCTATTGTGCTGCACAGAAAAAAGGATTTTTTTTTGTTTCATTTATGGCAATTCCTTTGATCCTATGTATTTTCACAGAATGCTATTATGCTGCTATGGATCTTTGTAAAAACTAGAAAATATTAGCAAAATTTTCTGTTGTGATCTAATCAGATCAACCTTTGTTTTCATTTCAGCCCCTTAAATGCAAATATTGGCAACAAAGTATGGTTATGTGCTAAATATGTTATTTGGTTTAAGCATTTTAACAAGTCTGCTATTTTTAGCTGTTATTCCTTTTCTAACAATCAGTTCCATGCTCTTACTAACTCAGTCACTGATCTTTCTAAATATACATATAAAATTACTGAATATAGATGAGTATGATAGCTCAGAAAAACTTATATTGCTAAAAAAAAAGTGTCATTTTCTCAGTATATTGCGGTAAGTGAAAAACACCTAAGCCACAATTCCAAATGTAGTAGATACTATTGAATGGATGATAAGTTAGTCAAGAGACATAAAATTTTAGTATGAAATTGGGGAAAATGAGAAACAAACTTTAATTCCAAAACTTGCTAAAATCAGAAGGGTACTTCGCACTGCCAGGTCCACAATGGCAAAGTAAAATGGAGAACTGAGGCAATTATCCACATAATTCAGCCAAAGAAAAAGAAAGTCCCAAACACTTTTGCTTAAATAATTTGGTGTTTGTTATTTTTTTTTGCCTGAATTTTTTGTCTCAGTTTATCACTTCACTTTGCTACGTAGATTTGGTATGAAAACGTAATATTATACAACTCGGGCTGCACACAACAATTATTAGAATATTTTTGACTTGACAACTAACTTATCAGAAGTTCTTCTAAATCAACCCATGTAATGTCTAAGATTTTTGCACTTCTGTGAAGCAATATAAAAATGCTTATGGTGTGTATGCAAGCTGCTGTTTTAATTAACTTTCCTGAATTTCAAACATCTATATCTTACTCTCTTATATGCTTTTAACTAAGGTATAGTAGATGCATTTTTGCTTCAATACTAATTCAAGGTGTAATATTCATTTCTTTAGAGAACATTTTTGTTGTTGTGCATGCCTAGTGTTTTGTATGTTGTATATTGCATTCAGAATATTTTTTTCCTTCTCACCTATCCACAATGCAATGCCGTTCCCATGATGCACCTCTGCTTGCTGTTTACCTGTATGTTAATTCGCTTGAATCCCATTGGCCCACTGCCATCATGTGCTCGCTGCCTGTTATTAAAAGACTCAGTCGACTGCCAAAGCAATGAAGCGACCTCTCGAAGCAACTGTAGACCTGGTACTTTGACCTTTCACCTTTCGCTTTGCATGTAGCTTTTCAGAAAACCAACTGAGATTTGTATTGCTTTTTGTTTTAACATCAGTTGAAAACAGTCATTATTATTAATTTATGGAAATATACAATTTAGTGTTTAGCCATCTCATTTTTCATATGTAATAAATGCAAGAGAATCATTTAATCCTAACATGTTTTAATACCGTTTCTAAAAGTTTTGAAGCAAGTTTCAATGATTTGGTAAAAGAAAGTTCTCATTAAAATCCTCATTAACTTTTAAGCTCCAAATATTTTCATGTAGTTAGGGGAAAAAAAGTACTAGGTATTAATAATACAAGTGCCTTTTTCCTTTAGAATAGTTTAACTCATTTTGAAAGCAGATGCCATTTTTGTTGCTTGATAGTTTCCTTTTCCATAGTTGTGGTGCTACAGTCTTAGGTTAATGAAATCATGCTTTTGCCCTCAATAACAAAACCTCACTCATTGTACATCGCTGCTGTTTGAATTAAGGTGCATGGCAAAGGCATCCCTTTAGCTGTCGATTTTTAAAGTATGTTGCAATATTTTATCTCTGTGTAGACTGGGTATGTTTTTACTTTAAGTTCTACAAGTCTTATCAAAATTCCTTATTTGTAGGCCTTTCCTCCCGGTGCTCTTCACCCTTTACCAAAGAGACAAGCACTTGAGAAAAGCAACGGTGCCAGCACCGTCTTTAATCCCAGCGTCTTGCACTGTCAGCAGGCACTAGCCCATGCACAGTTGCAGCAGCACACGGCATTTATTCCGACAGGTATGTTCCACTTAATATTTTAGAAAAAAAAACCACTGGTTTGAACGTGCTTCTGGTAATTCACTCTCTTTTTTTCATTTCTTTAAGCTATTTGGTGACGCCTCCTCTACTTTTAAAGGTACAGCACGGACTGAAACATGGATCTAGAAGGATTTATGTTAATTTGAATCTTATCCAAAGCCTGTTATGATTCCAAAGTCAAATAGTTTAGATAATTAACTACTAGATTTGATCCTTGAGATAAATGATAAAAAAACAACCAGATCTCTTGTTTTTCTGTATTTACAGACTGAATATTGCTAATATAAACATATCCTTTTAATATGAAACATTTCAAAATGAATCCAAGCTTTATTATTAATGTTTTATACATATATATGTATGTATGTATATATATTTGCATATATATGCATAGGTATGTATAACATATATGGATACTAACCTCGATCTTTTCCTAGAGAGTACATTCAAAAGACAAGCAATGTTATTTAAGGACAATCTTCCAATCATATTGTCCTTGTCTATACTTTTGTCCATCTCCATCAATATGAAATTTGCAAAGACCTTAATTCTCCTTAGTGCCAAGTCACTCCCTGGTAACATGTGAGATGCTTCAATGTATTGACTCTTTCTGGCTACTTGAGGGTAGTTTACGTTAAACTTAGGATTGTACTGGTGAACCTTAAAGATCAGTCAGCACTGGACCTGGGATTAGAATCCCAAGTTTTCCAACTCCTGGTTCCAGCTCTCATTCTGTTAAATGCTATTGTCTTTACATAGTATAGTGTATGGAACCAAATACAGGGAAAAATTGGTTAATGGATGGTTGGTTTACATTCTTTTACTTAATTAGCTGGGTATTTTTTTTTTCACACCATAGACCAAATTGACCTGTTGTTTCTCTGTCATAGTATAACTATTGCCAGGGAATGACTTAGGCCCTGGGGAGCAGAAAGTATATTGAGGTTGTTTTTTATTTAAATTATTATTTTTTTAGGTGGGGGTGGGAGTGATAGTGATGGTGGTAGTATTTCAACATTATTTGATCTTGCTAAAGGAAACAAATAATTTTAAGCTAGTTTATTTACTACAAGAAAAAACCTAATGAAATCAAACATTTTAAATGGCATATTATTAGAGTGGCTAATCTTTTTAAGAATTTTTTTTCAGCTCCTAATATGTATGGTAAGCATTTCAGTCTAAGAAGTTTTTTTAATAGTCTTTCCTGATATTTTGTTAGTATGTGTATACTCTGGCATGTGTTTATTAATCTTTTAAAAAAACATTTTTAAAGTTGTAATAAGTATACGAATTAAGCAAGTGAAAGGATTCATAGTGCTCTGCTTTCTTGGTTTAAAGTTTTATATTTATTTTAAAACTAGAAATTATGCTCCCACAAAATGCACTTTCCCATGTTGGAAATCACTACCTACTGTTAAGGATTCACTGGTACCATAGTAAATAAAGCCCAATTTGATTATATTCTGGTACATTTATAACATTTATATTCCTATATACTAGTCGCTATGGCTAATGTAATTCAATGGCATTATTCCAAGTTAGGCTTAGCACAAGGTTCTCTGAGATAATCAGCTATTTCAGGATTTCCACAGGCATCTCCTAACGTTAGGTTGATGAGATTTCCACCACTATCCCTGGCTATGATAAGTTTGGGCAGCAACGTGGTATAACAGAAAGAGAGACAAACCTGGGTTTTGCTCTTGGCTCTGCTGCTAACTTTCAGGGTCACCAGGAGCTAGTCATCTCACTTCTGTGCCACACCTCTCAGGTTTCTCATTTGGAAAACAAGTGCGTTGGACAAAATGACCTCTAAGGTTCCTTCTAACTCTTAAAATTCTGTGATTCTGAAAAACAGGTAGAAAATAACAAGAAAATGTGGGAAAGTTCATCAAACCCAGTTCAAACCTTGCAACTGCCTATGAATCCCAAGAGCTCTGCTGAACAATGGAACTTAGATAACCTGTGATTCGTTTTATCACCTCTAACACTAACACTTAACATCCCTCCATAACAACTGTTTCATTTAATCGTAGAAAAAAAATCTCTCATTTAAAAATACTTCACTTAGAAATCATTTAGATATTTTCCAATCAAGAAAACACATCATTCCTGTGTGCCATGTATGATTTCTTGATTTTTGTTTATGGAAGAATATTAAATAATTAAGGAAACATAAAAAGTTGCTGGGGCTGTGTACTGTTGCCCTCTGTTGGATGAATTAATCATTCACATTTGTATAGGAAAGCTTCGTGTGCATTTTGACTGTGGGAGATTAATTGTAAACCACATATTTCTGTGAAATTTGGAGTGGCCAACGGTGTGTCAAAAGTGCTTTCATTGATAGTCATATTGTGATTTTTTTTAATATGCAAGAATATAAGTCTTTGCAGAGAAACTCATAGAAACATTTGTGAAATGCAATGCATGAAAGAATTCTTCATCTCAAATACTACATTTTTTCCTGAAGTTTTATGATGCTTGTACATGTTCTCCATATATGTTTGAAAAAAAATGAATCTGAAAAGAAATTAGCAAAACCCTTTTTTGCCTTTGCATGCCAATTTCAGGAAATACTATGCTCACTTTACTTCTGGCTAGTTTCAGATATTGCTTTTAACTTTGTATAAAGTACATTTCCAAAACTCCATAATAGCCATGATAATAATAAAATTATTGTTATTATTGTTGTTTTAAATCACACAATTCAAATGATTACTTTAAATCATTTTTTTTATTTTGCTGCTTGATGGATGATGGTCTTTTTGCTTTAAACTGGCAGAATTTTTTTTCTCCCTATAATTTTTTTTTGTTTAGAATATTTTATAAAAGGAAAAAAGGAGCAACATATATCCATATAGAGGTTATCCTTTACTGTAAGGTCATTCATAGTAAAGTTTTTGGTGAGTTACTTAAATCTGCACCACTGAAACAGGGTAACTTTCATGCAAGATATAAGAATGTTGTCTAATAGTAGTGTGGACACCTTCAATACCTTGCAAGATTGGGAACTCCTGTAAATAAACTAATGTAAAACAGACACAATCCTCATTGGTGCCCTTAGTATATTAATAGTAGGTAATTTTCCCTTTTAAAATTTAACCCAGTAGTTATCATTCTTTTTTGCTATTAGGAAAATTATTTTAAAAAATACACATCTACAAAAATAGCAGCATAATAAATCTTGGCATCACTGACAGGTTTATTCTGAATTGCTGAAAGTGCTTTTGCAGACATTCTCTCATTATTTCACTATAGTCAGTGGCAGGCATCATTATGCTCATTTTGCAGATGGAAAAACTGAGTTTATAAAATATTAAATGAATAATAGAGTTATTCAGATAACTTACATACATATATACAAACCTCTTTGATGAAAATATCCAAATAAAAGAGGTTTTGAACATTTTTTTCCTCTCCTGAATATAACACATCAGTGGACCATGTTGGCAATACAAGAGGTCACCTATCCATTTCATTTCATTAAATACTATGTAGCTATGTGATAAAAATAAACCAAACATTTTGGTTCACATAGTTTGGTTCACATAGTCATGGAGACCACGTAGCCTTGTGCAAAATTCATAGACGTTTTTTCAAGGAAATTATATAAAATTGTAGATTCGAAGCTAATTATGACCTTATGTGTCATCTATTCCACTTCTCTCACATACAGAAGAAACTGGGGTCATAGCAGAGCCAGGTCTTCTGATTCCAAATCCAGTGTTGTCTCCACTATATGATGCCACCTCCCCTCAGGTCCTGTTTAAATATTTAAGATGGCTTTATTCTATTCTTATTCCATTCCTAAACAAGAGTCCCTTTGAATAATATAGGTGACAAGCGGTTATCTGGCTTTGACTTGAAGATTGTCAGTGAAGGTGAGTCCTCTATCACCTTACATAGCCAGTTTTACTTTGGAGAATCTTTTGTCAGGAAACTTCTAAAAATTGCCTCTTTGCCATCTCCAACCATTGTTCCTAGCTCTGCAGGTCAAGCAGAATCATTCTAATCCCTCTCTGCCTCACCTCCTAAATTTTCTCTTCCCTAGGCTAAGCATCCACCATAGGTTCAACTGATCCTTATAAGATACAAACCAGAAGCCCTTCCCCATCCTGGTTGCCCACCCCCTCAGATGGCTCCAGCCCTTTATAAAGCATGGTGACAGGAATTGAATATAGCACTTCTGATCTAACCAGCATGGTACCCTGATCTAACCAGGGTAGAGTACAGTGGCACTCTTACCTCCCTAGTCTTGGACACTGTTAGTTTTAATGCACCTTAGGGTTACATTCACTTTTCTTGGCTGTCTGATCCCACTGTTGATTCATATTAGGTTTTCATCCCACTAAAACCTCCAAATCTCAAGATAGAATGCAGAACTAAAGTTCCAACATCTACTCACTCCTCTCTACTCCCCTGAAGCCTTCTAAATCACTGGTCTCACTTAAAAGGTTATTCCATCAGTTCCAGTGACTGTCAGATCAAGCCCTGACCCCCAACTCAGTCCCAATTTCTGATACAAAGCTGGGTCTAAAATGAAAGCAGCTCAGTAAGAAGTTGGATTGTAACTGAAACAAGAATCCAAATCAAATCCCCATTGCTGTAAGTATAGCAGGCAAAGAGCTGAGCCCAGGCAATGAGGATCATGTAGACATTGATACCCCATCTTCCCACCCACCCACCCACCCAAAGGATTCCCAGGCTCCATTTTCCCATGTTCATGGGCTTTCAAACACAAATGTAAGGTTCCCCTTGTCCTTAAACTTTAGCCTGAATTGCCAGTAGCCAAGGGAAAATAATGATTCCTGGCACTACATAGCCAGGGAATTAACCATCTGCTTTTTAAGAAGAGTGTCAAAGCCAAAGTGTTCTCTAAACTACCTAAGCAAGGTGAAGGCCAGTATGATTGCAAGACAAAATGAGAAGGGGTCCTTGGGAGAGTCATGGTGGTCTTTAAGGTCCTGAATTTCTTTCCTTCTGTTTTAAGCCCTTTGGGCCTCACTATGTAGTTTCTTGGCTTGGGAGGCTGTTCTGTGTGTCTCCCTGAGGCATAATCACAAAAGCATATGTCTTTCTGGGGCAATCAAGTTAAGTTATACAGAACTTTAAGTTATACAATTATACAAGTTATATAAATAAACAATATGAGGAATAGGCCAATGACAAGATAAATACCCATAGACAATGCTATTTGCATCTTGGCAGCCTTGAGTTAGAAGTCTTCATTTATTGACTTCTTATTTGGGAATCTTGATGACCTTGCTAACTTGGAATATCTTCAATAACAAAAGAAACAGTCATTATAATGTAATGAAGACAATGTAGTCTACAGTGGATAGAACACTTGACCTGAATTTAGGAATATGGATTCTATTTCTAGCTACACTATTGACTCACACACTGTGACCTTGGATAGTTTTCTGTACTTAGTTTTCATCTGCAAAATAACCACTATTTTTTTAAGGGGAATAACTTGATAATGTCTACAAATTATTTTGAGTTAGAAAAGGAGTTAGAAACAAATCTGATATTATTAAATACATTTTCATGGATGCAAGTCAAAATTACGAAATGGCTATCAGTCAGTGTGCTTTAATTTTTGCACAAAATGATGTCAGTTATATTCATAAATGATGGAAACTATGAATGATCTTCAAAGGTCACATTAAACTAACCTCTGCTGGTATCTGTTTGTGCTTGAATCTCACTCTGAATGTTAACTCTAAACAGCTAACCTGTTTCTTTCCCTTTATTCACTTCTCCCACCTCCCATTGCATGACATGCAGGGTCAGTTTTGTGCATGGCACCCGCTACCAGTATTGGTAGGTTCCAACCTTTTTTATTTGTCTTTGATATTCTGTATGATACCTTCACATGCTTCAAACTTCTTTTTGGAAATCTCAGACATTCCTTAGGAAATGGTTAGATCTGAAGACTTATTTGACTTTAGAGTTAACTCATAGGGTTTTTAGGGTTTTGTTTTTGTTTTTGTTCTTAAGAAAACTACAGCTTGGATGTGACATCCCCTGCTCTAACTACCATTCTACACTAGCATAAAACCATGAATTCCAATCTGCTTTTCAGTGATCTCTATTTTGATTATTTGTATATTTTATGTGATCTAGCATAAGGGGAGGGGGTATCTTACTTTATAAGAAGAGTAGGGTAATTTCATTGGTGTTTTAAAGTTCATAGTGGTGTGCCTTTATTTCCTCTTTGCTGTGTGTTAGAGTTATCAGAGTTTCCCAGAATTCTTTAAAATACTTTTTGCAAATAGAAATGTTTTTATAAGACAAAATGCTTAAGTTGCCATCTTCATTATTATGTCTTCTGTGGTCATTCTTTTTATCACTTTAGTTCCCCCTTGGAAAATATGATTTAATATTAAATGTAGATTGTTTTTTAAAAGTTGGTGTTATTGTGTGAAAACAAGCTAAGATTAAATGTAGGAGCTACTGATTATTTCCAATTAAAATGGATCTAAAATGAATTGTACCAAAATCAATTTGGCTATTTTATATCAAGTTTATTACTATTTGCACCCAGGCTATAATTTTTGGGTACAAATAAACAACAATCCATGGCAGTTCCCATTGAAACAGGACAGCAGGACTATTGAAAAATACAAGTTTCGAGCCAAATTGAAAATCTCAGCATTACTGAATGCTAATAAAATTTCAACCTAATCATAAATCATTTAAAGGAATAGCGTTTCCCATTTTGATCTGACAATTAGAACATTTTGTCTTTCATAAATCTGTCAAAGAACATAAATTATAGATTCCTACATTATTGGACAATTTTATTCACATTCATAAGAACTCTATAGCCACATGGATTAGAGAGAGAAAATTCGGGGGAATAATCATACTTAGAAATAAAACTTTTATTAATACAACCAAAGGAGTCTGCTTTGGATTTTCTGGGAATCACTGATTATGTTTTAAAACTTCCTTTAATTGTACTTGTAATAAGCTATTTTCCCTTTTTTATTTCTCTCCCATGCTTCCTTGCTTTGCATTGTGGTTGCATGCCATCTGCTGGTTTAACCCATGATGGCTTGCTGCTCTGATATTCACCATGCCAAAATACCACTTCTATCACCATAATGCTACACCCTACTGTTCATTGCTTCCATGGTTCCCCTCCTGAAAGTACCCATGATGCACAGCGCTACGTCCGCCACTGTCTCTGCAGCAACAACTCCTGCAACAAGTGTCCCCTTCGCCACAACAGCCACAGCCAATCAGGTTTGCTCCTTTTAAAGCTTTCTTTCACAAATCCCAAACTCTAAATGAGTGCTGATACTTTGAAAAAAAAATTCTCAATGAGAATTTTTTTTCATCTTTATCCATCAAATTTTATTTTTAATGAGTTTATAGCAATCATTTATAGACAGGTTGCACTTATTTAGAGTTAACATTTACTGCAAATAATGATGTAGCTATGTTTTGTGTTGCACTGTTCGTTTTTGTACCTAATATTGTGTAATTAACCTGACAGGCTTAAATTTCTTTTAGTAGAGCATTGCCTATCCAGTGGAATCAGAATTTCTATGTTAAAAGACGTCCAAACACACCATGGGCTGTTTCAAACTGGTTATATTTTAAGGTTTTATCCACACAAAGTGAGGTATGGAACTGAGGCAACTATTCAGTTAATTGAGACCCAATGATCTGTTCTAGAGGAAAGGACTGTTCTCTTTTTATAGCCTACTCTTTTTCCTCAGAAACAGATTTGGGGTGGGAGGGAAGTTTGGGAGGGGGAGGTGGTTAAATTTTCTGGATGGTTCACACTGATTATTACATAATCACTGGACTCTTCACATATTGTGTAGACACAGTGTTACTTAACTATACATACAGTAGTTTAAGAAAACTGTCATGCCACTTTGTCACAAAGACTCAATACAATCAATCTTGACTAATTAGATCAGCTTACTAGAACACAGTGCTAATAAGATTAAGGTCAAGAGTTCAGTCCTGACTGGATGGCCAGTTAGTTTCCCCCTGCCCCATGGCCACAGGCTGTAGAATGAGCAGGAGGGCATTTATGGATGAACACAACTCAGGACCACTCTTGGAAAAAACAACTCATAGCACATATTTTGCTGGTGGACATTCTCATAAAAGAAAGATAGGGCTTTTCTCTCCTATGGTAAAGGCCACTGGGGGAAAAATAAAAGCTAGTCGAATGGTGTTGGGGAAAGGAAAGAGAGGGAGAGAGAGAGATTATGTGATGCAGAAAAATAACAAAATGAGGAATTCTGATAAAACCAAAGCCAAAGAGAATAAACCACCAAATTGCATTTACATGGAAGTTCCATTCCCCCTAGGAGAAGGGGCTGAGGAAAAAGGAGGTAGGGTGGAAGGAAACAAGGAGAACCGAACTAAGCAGAGCTGTAGGCAAGCTATTTACAAGCGTATTGTAAGTATCAAGAATTACTTATCCTTCATCTCCTTTATCTACTTTCTACACCATAAATCCCATTCATTCCACAGAAAAAAATCTCCTAAACTCTCAAACCACCCACCGAAACAAAACAATAGATGGAGAATCCAAAAGCTAATTGGAGTAAAGTAGAGGATGAAGAAGTTCTATAACAAATATACCTCCATCCTGAGAAGTTTTGGCTGCACCCCTGAAATGAGTACTCATTGACGGGATCAAACAAGAATACTGACTAGACTCAGGTCTATCTCACCTATGTGCATGTAGATAAATCACTTAACTTTTCTGAGCTTCAGTAAAAAGGAGGCAATAATACTTGCATTACCTAACTCACAACTTCATAGGTTCTTGTGAGGAAAGTACTTTGTAAAATCTTAACAAATCAAATTGGAATGGAGCTAGGGAAGGGGGAGTCAAGGGAGACAAGTTCGGTGTGTATATTCGAGTTAATTTAGTATATGTTACTGTAAACTAAGAGTCACCAAAGAAAAAGCAACCAAGAAGTGTATAAATTTTGATTTTGCTGACACTTCTATTCTCAATGTTCCATTGTCAGAGATTTAAAAAACTCTGTGTAATTTCACCAAAAAAAAAATCATTATGTAGCTTAGGACCCAGGTATAGGAGGAATGTGTCATACTGCTGCCCAGATGGCCATTGTAAATATAGAAATTTAACTGGAAACAAGGAAACCTACTGGTGGACAACCAGTATCTACCTTTTGTACCTTTTTTAGGGACAATTCGCAAAAAAGAAAAAAATAGCGCAAATTCCCCATATTTTCTGCTGTAGGAAGCAAATTTACCAATTGTCAGGATCTAATTTATCCAAGTGAGACACTCCAGATGGAGGCAATTGGTATCTGTTCTATACCATAAAATGATTCACTTGCTTCAGCGATTCATCTATCACACAAGGAGGGGTCCCCAGTAGAATAACAGTTAGTCTATTGATATCAGGTTTCAAAATAATGCAAAGTAATTTCCCTAAAATAACAGGATGAGCTAAGTAGTGCAAATATTGTTATCCTTACTGTTTTCAGATAAGGAAATTGAGGCTTAGGAAACTTAAATTACTGCTGAAAGTTTCACAACCTGTGTCAAAATTGAGACTAAAACCCAGTTCTCCTGACTCCAAGGTCAATATTTTTCTATCACACCACACCCTTAGTTATTTCAAATAAGGTAAAATGAGACACACACACACGCACACGCACACGCACACGCACACAAAGAGGAGTCTTTAGGTCAAAAGAAGCCAAACCAATGGCATTTGGATCTAACCAACTTCAGTGGCACCATACTACCTAGATATTCCCCTTCCTCAATTAGCTTATTGAAATTCAACACTTTTGGTCTAGCCAATTGCTCAGCTGGGAAGAGGATTTATCTTGGGTGAATCTGGTTCTAGATCCTGAGGGTCCACCTTGCAATCTATGTATTATGCCTTTCCCGGTGTACAGCGAACCTGAAATTTTTAGCAAAATGAAACAAAACAAAAATGCCTTTTTAATGAATTCATTGGCACATGTGAACTAGTAGAGCAGTTGGACCTATCCCATTATATAACTGCTGCCAGGTCTGCTTTTGTCTTTGTAGCCAAGTACAGTGCCTAGAACATTGGTCCTTAGCAAGTACTTGTTGAATCTGATTGAGTTAAATGTTAGCCAGCTTCAATCAATTAGTAATTGTAATTGAAGTTCAATGTGATTCATTCATTCAACCTGAAAACATGGATTGATGATCATGGGTCCTTCAACTGAAAAACTTGTCCCTGATTTAGAAGGATTTTTCTTCCTCCAATATGATAATCATATGAAGGCAACCTGTATTATTTTGTCTTGGCAAAGAATACAGAAAAAGCAGGAGATAAAAAGGCCTTCATTTTGTTACCTTGAACATGACTGGAGAAGTTTTTAAGATGATAGAGTGTCAGTAAAGAGGAAACAGTGCCATATTTAGAGTCAGAGACCCTGGATTCTATTCCTAGTTCTGCTAACACAGTAGCTCTGTGATCAAGAACAGATCAGTTCCCTTCTGTGGGCTTCAATTCTTATTCTATAAAATAGGAGTCGTGTGTCTAATACCTATGTCACAGAGTTGTTGTAAAAACCAAGTGAGGTAATAAATGTAAAGGCTACGAAGCACTCTATAAACCTTAACTATTATTATGATAAGCTACCTTCCAAGAGTACCATGAGGTTTAATTGAGATTCACTAAAGAAAGGTTAAGATGTAGATAGATAATATGTTATATCTAGTACATTTTCACTTCTGACAAATACTTTACACTACATGGTAAGAGATTCTAACCCAGATAACGTTTTTCGTATGTAATATCTAAAGACATACTCTCAATTCCAATTGCATGCTGTTGAAAGGCAGTTGAATAGAAAATGTCAAAGGCCTTTATATAAGATTGTACTAACTGGTAGATTGTCCTACCTATAATACCACAAGTCCTATAGGCAATCATGCCCAAGTTCTTATTTTAAGCCTTTTATTCTGGGGGGAGATGACTAGAGTTCAGTTTTTCTATCTGCATAGCCCTGGAGCATTAGGGAAAGGCAGACTACATGCCCTGCAATAACAGATCCAGTTGGCAGGGTTGAAAGGCCACTGGAATTATCTTAAGAAATACTTTGTTAGGAACTTTAAACAATAAAACCAAGTGGCAATACATTTGTTAGTAGATACATTTAAAAAATTATTTCCATAAATAAGTATATATAACAACCTCTCAGTGGCTCTCCCCTATTTCCTTCCTTTTCCATTGTCTTTGTTCTAGTCACTCTCGTATTTGAATATAAGATACATTTTTTCTTTTATGTAATCATAGTTGGCTGTATTTACTGTTCTTCTGGTGCGGCTTTCTTCACACTTTAATATTATTTTTCCACATTTCTTTGTATTCTTTATATTTTATCATTACTAATTGCATTATAGTATTTACTTACTTTAAAGTCAGCTACATTCTAATACTTTATTCAGCCATTTCCCCATCTACTGAACTCCAAAGTTGCTTCTAGGTCATTTTGCAACTATTGAATACTAAGGTGGCTTTTGCAATTGCAAATAATGCTACTAGATGTATTATTTTTTAAAAACATAAAACAAAAGTAATGGCAGCCCAAACAATATACAGTGATTAATTTTGCATTATGATTAACATAGAAGTAGTGATTTTCCTACATTTTGGCAGATTTGCAGATTCTTTCCTTGAGCAGTGCCTCTCTCCACTTGCCATCTGAGTGCTAGGCCTTGATGAGGAAAGTAGCTTCTGTTTGGTCTTCAGGGGTGACATAAGCATATACCTACAAAAAGAGGAAAGAAAATGAATTTGGTTGCCTTTCTGATTTTTCTCTTTTTTGAGCTAAGACTTTATAAGTTCAATTTAATTCAATATTAAGTGCTTACTGTTTTAAATAGCATTTTTAGCCAAATTCTGGGGGTAGTTTTTGATCCTACATAGTAAAGTAGGCATTATTAACTACAAATTATTAAGAAAGGAGCATTTCCCTTTCCATGAGCTCATTCTGGCTAAGACAAGGAGCCACAAATTCACTGAATCTTAGGGACCTCAGATTTCATCTAGTCTAGGAACTCTGTTTTTGTGTCATAAGACCCCTTTGGCAGACCCTATGGTCCCCTTCTCAGAATGATGTGGCTAAATGCATAAATAAAACATATAGGATTACAAAGGAAGCCAATTATAATGAAATTATCCCCCCAAAATTTAAGATCACAGACCCCATATTAAGAATCTGTAATCTCATCCAACTAGTACTTCACCAAGAATCCCTTCAACATCCATTCTAACAATCACCCAGCCTCCACCAAAAAAAAAAACAAAAACAAAAATCTCCATTGCTGATAAACCCATGAAGAAACCCATTCTGGTTTCATGTAGCTCTAATTAGTAAGTTTTTCCTTACATTAAACAAAACTTAATTCTGAGCAACTTCCATTACTTGCTCCTTGTTCTGTCCTCTGTGTCTGGGCAGAACAAGCCTACTCCTTTTTCAGTATGACAAGCCTGAAGTATATGAAGACAGCTATCATGTCCATCTCCAAGACTCTCCTTCCTAAGGGTAAACAGGCCCAGTTTGGGAGGGCTCCTTCTCAATGTCCTTTTCATCCTTTTCCTCCCACACAATGCATATGGATGGAATTCCCCAAGGCTCTCTCATTGGTTCTTTTCATTCCCTACACCCCCTCCTTTGGTGTGCTCATCTGTTTCCATAGTTTCAGTCATCATCTCTAGTTAGCTAGCTGTTATCCATATGCAGCATTCCATTTCTGGCCTTCATGCCCTTGCACAACTGGTCCCCCATGTCTGAAAAGCATCTCTTCTTCCCCCGTTTCAGAGAATCCCTAAGCCTTCCTTGAAAGCAAACACAGGTGCCACCTTCAACAAGAGGCCTTCCCTGACTTGTCCCCTCCTTCATTAGTCCTCTCTCACACTTGAAATTACCCCCATATTACTTTGTAAATAGTATTTACATTTTTATGTATCCGCTTAAGTCTTTCTAGTAGAAAATAAGCTCCTTGAGGGCAGATACTATTCTGTTTTTCTTCTTTGTATCCCCAGTCCCAAACACAATCCTATATACAACAGGAGATTAATAAATGTTTGTTGAATTGAATTTCAGGGCATTTTTCTAGGCCCTTCACCATCTACCTCACATTCCTCTAGACATATTCCACTTTATCAATGTCCACTCAAAAGTGTGAAGCTCAGATTGGAACACAGTAATCCAGATGATGTCTGATAAGAGGAGAATACATTATCATGTCCTTCATTCTGGACACCATCTTTTTGTGCGATGTCCCACTGTTGGCTCGTTGTGAACTGAGAGTCCACTAAAATCCCTAGGTCTTTTTCACACATTCTAGGGTATAGCCACATGAAGGTGATTAGATGAATCCCTGGGTAGAATTTTACTTTTATCTCTATTAAAGTTCACATAATTAGATTTGGCCCAATATTCTAGTTTATTGGAATCATTTTGGATCCTTTCCAGCTTCATATTTTGTCTTGCCAGTGGACTTCAATGACTCTGGAGGAGAGAATGAGGCTGATAACTGTGTGAAGCTCTGCCTCACTTAAATCCATTTCACCAGCAAGTCAAGGCAAGACATCACCCTTGTAATGTCATCAGTCCTCCCTGAGAACGAAGGAACAATAACAAAAATATCTCTGCAAATTTGACTAGCAGGCAGCTATGCCATCATTTAAGTCATTGATAAAAAATATTGAATAGCACAGGGCCAAAGACAGATCCTTGGGATCCTTCATTAAAGACCTACTCTCAGGTTAATCCATTGGCCCATGTTGACCCATTAATTACTGCTTTATGAATTTAATCATTCTACCAAATCTGAGTTTATCTAAAAATACTATCATCTAGCCCAGGGCTGTCCAAAATGCAGGCCTGCCTACAAGCATAGAAATTTGCATAAATGCTTTAGTAAAGGAAGCCCAGCTACCGCAGAGCTCTCACTAAAATGGCAGATCAAAATATGTTGTCTATTATTTCAATAAAAACCTAAGGTTGGACATCCCTGATGTAGCCCACAGTTCTTCATGTCAGACACAATGAATTCATAAGACAATTTGTTTTTCCCCTGAAATTCAGAAGACTTTATCATCAACACTATCCTAATTTAATCACCCTTTAAAAAAGAAAAAAAATGGTAAAGAAAGTTATTCTTTAAGTTCTGTTCCTTTTTTATTCTTTTTTGGAGGGGATAAGGGAAGGCAGTTGGGGTTTAATCGACTTGCCCAAGGTCACACACACAGCCAGTAAGCGTGCCAAGTGTCTGAGGTCAGATTTGAACTCAGGTCCTCCTGACTCCAGGGCCAGTGCTCTACTCACTGTGCCATCTAGCTGCCCCATTTAAATTACATTCTTGATAAAGCCATGCTGGCTCCTGATCATTCTTTTCCTTTATAGTGCACATAAACCATCTCTTTAGTATCAGTCAGGTAATTTTGCCCAAAAATGGAATGTTTGACAACCTATCACTTGTAAAATCTACTTTCTTCCATCTTTTGAAAATCAGGACATCTTTTGCCCTTTGCCAGTCCTATGGTACCCCTCTCATCATTCTTGATCTTTCATAGATCAACAGTAATTCCTCATCAGTTACATCTGCCAATTTCAGGACTCCTAGATATAGGTTTAGTTCAGCTGAGCCTGGACACTTAAACTCACTAAGGACAGTTAAGTGCCCTCGTGCCAACCTTCATAAATCTTAGATTTCTATGCCCTTTTGATCATTTTTGTTTTTCTTTTCCCATATAATAATCCACAGAAGAGAAAACAGAAGTCAAATAAGAGTTGAGCATATCCCTTTGTCTATAGAATCCCATCAACCTCAAACAAGGATCCTACACTCCTATCCTTTCTTTGCTCTCCCTCTTGCCCCCACCTCAACTTTTGGTTGTCCCTTAGCAAGCACAGCTTCCTTAGTGCATTCTGGGTTTTTCACACTTCTGATAACTATGCTTACAAAACTTAGAAAACCAGGCTAATCTTTTGTATTTGTCCTCCATTGCTCATTTTAGTATTGATCTTCTGTGCATATCTTTTTAAAATATGAAGTGGTCAATTAGCTTCCCATCGAGTGACATCAAGTTAATAGAGATAGCTCTCCTTTTCCCCTCCTCACTGGAATAATTTTTGTCTCTACAAATTTTATTCTTGAGAACTTCCTGTCCCTCTTGAGCCTACTTCCCTTATAGAATTTAAGTCATTGGATCCTGCCTATATTTTCTCTGAATACCTTTAAATCAGTTTTCCCCAAATTGGGTATGCATTGGAATATCCCATTTTCCCTCTTTATCGTGAATTCTAAGATGTAATGACCATCAGTCCCTACACTCCCAAAATGCCTTTACTTGAGCAACTCATTTCTCCCTTTTAGTCAGAATCAGGTGAAGAATAGAAGTCTTCCTTTTAGCTACCAGGAGGGACTGGAAAGTTAAGGGAGTATACAAGGCCTCTTACAGCAGTCAGAGACTTTCTAGGGAATTCATTGGTATAATTATAAAGGAAGTCACTGGATGAGGATTTTGGCTCCAAGTTACACACAAACTTGGATATAAACAGCAGCAAGTCAAGCAGCTGAGAAGAGAGAGCCAAGGGTTTGAAGCCATTAAGAAAAAAGAGACTAAGGGTTCAAAAACATCATAGTTAAATTCAGTGTTTCTTTAAATTTTACTCTGCCCATTCATCTTTTGTATATTTGTTGTTTTTTAATATTGTTATCCTTTCCTTCTTAAATAGATAATTCTGTTTTTTAAAAGGGCAATTAGATGGAAAATTTTATCTTGCTCAGTTCAGGTTTTTAAGGGTATATCCAAAATGTTACTTCTTACCTGGTAGCAAAATACTCTAATTGCAGCTAAAGTACCAGATGGACACAATGAATGCTAGATTTGGAGTCAAAATATATAAAGTTATTAAAGTGGTATAAATACTGTGGGGGGGAAATGTTGTAGGATAGGGTTGAAGAGGCAAGAGGTGGGAATTATTAATTATGGAAGACAGAAGTGAGACTCCCTTGCTGTTTACCATTTTCCTCCCTCCAGTTGATTACCCACATACCCAGACATGGCAGCATTTCCCGAAGAGCTCTGGTATTGATGGCAAACTAATCTGACCACCAACATTAAAAAAAAAACTCTATCTATGGTACACCACAAACCACACATTAGATCTGAATGGAATGTCAAATCATCTACCATAGCCCCTTATTTTACAGTTGAGGAAATAGAATCCCAGAGACATAGGGTGATGGTCACACAAGGTCACACAGCTGGTTAGTGGGAGAGCCAAGACAAGAACTCCCAAGTTGCAGTTCAACATTCCTTCTTCCACACCACACATTAGGCCATTATTTTTCTAAGAGACTTTTAAGTACCATTGCAGTTCTGTTATTACATACAGCCTCCTGTAACCCACCTCCCACCCTGCTACACACACACACACACACACACACACACACACACACACACACACACAAAACACCACCAACAACAAAGAACTTGGGAAAAAGACACATTTTAATGTACAGTGGTTTTGAAAATCAAACTGCTTTCTGAAAGGTGTGAATTTGCTAGATGGCAGTGTCATCACACCAGATGAGAAACATACAGGATTCTCACAATATGCAAAGAAATGCACACACTTTCATTTTCCTTACATAACGTTCATTTTAATGCTACTCCCAGTTCTTTCACTACATGTGAGCATTTGGTTGTTTTTCTGTCTTTAGTCTCTTCAAAGCCAAGGCTGAATTATACATTCTGCTCCACTGCTGAAGTGGGAACCGTAGCCAGACACTGCACAGGGTTCTGAGTCTTACATAATGGCAGTGCAGACAGAGGCGCAATTTTAAGTAGGTTGCAGGAGCTTACGTTAACTTCAGGTAGGTTCCAGTTTCTGTGACTCCCCTTGGAACATAACTTCAGTCTCCTCTTTGAAATGTCCTTCCAATTTCAGCATAAACCATTTTCCATTGCTTATTCCCTGGCAGTGGTAAAGGCTTTCTTTATTTCCCTCCTCAAGTCCTGGGGCCCCCTTGAATGAAGCTGCTTCAAACTGGCAGAAGCCTATTGAATCTAAGACACTGGCTATCCTTCACAGAACAAACATCCTTTCAATGTAGATTTTTGAAATAATTTCAAAGTACAAGTACTCATTTTATTAATTAAGTATGTTGCAGCTGGTGTCCTCCATATCTTAAGTAACATTTTTCTGCCATTTTCAATTCTTTAATGGTTAATTCCAAACATATTTTCTTACTCTTATTTAGTACGTTAAGATTATAGCTACACTATAAAAGTATGCTATGACATATATAAACATCTGGTTATTTCATTTGCATGTGGATATCTTCATCTGGAAAACAGTTAGATTTTTCATTAGACTAGTAGATCTGAAAATACTCTTGGCAAAACGCTTCCTGAAAACTGCAGATCCAAATACATTTGTCTTTTTGTACTATCCAAAAGTCTCAGTTTTTATGGACTTGACATGAAGCCATATGAGAGGTGAAAGATTATTCTCACATACAGCATTTCTATTCAAATGGATTTATATCCAGATGACCTACATTTCTAATAAAGATCCAATGTATCTGTCCTTAAAGAGGACTTTTTTCTATATATTTCTTTTCATTTTAAAATTCAGCTGTTAATGATTTGTGAAACTGTAACTTTTCACACTCAGCCTGAAATATGGCTGAAAGAATTTTGGTCAAATATACCAGAATGGAAAATGTCAAGGAAAAAAAATCTTTCCATCAGAATTATGCATCACTGACATCAGAGGGCTTTGTGTTTTACTTTGAAAACATTCTAGTAGCTATAGAAGCCAGCCAGGCCCTTATGTTAATCTATAGTGATAGATTTGCTATTCTTCAGCAAAACAATTATTTTGACTAGACACCTCTTTAGAAATCTGCTAAATATTACAGATGTTTTGCCAAATAACAGGCTGCTCCTCTCCAAAATGGAACCAACTATAGTTTTATCCAAGGACCACATGGTAGTCTTGGAAACCCTTTCTGTACAAATAATAATACTTCTAAAAAAAGTCAAACTTGGTATAAAGCACACAAACTGCCCTTCTCATCACTATATTCTTTTTTTCACTATAAATAACTGGCAATGCTACTTCTCAAAGCATCTTTAAATCTCCCTTTAATTATCTTTGACCTTTCCATATAATGGCAGTTTATAAATGGCTGTATAATAGGCCAAGCAAAGTTGCTCCAAAGTGTTCATATATTAACACATATAATTAGCAGTGCATTAATTAATTACCTCACTTCTGGTATCTTATGTTATCTCCAGGCAATAAAGCCTTGCTTTTGGCTTTCAGTAATCATGCAATGTTCAAGTATAGAATTGTAGTTGAGCCCAAAATCTGAACTATCTTTCTGAAGCAAATTCAGAGCTTGCCCCAACTAAAATGCTCCCCGAAGTTTGCCTTGCAGCCCAAAACCGAAAGGTTCAGACAGTGGTAGCTGGTATAGACTGCAGGCAAAGACTAAAGGGGAAAGAATGGAGATTCAGTGAAACATTGGGCATAGAAAAAAGGGCAGAGATGGGGTTGGGGGCAGGGGAGCATAAAGGAATACTAATAGAGACTTTTAATGAGGAACACAAAAAAGAAAATAAGGGAGTATGGTGTGTGGGTGGGGAAGAGGCAGGTCTTCCTTACTCCCACTCTTGCTTTCAAAAGAAAACCATGCAATTTAGTATCATTGCTGGGTTGTTGTTTTTTATCAGAAATAAATTTCAGGAAGCAAGGGGGAGATAGGATTTCTTTTTCTTGGTGCTAGAGGTTAGGGCTATATAACCTTGGGTTCCCAAGGAATTTAGGAAGGAAGGAAATTTTCTTCACCTGACCCTGGAACACCCCTCTTCCTTACCAGCTGGATTTCACCCCTATTGCATTTAATCCTGTCTGTGGCACACTTCCTGTTGTATATGTAGGACAGAGAAGGGGAGGGGGAGGACTTCCTTTTTTCAATTTCCACTGAATTCTTTCAACTTTAACTGCCCTGCACAATCTCACAGACACCTTATTTTTTCCATTCTTTTCCAGTCATTACAGTGGGAGTTTTTATCTTCCTTTTTGTGCTGTTTGCTCAGCTATGGGGGTAGGGGGTGGAGGGGAGCAATCATAGGAACACAGGGAGAAAAAGAACCTTCTAATTCTAGTGTGCTCCATTCATAAAGCAGCTCTGCCTAGAAGTACTTAACCTGAATTTCTATGTCAATGATATTTTGAGATATCTGAGTTTCTCTCACCTCAGATAAGACCTATAATCAGAATCATAACTAGGAAATCTAGAAACTGGAGCAAAGTAAGTTGAGGTGGGGCTGAAGGTAGAGAGTAGGTTTTGGGTATGACCATTCCTATGCATGGTTAAGGTAAATTGGAGACTGAGGTCATGAAAGTTGAGGAGGTTGATGAACTAGGAGTTCAGAGGGTTTGAAAGACCAAGAAGCAAGGTAGAAAATAAGGTACTAAACTTCTGGGGAGAGGATAAAGGGTGACCATTGAGAGCAGCAACAAGGATCTCAATAAGAAAGAGTGAACTTTAAAGAAGAAGAGCTAATGGCTAAGTGATGGTCTGCAGATCTGCAAGGGGACATAAATAGAGTATGTCAACTCCTCCTATAGTCCTCTGTGCCCTGGGGGTGTGAGAGGAGGAGTAGTCAGCCTTAGCAAGAATGTCAAGAGATGTAGTAGTTTTGACAGAAAGATAAGTCTTCACCAGTGAGCACTAGAAGATAGCAGGATTCTGAAAAGAGATCATACTTATATCTGTAGAGGTGAGGAAACTGAGTCCCAAATAGATAAGGTGATTTGATGAAGGTCATAAAGGCAGAAGTTGACAGAGCTATTTAGGTCTTCAATGAATGAATTTGGTGATATTTTCACTAAATCAAAATAGAGGAAGATCCACAGAGGACTCAGTGGAAATAAGAGGCCAAGGAGAATGACTAGGGGAGAGGAAGGCTTAGTTCACTGTGGAGGTTAGATAGCAGAAGGCAGTGCCAAGGTGCCTTAGCTTCTGATCCACCATCCACTGATCCTGGAGGTCCCTCATGATTCAGTTCCACAGGCCAAGCAGCTGGCTGGGGAGAGGAAAAGAAGGTAGGGCTTGTTCACCCTGGGGAAAGGAGAGAAGCATTAAGAGCTAGAGAGCACAGAGACAGCGGTGACAAACATATAGCTGATGCTGGAAGGGAATGAGGGGCAAGAAACAGGCCCCCTTATGTCTCCTGAAATGCTAGCACAGCCCTGGTGGCTTTGTTTTAGTTCTGGCTCTATCTACAATTAGTTAATAAGGTATAGTTTAGCTGCCTCACTATAACATAGTTTTGAAAAGACAGTGTTTGAAAGCTATCAGAAGATTTCCTCTGTCCATTTCTCCTTGTTGTTTTGTGGTTTGGATCCATGTTGGCCTCTCTCTTAATTTTCCTTGGTGATCAAATGATATAGTAAGAATGTTCTTACTGAACTTGACATTAAGGGCAATCACTTTGTAAAAGAAGTCATTTGACTTCTCTGGATCTTTAAAATAAGCGTCATTACTTAGAAAAATGTAGGTATTTCTAGAACAGTCATCTTGAATTTCACTGTTTAAGGCAGTGTATGGTTCATGAGAAAGTCACTTAATCTAAAGAGAGCTCTTGTTTTTATAATGGCACTTTATGACCAAAGAAAATCCTTAAATTCTGATTAGTTTGGATCAATTTCAAAATCACTTCAGTTGTTAATTGTAGTCATGTTAAAGTCTAGTTAAAGGGCTGGCTGCTTAGAAGGTAATGGGTATAGAGAAGTCAAGCAGACAGATTTAATCCCCACAAAAGTCATATAATTAATTAACGAAGAAAAAAACTCTTCTACAGACTGCATTCATAGCTCTGGCTAGCCTCTTTACATGTGTATGCCATTGACCTTTGGGAGCACAGTGGGAACTAGGTGAGAGAAGATGGATGGATCAGTTCATACCATGCATCATATTAAAAAAACAGATCTCCAAGTATATCCCTATTACAAATAGAGAAGTGTTGTAGAAAGAGCACTGAATCTGGCATCAAGAGGATCTGGGTTTGAATCACATCTCTGCAGAAGCAATGCTTCCCCTTTTGGCTGAATGCAAGGAGGAACTTCCTTAATAATTTGAGCTATCCAAAAGTGGACTAAGCCAAGCAGTAGCTAAATGACTACTTGTCAGAATTGTGTGAGGATGACAAAACTATGGGACTAGATGACCCTAGAATCCCCTTCCAACTCTGATTCTATGAAACCCGGAGAGCTTGAGTTTTCACAAAGTCTCTGTGCCTAAACTTCTTTATCCATTAAATGAAGGGGGTGGGGCAACTAGGTGGCTGAGTTCAAATCTGGCCTCAGACAATTACTAGCTATGTGACTCTGGGCAAGTCACTTACCCTGATTGCCCCCCCCAACCCTGCTCAAAAAAAAAAGAAAAGAAATGAAGGCGGTTGCTTTAGATGATCTCTAAGGTGCATTAAAGTTCTAAATCCTATAATAAATCTTATTCTTGGTAAATCAGCAGTCATTCTTCGTAGACAAAGGACAACACTTGCTTTTGTAATTTTTTTTTTCAAAGATTGAGGGCATCTCCTGATTAAGCCATGTCCTGAAATCCTTCCCAGTTCTTCCCCGCTTACACTTGAAAAGTGAAGAACAGAATTAATATTACAATGCAACCTTTCCCTGGTTCCCCTATTCCTATTCTCCCTAACTTCTACCTCAAATCATTACTGTTGAGTAGCACTTAATTCTAATAGAGCAGATGATGAAAACACTCAAGCAGTTGTACAATCAGAATTAGTTATTTGTTTCCCTTAGTGAACTCCTGCTATGCAGCCGTGCCTGCGTAGATGCTCAGCTATGGTTTAGACAGAGTGCCTAAGTCCCTGGCTATGACACCACTATGGTTTAAAGTAACATGTAGAATGCTGCCATTTTGAAACAAGTTAATAGTAGGCACTCTTTTGGATCATACCTGATTGGGTTTCAGAATTATTTGACTTGCTGCTCATAATGTGGCCACTGAACTTTCCTGAGTATTTTGCCTCTGGTATAATAAGGTTAATAACATATTGATGACCTGAATAATTCATGTGTATGTGAGGACTTAGAGATTAATGGTTAGGCAGATCCTTCAATATCTCATTCAATATTACTGCTCCCTTGCTATATAGCATTAGTTTGTTTGAGTGTTTTACTTTTTTAATCTGTGCAATTTGAGACTTAAGTAGACATTGCTTAATAGTTATAATAAACTCCTCATTTTAGTAAGTGACCAATGGACATTTTAGCAATTCTTGGTCTTATCTGTCACTGTTAGGCCTGATGCCTATCAATATTATATTTATTATCTCTATCTTTTACAGAGATAGTGATAGCATTTACCTCATAAGATTGTTGTGAGTGCCAAATGAGATAATACATGTAAGCTTGCAAACTTTATTGTTCTATAGGAATGTTAGCTACTATTGTTACTATTTTCATCATCAGACGCTACAGTAGATTGTCATTAATTCATACGGTTTTATTTTTAATGTTCTCAAATCTTGTGCAGCTTCTACTCTCACTTGTGTTCTCTTTTCTGTGGAAAAGGGAACTCAAATTAATGCTTTCAGTTCAGGATTTTGGTTGAGCCAACAATTTGCTAAATACAAAATATCCAGTTTTTAGTACATGGAGTCTCATTTTTCATCCATGGTTTTCCATCACTGAAAAGAAAGTTTATTTGAGAGAATAGTCTGTCTGGGATGTAATAATGAATAAATCTTCCTCTTTGGATTTGATTTCCTTCATAGCAGAGGAGTTTGCCAGAATTTCTCAGAAAGAGGCAGAAAAACCACAAATTTGACTGGCTATTAATTGTCTGGGAAAGGGCTATTGGGTAGCCGCTGAGCCTCCAGAGGCAACCCACAGAAAGTATTAGCACGGCCCAGTGTGGGAGCAGTTGGTTAACCCTGGTGCAAGTACTGGAGAAGGTCAGGCACCCCAGCCCTGGAAGTGGCTCAGCTGCTACACCCTGTTTAGCTGCGTAGAGTGTCCACCATTTTCTCCCACTCAGTAGTATTGCCTCTGGCTCCTGACTGTTGCTTTGAATTTTGCTCCCATTCTCTGGGCTGGATTGAAAAAACTTTCCTTTTGCCTGTCTCTCCCAGCACTCCAGAATGACAAGGGGTGCAATGAGTAACATAGAACTACTGTCACCACTTATCAAACATACTCTGGCCCCTACAATAGCCCACTTCAGATGAGCATAATAAACTATTTCTTGGTAGAGAAGACAAAGCACCACACAGGAAATAAAAATTAAATGCTCCTTTTTAGCTTTAGAGCACTGGGTACCTTGGGCAAAGTATACATAAGGTGTCCCATAAAATAAAACTTCCTTGTGCCATAATTTCTAGATCCGCAGAATGGGACTAATAATGTTATACTATAAAGATCTCATGAAAATGACCTTGAAAGTCTTTTAAGAGCTGCTAAGGGGCATTTAAAAAAAATTCAATGTGGATAGATAAAACTGTCATATATAGTACTCTGCACATGAAATTCAGTTTTAAAATTGCTACTTATTTGAAGAGGGAGCATGAAAAGAACCTTGATTGTTGAGTAGAGAGATTTTAATACCCAGCCAAAGGTTTAGCTAAGGGTATATCATGAGGTAAATCACCGATGAGACATCTAGGTTATTTTTGTGGTCTAGATTTAGTTAATCATATTGAAGACAATGCAATAAAAATATATTTTTAAAATTCTTATAAAGGCTCTTTTTAAAAAATAAAAGTATATACATTATTAGGGTTTGAGATTTATTACCTGAAAAAAAAATTTTGGTTTGTAAAGTAGGTTCTAGCCGCAAAGATATATTTATTTCTGAGAAATGTGCGTATCTCTCACCTGTGCTAATGAACTCAAGGTGCATTCTGATGCTTTGGTCTCACAGCCACAAAATTACAAAGTGCATATAGCAATAGCTTAATTAATCTATTGGATCAGAGAGGTAAGGATTAAATATGTATGTATAAAATATATGCATACAAATATTTAATGTATATGTACATATAATTGTCAGTGCTTAAGAAAGTCTCATAATAAAAGTACTAGGAAAACATATAGGACTTTAAAAAGAAAAAAAATCAACAGAACACCAAATTAACACTTCTAAAAGGCTAGTATATGCCAAAGTATGAATTTCTATTTGTTCTTAAAATTTGACAATTTAATTGACTGAAGGAGCTCTCTAAAAATACAGCCTAAAAATATAACTTTCTAATAGAAAAAGTTTTTGGATCTCACAAAAAAAAATCTGTCCTCTCACTTTAACCTTGCTCTTTGGCAGCAATGACTAAATCCAATATTTTGTGGCTACTCCACTTTCATAAAATTTTTGAGTTGAAAGGGACATGAGACCATTTAATCAAAATTCTTAAATTCTATAGGTGAGGAAAGAAAGACTCAGAAAGTTTCAGTGACTTGTGCAGGGTTACAGAATAGTTGAGAAAGACTTTACTCTTCCCTTGAGCACTGGGGTTGTCATGTCTTATGAAAATCTGAAAAAGCAATTATAGGGTCATGGCTTTCATGAGACCTTAAAGATTACCTAATCAAATCCTGTCATTTTATAGATGGCGAGATAGGAAAGAAAAAAAAAGATATAAAGTGACTTGCCCAAAGTAACAGAGATAGAAAGAAGTAAAGCCAACAGCTGAATCCATGAATTTGCATGCCAAATCCAATGGTATTTCAGCTATAACACTTGCATTTCTCAAATCTGCAGTAGTTAAGGATCAGACAGTTCTTCACTATAATGTCTGCATTCACATACAATTGACACTTAGAAATTATCTTTCATATCAGTAGACATTAGTCAGTCAGACTTTATCACTGCCAGATTCTTTAAAAAAAAAAAGAATGAATTCTCAGAAGAACCTGGATTCAAAATGTAATTTTAAAGATTTTTTTAATTACTTCCCAAATCAAACTTTAAAAAAAGTCCCACCTATGCAGGGACCTGTTAATTTAAGCATCCAAATGTTCAAAACTATTGTAACTGATCTTAAGAAACAAAAAATGGATTAAAAAAGTGACTAGTAAGAAAAACAAAGAATTACATGTTTTTAAAGCAAAGAAAAAACAAACCTATTTTTGAATAGAAAGTGGTCAAACTTCCCTGGTAATCTATTATCTTAAAGTCAAAACAGACAAAGTAAAAATTCCTTGACAGTTTTGATACTTTTTTAAAAGGAAAGATGGTAGATTCATAGGTTGGTATGCTTAACATCAATTTCTGTGGCAAAATTTTGGAATATATTACCAAATGAGTGGTGTATAAAAATTTTGGGAAGAGAAGTGATATAAATCAGTAATATCAGGCATGTTTTCATTTTCATAAAGAACAGTTATCTCTAACTACATTTCCATTTTTGATAGGATAAATGTCAAAGTCTTTTTTAAATCCTGATATTGTCATGTAATGTGTAGTTTAATCGAGCAAGAGAATATCAGAGACATAAGATACCTAGATTTCAAAAAAGCACTTGACAAATTTTTACATGCTATGCTTGAGAGCAAGATGACGAAATGTAGGCTAGATGATGATCGTTATATGTATTGGTTAAATGTACCCAAAGAGTAGTCATTAATGGATTAAGGTCAAAATCAAGGCAGATCTCTGCTGGAGTGTTCCTGGAATCTGCCCTTAGCCCTATTCTGTTCAATATGATTTTTATCAATGATGTGGAAGAAGGCACAGATGGCCTCCTTGTCAAATTTACAGATGACAGGTGTTAATTAGGGACTCAGAATCCAAGAAGAGAACAATGGCTAGAAAAATTGACGGAATCTAATAAAATTAAACTTAATAGTAATATATGGAAAATTCTGTACTTCAGTTCAAGTAACTAACTTCATATCTAGATAACAGTTTCTATGAAAGGTTTCTGGGTTTAAGTAGGCCTCAAGTTAAATAGGAGCCAACAGAATCCTATAAAAGTAGCTAACATTTGTATATCATTTAAAAGTTTGCAAAATGCTTTACATACTTTATTTCACTTGATCCTACAAACATCCTTTTGAGGAAGGTGTTGCTGTTATGCAGATGAAGAAACTGAAGTTCGGTTATTTGCCTAGGTTCACACAGTAAATGTCAGAAGCCAGACTCTTGGTCCAGCATTCTTCCCACCACAAGATGCTATTCTAGTCTGCCCTAATAAGGTATAGTGTCCCAAAAAAGGGAGGTGATAGTCCATTCATATCCTGCCCTGGTGATGCTTCATCCAGAAAACTCTTCAACTCCAAGTACGGTATTTTAGGAAGAGTTGTCTGACAAGCTGTTGTGTGTCTAGAGGAGGATGACTAGCAAGGTAAGGGGATTAGATACCATCTCAAACTGAAGGAGCTCAGGTATGCTTTGCTGTTGTTAAGTCATGTCTGACTCTTTGTGACCCCATTTAGGGTCTTCTTGGCAAAGATACTGGAGTGGTTTTCCATTTCCTTCCCCAACATGCTTAACATAGAGAAAAGCGTACCTGGGCAAGGGTTGAAGGGATTATAGCATATCTTCAAGCATCTGACAATCTTATCGTGTGGAACAATTAGACTTGCTCTGCTTGACTACAGAATGCAATTAAGAGCCATGGGTAGAAATCACAGAGTACTAGTTTGGTCTAAGGAAAAACCTCCTAACATTTAAGCAGTCTAAAAGTGGAAAGGATGTCCCGGAGGTATTCAGTTCTCCTTGAGTAGAGGTTTCCAAGAGCACTCTAGATGGCCACTTGATAGTAATTTGATAGATGAGATTCTTGGTCAGGTATAGGTGGAACTAGATGGACTATGCAAATCTCTTCCAACTCAGATTCTGCTACAGAGCAACATAATAAACATATTCTACATAAGAAACACAAGGTTTTCTAAACCGTAAGAAAATGGTTGTGCTATTTTAGCCAGTCTTAGGAAAACAAAGAAAATAACAACCGACATTTTTGTGGAACTCTGAGGTTTGCAAAGTGCTTTCCTCACCGCCATGTGAAGTCAGTAGGAGAAGCATTATTGTCTTCATTTTGCAGATAAGAAAACTGAGGCTCAAACACGAGATGCATGCCAGCAAGTATCAGGGCCAGGATTCATACTTTAATAATTCCTAATTCCAAATCCATAATTTTTACCATGACTATGCCCCAGGTTAAGTAAATACAATATATAGCAACCCAAACATTCAATTCAGGCAATGTAGATGGTTATTATTCATTTCTAAAAGAGTATTTTATTATACAAGTATTCACCATAGCATAACTTTATATAGCATACTTTCAAAGAGCATTTAAAGTATGATCCAACCTCAATCCAACTTTTCAAGAAGATGACTACCATATAAATTAAGATTCTCCTATACCCATAAAATCTTAATTTATTCTGAGTAGGATATTATGTTCAATGCTTTGACATCATAATAATTTAATAAGTATTACTTGATGGTTATCTTTGCATATAAATTTAAAAGTTTAACTGTTACTGTATGGTAGATTTATAAATTGGGAGCTATCATTTTTCTGATGAATCAAGGTCAAATGCATTAAGAAGCTGGCATATCATCCATCTACTCCTTGGCAGGAGGGGACAGAATTATTAAAATGTCTCTAGGAGTGGAATCACTGGCGTTTCCTAAAACTATAAAGTTTGTCATCATAGACCTTTAGAGTTAGAGGGGACCTATAGGTCACCCAACCTATCTAGCTTAAGCCCCAACTGTCGTAATGCTGGAGGTGTTCAGTCCCTACTTAAACATCTTTCTCAAGAGATAAACTCAGAGCCCACGAGGGAGCTCATTTTCGGACATCTCTCACTGTCAGGAAGATTTCTTTCACTGTGCCAGAATCTTTCTACCTAGAACTTCTACCTGCTCCAGGTTCTGCTTTTGCCTTCCTTGGCCAAGTAGAATAAGTCTACTCCCTCTTCCATGAGGCAGTTTTTCTGATATTTAAGGACTGTTATCACTGAAGATTGTCACTACTTCCTCCCCCACCCCTATAAACTCTTTCCTTCCGGTCAAATCTCCCTAGGGCCTTTAAACAACATTTTAATAATGGTTTTCAGTTCTCTCACCAACCTGGTTGCGTCCTCTGGATTCCTTCTAGGCTCTTCAAAGCCCCTTCTGGATGGGACATCCAAAATTGCACATGATAATACCCTAGAAGAGGTCTGACCAGGATAGGGGTCAGTGATACATTACCTCCCCTTGTCTGAACACTATACTTCTATTAAAAATGGTAATGTTACTTTTGACCACCACATCACACAGATAATTCCTACAAAGCTCCCAGTCCACTAGAATTTCCAGGTCTTTTCCACATACATTACTTTCAGTTTATGTCCCCCATGCCCATTCCATATTTTTTTTTATTTTTACCAAAGTTCAGCACTTTATAAACTCTCTCATTTTGTTATCTTTGACCTACCATTCCACCTGGTCAGGATCCTTTTAGAACCTGATTTCTGTCATATAATGCGTTAGCTAACTATATAACTTTTGTGTCATCTGCAAATGATTCCTTTTATACCTTAATTTAAGTCATATATAAAAATGATAAATCAAATAGAGCCATGGGCAGCACCTCAGACTGCCCCACTAATCAACATTGTTTAGGTCTAGCCAATCAAACAATTTAAAACCCACCTAATGGTACTATATTTCTTGACACACAAGTATCACGAATGCCATTCTGAAATCCAGATATACTATGCACAAGCCTACCCTTGATGAGCTGCACGTGTGTATACACACACACACACACACACAGACACACACACACGCACACCATTCCTTTTATAATCTATTCTGAAATTTTACCGACAGTCATCATCATATTCACTGACCTAAGGTCTACAGTAATTTACCTACTTACATTTTTTAAAAATTAAGATATTTGCTCAACTGAAATCCTGAGGTACCTGTCATATTACCCATATTTTCCTCAAAGACACTTCAGCAATCACATCAGTAAGTTTGTTCAGTACTCTGAGGTCTAGTTTGCACCAATTGACTTGAATTCACTGAGGGCAGCTAGGTGTTCTCTTAGCATCCTCTTAGTTATTTTGGTTTTCATTTATCAATTTGGCCATTTTTGTTCTGTCTTTCACAGTCTGAAGACAGTTCCTCTTTGTTAAAGAAAAAAGAAGCAAAATTGGAGTTAAGAATTTTTGTCTTCTGTTCATTATGTTATTGTCCCATCTATAATCAGAGATCTCCTTAATTTTCTACCTGTTTTCAATACTGCCCTCTAAACCAAAAGCATTGGTAATATCGTCATACTCTTGTCATTAATATTTGTCATAAGCCTCAGTTCATGGCAAACACTAATTCCCAAACACTCTTCTTATGGGATTCTTTTGCATTCTTCTTCAGTTACTTGTTGTTGCTTTGATTTCTTGTATATGTCCTTCAAAAATGTAAGTTGGCCAATGAACTGTCTTATTCTTCTTCATTGAATTGTCTGTAAAATGAAAGCATTGAACAAAATGATCTCTGTCATCCCTTCCCCTATAAGTCAATCACAATTTAATCATAAGAATGTCATTCGTGAGAGATTCCTGCTCTTCTTGAGCCTCCTCTTTTAGAGGCATGGGCCATGAGATCCTACTTATTTGCTACCTTTCGACACTTATAATTATTGCCTAAAGACTAGAGTATTTCTGTCTTGCTTTGCCCTTCTCTTAGCTATTACTAATTCTAAGAGGGAAGGGTAGCAGTCTCCCAACATGCCCATCGTTTTTACTTCACTCACTAGCTCCTCATTGTTGGTCAAAATTAGTATCCCTCTTTGCTTTCCTTACCTTCTGAAAGATAAAACCATTCATGAGGCAAGTTCAAGATCTTCCAGCTAATCTGTTTTTGGAAGAGGAAGACCTCCAGAAATTAGATGGATGGATTGTCATGAACCCGGCCACCTAAATTTTTCAGACAACCTCTCAATTTTCACTAAAGACACTACTACTTTTGCCCATGGGCATTTACTGAGTATACAGCTTCACCTGATGGCATCTTATCTTCACAAACAAGCTAAAATTTTCCAAAGGCACAGAGAATTATTCTGAATTTCTGATTTAACACAATATATGTCATTAGGCCCCAAACCATAGGCTATGTAAGTACCATATTAAATAATTAAAAGAACTGTCCTGGGAGTTGCGCCCAGCATCTCCTGTGACTGGGGGAGAGATATAAACTATATAGTCAGAGCATGGAAGGAGAACTTCCCTGTAGTAATGAAGATAACCCCTCCAAGAGGACAACAGGAGCAGCTTCATGCTTATAAAAATCTGGCCTGTGTAGACAAGAAAACCAAGGAAGACTGTCACAAGTTCTCTGACTTGTTTTGAAAATGATAGACTCACAGGTATAAATGCTGTGTCTTTGAATTTCTTGGTGATCAGAAAAAAAAAGATCACCACCCTCAATGAACATAGTAAATTGAAAATGGGGCCTTTTGCAAAATTTTTCCTGGGGGCTTAGATTTCAGACCATCATGGGGACAAAAGTTGAGCTCTCTTCACATATGCATGGAATTTTATTTCAAGCAACCAATTGGCCAGACTGGTGTAATGCTAGTGAAAGCCCTGGCACAGACTAAACTCCGAGCACAGAATTAAACAGGGGACAGAAGGAAAACTGATAATGCCTCATAGGGCCAGAATGGGGAGGGGAGATGGGGGGAGAGAATAAGGAGGAATACTTGTTAACACCCAGATATGAAAGTCCTTCTCAAGTTACAAAAGTGGTCCCCATTTAAAATGGACCACCTTGTATCTTGGGCTTTTGCTCAGCATTAGGAAATAAATAAACAATTAACAAATATACAATTAACAAACAGTTCTATGTATGGAGACAGTTACTGCTGCCTTAAATGTCAGAGATGAGTAATAGTTAAGAGTTCAATAATCCAGGAGGTTATCTTGATTTATTTCACTATCCATATAATTCAGACAATGTAGCCTGGGGCCTGGAGCAAAAGTGGCATGGATGATTCTAATAAGTGCTTTGTACTTATGTGCAATGCTGACTTACAGTCTAATTAAAGGTGGGTGGTCTTGCATATTTCTTTATTAAACTCACAACCCAAAAAGTTGTTTTAGGTCCTTTGAGTACTTGCACACTTTGTTATGGATTTCTTTTACAAAACATGCTGAAAATATCTTTGTTGTGATCTGCCCATTGCTATGCTTTCTGCAAAATGCTTTTTCCTCCAGGTGTATCAAAAATTGTTATCATAGCTCCCATTTCATCCTATTTGGCCTTTTCTTTTCATCTATAAATAAATTCTAAAAGGAAAACACATTTTCAAGAATCACAACATTGTATGGCAAGATATTTATCTCATAGGCATCATAAAGAAGCTGTTAGTAGTTTAGAATAAAATTTAAAAGCTATACAATTCAACACATTGGAGTACAAACTGCTTCAGAAGCATTGCAGCTAAATGAAGAAACTAAACAATTAACATGTAATAACTGGATGCCCAGATGTAAAGATTAAGTTAAAATCTACCAATGTGGAAGATATGGGCAGTGTTCTAGTTTTTTGGCTTTTTTTTTAAAAAGGATATATGATATTTCTTAACTTTTCCAAATCTAATCTAACTCTTCCACATCTAATAGTACACAGCTCAAGAAAGAATGCATTTTTTCCCCAAACTGAAATGCTAGTGATCATATCAAAAGAAGGTGATACATCAATTAAAACTGATAAAAGAAACAAACTTATTATCTAAAGATATGGCTTTCCATTAAGTATGTCTATAGACAGCTTCAGCAGAGTTCATGCCTTGCTTCTCCATTCTGTAAATTCAAGATGCCATTGCATGATATTGTGTTCTGTTAAGGAACACTTGTGTTTACTTACTGTAACCTATTATTTGGGGGCACTAAAGCTATGCTTTTACAAAATACGGCTGTACCCACTTAAAGGGAAACTACATTACGGAATCCATGTTTCTTAGAATCATAAAGTGTGCTGGAAGGTAATGGCTCTTTTACTGGGTAAATAATCTTCCAGTCTGCAGGAAGACCCTTACTATAAAGAATTTATAAAAGATACTTCCTAAAGGAAAACTTTGGGACTTTAAATAAACAAATTATTGGCTAAAACATAATACAGAGTAAAGCTCCTTGGCAGGAATAGTTGGAAGCTTGCATTTGTAAAACAGAATGTTTATAAAGACAGCTATATATAATAGACTGAATATAAAGGATCAGGATACACATAGGATATATCTCCCTTTGCCATTGACCTAGAATCATAGAATTTTAAAACTGTAAAGAACCTTAGAGATCAAGGGTTTTTGCATTAAATCTTCAGTTTCAATGTAATATTTTTTTATCTTTGACTAGTTTAGAACAAATTTCATATTAATAGGAAATTATGTTTCATTTAAACTTGGGACTTCAAAATTCACAAAGTGATTTCTACTATATATTTGGTCAAAATTTGTTTCTATTAGAATACATTTCCAATTTTGTAATGGAAGTCAGTGAATAAATGTTAGTCAACTTAGAAAAAATGCATCCAACTTTTCTCATATATATATGTATATATACATGTAGATATGTTATGCATGTATATACATATGAATATACATATCCAAATTCTCTAAATATCATGGATAGCCAGCAAATATGAATTTATGATGAACTGAGTATACAGAAAAAAGATCTGGGTCATTTAAAAAAGAAGGGGAACAGATAACAATGCATGCATGACTTCATACATCATAAGACTGCTACCAGGGATGGGGTCAGGAATGTTTCAGTTGAAATCCTGCCTCAGACATTTTCTAACTATGTGACCTTGGGCAAGTCTCTCAACCTCTGTCAGCCTCAGTTTCCTCATCTGCAAAATGAGGGATTTGGATTTAATGGCCTCCAAGGTCCCTTCCAGCGCTAAATCGGTGATTCTGTGGTCCCTTGTGTGGACACACCCTAATGCTGAAATGGAAAAACAAGTTTGAAGAAAATACAGGGGGGAAAGTTTATTTGCATTGGAAGTGGCATTCTTCATAGTGATCAAATTATCAGAAGTAGTGTGCCATGCAGCTGCTTTCCTGCACAATTAAGGGTGGATTTGTATATTCGTTATATTCATACCCAGTCATAAGAAGCTGATGAAAATCCCCTAGAATTGACTCCATTTTGACAAGCCCCATGCATGAATTTGCAGTTTTCTGATTTTCACAAAAGGATACCTAACAGTGATTTTTTTTTCCCTTTTAACAGATAATACTGAAATAATCAGCAGAAATGGAATGGAATGCCAAGAAACCGCATTGAGAATAACAAAACATTGTTACTGTACATACTATCCTGTTTCCTCCTCGATAGAATTGCCACAAACTGCATGCTAAATAAAAATGTAGTTCTTCTGGACAGATCACAAACTCTAAGAAGCTAGTGCTGCTATATCATATATGAGTATTAAATATGGTATGCTTAGTATATTCCAACCTAAAATAGTTAACTACCTGATGCCAGCTGTGATGTTTAAAGACATAAAGGGTAAAGTTTACTTTCAAAAGTTCTCTAAACATGGTTTTCTGTCCTAGGAATATTGTCTTATCTCCATAGCTATAGCTGATGCAGAAAGCCCAACCAACTTCTTCTTTTCAGACTCAGAACATTTCAAATTTAGCAATAATCAGTTTGCATTGGTTCCAACCTGTCCCAAGTACAGGTTAAATTCTCACTCGAATTATTGTTTCCTTTGCCACTTAATCAAAGGGTAAGTGTTCACTTCTCAATGAGATGATGCTGCAGCAAAGAAAGAAGTGAAGTAAAACTAAGACCTGTCCTACAGGTCTCAAATTCTAATGGAAAATCCAAGGACAAGCACAAGTTCTGGGGATGCATCAAAGCATAGTGTTTGGCTTGCCTGGAGATGCTATGTTGAATCATGTGATTCTAGAATAAGAGAAATAGATTAAAAGAAACAAAAACTTTGCACGGTATGAGCTTCATACCCCCAACCAACAAAGTCTTGAAGGTATTATTTTACAAATATATTTTTAATGTTGTTTTATAAGAGAGACTTTGCAGAAGTGCCTAAATTTTGCCAGACTTCATCCAGCTTGAAGGAAAGGAGGCCAATGCCAACAACCTAATCTAAGTGATTAGTCTTTCAAACTCACCATCCAGTTGCCTGTCACAGAATAACACTTTGAAACTAAAGATGTACGTAGTAAAATAAAGAAGCTGTAGGTGAGGAGATCTGTATAATATTCTAATTTAAGTAAAACTGAGGTTAGTCACTTAAAATCTGACTGTGACTTTAATCTAAATTACTATGTAAACAAACAACAAAAAAGTAGATAGTTTCACTTTTAAAAATCCATTACTGTTTTACATTTTAAAAGTTGAATTAAAGGGTTGTAACTGACTACAGCATGGAAAAAAAATAGTTCTTTTAATCTTTTCACCTTAAAGCATATTTTATGTCTCAAAAATATAAAAAAAACTTTAATACAAGTACATACATATTATATATACACATACATATATACTATATATGGATGAAACAGATTTTAATGTTGTTTACTTTTTTAAATACTTGGTTGATCTTCAAGGTTATAGCGATACAATTAAATTTTGTTCAGAAAGTTTGTTTTGAAGTTTATTTTAAGCACTATTGTACCAAATATTTCATATTTCACATTTTATATGTTGCACACGTCCGATACAATACCTACATAGTCTTTAAATTATTGTTTCAAAAACAAAACAGCTGTAATAAATGAATATGATGTGTAATTGTTTAAAACATCCCTTTATTTTGTGAGCATATTAGTGATTGCAGTATTTTGACTTAAACTTTTCAGATTGAATGTAAAATATTTTAAATGTTGGCATCACTGCCAATTCTGAAAACTAGAGACACTAACTGTGTCATGATTTGTCTCAAAAAAGATCTGCCATTTTAACTCATGTTGCTCAGAGTCTAATTCCTATCTATTTATATTAAGTCATAGATTTGATCACCCTAAGGAGAGAAAAATCACAATCTAAGTGTAATCTAACATAGTGCTTGTACTGTTACATTTGTTTTAATTTGTGGGAAAATATTGTATCTAAACTTTTATTACTTTGGTAGTTTTACCATTATATACTATTAGTATTTGTAATTTTTCTCAATTCTAACAATGTAGTTATGCTACAACTTGCCTATAGCATTCAAAGTTGTTTTTGTTCATTTTTTTTAATACTTGTTAATTTAGATTCTTTGAAAACTTAGTACACATAACTAAAAGGTAAATTATGAGCATCACTGAAATATTTTTGTAGACTACTTGTTATAACATTGTCTTTCATGTTATTGTTTCATAATTTTGATTTTTTTAAATAACTATTATACAACTGTTTTCAGCCCTTTAAGATAAACCATCAAAAAGCATCACATATACACATCCCAAGAAATAGAAAAGACTGTATTTTTAATAAGATATCCATTTTCCAGAATTTGTGACTATATTATGCAAAAGGACCATAAGGATACCATTTACAGTAAGGAGGAGGCAAGGCAATTACATAGATGTACAAATATATGTACAACAGATTTTGCTTTTTATTTATTTATAATGTAATTTTATAGAATAATTCTGGGATTTGAGAGGATCTAAAACTATTTTTCTGTATAAATATTATTTGCCAAAAGTTTGTTTATATTCAGAAGAGTCTGATTATGATGAATAAATCTTAAATGCTTTGTTTAATTACAAAAACAAAATCACCAGAATCCAAGATGAGAAAATATCAATTCAGTAAATGCTGTGGTTAAGAGACTGGATCTCCACTTATTTTGAGAACAGCATTTCATTATTGGTTTTCAGTAATTTAACAGCACTTCACCAAAACATTCACCTCAATCACTCCACTGACAACACTTCTACTAAATCTTTCAGTAACACTTACCGAAAGCCCTCATTCATTACCTTTCCATGTAAACAGAAGTCTAATTTGTATCAATTCTATGTTTCAGTTGTAATATTGAGTTCACTCACCCAATGTGCAACCAATGAAATAAAAGAAGCATTTAAAAAGGATTTTATAGTCATTCTTCCTTTCTGTGCTAAGACAAATTGACCAAATCCAACTGAATGAAAGTTTGGGCATCCCCAACCAAGGCTGGTGGGCAAACCCTAGCATTTGCTACACTCTTAAGGTCTTCAACAATTCAACAAATGCCAATATGTTTTCTGTGTGTGGATCTGGGTGGGCTGCAAATGGGCATGGTATGGGTATGTGTATATATCTGTTTTAAATTTTAAAGAGCACATTTTGGATGAGTTTTGGTGTTTATATAATAACTGTTATTATTATTAATCAACCCAACTAATAAATGATAATTTGTTAAGTGTAGGGCCAGGCACTTGAGGATACAAAGACAAAGATGAAACATTCCTTTCCCTCAAAGGCTTTATGTTCTGCTGGAAAGGCAACATGTCCATATACAAAAGTAACTTTAGGAGGGAGGGACTAGCATCTGGAGGAGAACAGGACAGGCATGTAGAACTAGCCTGGGAACTAGGAGGGACTAGCATCTGGAGGAGAACAGGACAGGTTATGTAGATGTCTACATAGAGCTTTCAGATGCTTAAGGGCCTTCCTTACAGGAGCCCATAAAGAAGATAGGATTAAAAACAAATATGACCAGCTTTGGTGGTGCACACTGGTAATCCCCCCTCTGCTTTTGGCATTGGTAGAGGGCTTGAGCTCTGGAGCTCTGAACTACAGTGGGCTGTATGTGTGCAGATCATAAGTGGACTCAGGCCAAGAGCAGCTGCTGCATTTTCAACCAAAATGACATGAGGAGACTTGGTCTTAAAAAAAAAGAGAGAGAGAAATTCCCATTTCTTATAGCTGTCAGCATATTGCTTGGGAGCAGAGAAAACAGGACTATTAGGAGTATCACAGATATTCAATCATGCATAGGCAAATGAATAGTTTCTTTTCAGAGCAATTCCTGCAGAAATATCCAGAGATAGAAATAATTTTTGATAAACAATCCTGAAAATATAAAAAGTCAGATATGTGTGTGTGTTTATCAAGCATAATGAATAAAATAAATGTTATGCTCTCATAATTCCTGTTTCCAAGTAGAATCACTGGAAATGAAACTAAGTTCAAGATAATGTGCTCAACTAGTTGGTATCTGAGATGAAAATTTATGGTAAATTATATCTTAAATTTGTAAAGACTGCTCTAATGAAATGGGGCAGCTAAGTGGCAAAGTGGATAGAGTGCTGGGCCTGGAGTCAGGAAGATTCATATTCCTGAGTTCAAATCTAGCCTCAGATGCTAACTGTGTGACCTTGGTCATCACCTATTTCAATTTCTCATCTGTAAAATGAGCTGGAGAAGGAAACAGCAAGCCACTCCAGTATCTTTGCCAAGAAAACCCCCAAAAATGGGGTCATGAAGAGTCAGACATGACTGAAATAATCTGAAATAATTTTTATCAACATGCTGGCATTATTTGACTGAACATCAAAATCAAAAGTTAAAAAAAAAGAAATGTTAAAATTATTTCTTTCCCTTGGTGCGAAATTGAATTATGTAAAACTGTCGCTGAGCTTAATGGCGTTCTTGTCTGTAACAAATGGCCAAAGAAAGTTGTTACTGGTATTTTAATGCTGTCATAACTACTTAAAGAATATACTTTTGTAATTACCCTAGATCCTTAAGCAATTACACCTTATTTCAGGAAAGGCCCAGGTGCTTCAAGAAACCAAACACCAAGGCAATGAGATGTTTTGATATTCCGAAGAAAATAAAGAGAATTCACCCTGTTAACATTCTTCTGTACACATAGCCCTTCATTTCTGACATGGTCAGCTGCCCTAACGAGCAAGTTTTTAACCCTGGTGTCAGAGGAATGAGCTTTCCCCCCACCCAACCCTTTCACCGATTTCCAGAGTTATGATAATAACCATACAAAGTCGACATCAGCATTGACTTCCCTCTTTGTAGTGGTGGCTTGGATAAATGTTTATCCTGAAAGGTTTCCCTTTGTAAACTGTTCAAAGTATGCTAATCTTTAATCATCCAAATTATTATTTTAAGTCTTCCATAGAAACAACTTTCAGGTCAAAAAGTGCTTACCCTTGTTCTAGACAGAACTTCAGAGGACAAGATAAAGAGGCAGAAACTCATTTGAGTTTATTACATTGTTGTTGTCATGTCCAATTCTTTGTGACCCCATTTGGATTTTCTTGATAGAGATAATGGAGGGGTTTGCTATTTTCATCTCCAGCTCATTTTACAGAGGTGGAAACTGAGGCAGAGTGAAGTGACTTGCCCAGGGTCACACAGCTAGCGTCTGAGGCCAGATTTCAACTCATAAAAATGAGTCTTCCTGACTCCAAGCCCAGCTATCCGCTTAGCCATCTAGCTGCCCCATATATTACATAAGTCATGGATTTATAGCTATCTCAAAAGCCTTCTAGTGTGGGCCCCCCTCCTTTTTCAGATGACATAGATAAGTGATTTGTCCAAGATCACACAAGTAATACAAATACCTAGAATTCAAACCTGTGCTCAGAATCCAAATGCCCTGTACCATGCTGCCTCTCTCATAATTTCTCAGTCTCTGGAAAGGATCTGTTCTGTAAAACTTGAACTTGGTCAAAAGACTGCACCCAAGGACCTAGGAAGCTACATGTGGCCTCGAAGCTGCAGGTTCCCCAGCCCTGTTTAGCCTTTGTTTTCAAGGATCCTTTAACTGAGTCACTTAGAAAGTATTGTTTTGGTTTTGTTTTGTTTTTTGTGAAAGAGGACCACCACAAGGATGAGGTATGGATTAATAACTATCTGCAAAGCAAGCTCTTGAGAATTATAAAGTGCTGAGTACTATTATTCATCATTTGAAACCAAGCCTACTTCCTCATCAGGACAACTGGCAACAGAATTTTTTATTCTTTTCTCCAATGCAGTTCAAACCAACAAACACTTATTAAGTCCTACTAAGCACCCTCTCTCTCCCAGACTAGTCTATCTACCTAGTATTATCTGTAGCCTCAATTGTTCCCTGTGATCAGATAGAGTGAAGTCAATTACCTTTGCCCCATACAGTACAATATTAAGTAGATATATGGCTTCTACATCATAGAGAAGCATAGCTCAAGCAATGGGCCAAAAAGCAACTTCCAAGGCTGATGATGCTCACCTGGATGAGGGTCTAAGTTGAAAGATGTACTTTAAGTCAAACTTTTCCCAAAGTAATTGAAATATAATATCTTCGTGTGTGTATACATGGACATGCATGAGGCAGACTATATCAAAACTTTGTATAAATTAAGGGGAGTTAAAAGTACCATCCCTAGTGGGTAAATCTAAGATTGTATAAAGTAAGATTTAGAGGAGTGAAGCAAAACTCATAGGGGAAAATGTCACATTGACATTGTAACAATCACTTTAGAGAAATTGGCTCATTACATATATAAATACTATATAGGAAAATTGATCATTTTGCTAATCGGACAGAATAGAGAAACAATGCATTTTTTAGTGTGCTCTTTCTTTTTAAAAAAAATCATTGATTTTCATAATGATAAGGTGGAGCCTGGAATAGTGGGTAGAAAGCTGATCTCAGAGTAAGCATACCTAAGTTCAGGTCCTGTCTCTGATACACCCTGGTTAGAACTTCAACTCTTCTCCAATAACTTAGCTTCTCAGGGTCCCCAGATAATTCTCTAAGATTATAAATTGCAGAGAAAGGTAGAATAAGCTTCTACATCTCCCTCTATGCTATTAAAGGGTCAGCCAGTCCAGTTTTCTGAAAGGTCAGAAAAGGAAAAGCTCACAGCCTTTGTGGTCATGGAAAGGAGGGTGTTGGAATAAATGATATCCATGGCCCTCCTAAGCTCTCAATCCTGTGATGCTATGAAATAAAAGATAAATTCACTTCTAGTTCCCCATTGGCATGTACTTCCTCATTCTAGCTGAAGGCTTTCAGAAGACAAAAGATACCCCTCTTGTTCTCTTGATGGAGGCGAAGTCAAAAATGGGAATGATCTACTAACAGAGATGCCAAGACAATCTATCAGAGCCAAAGGCAAGGCCAGTCATTTGTGGGAGCCCAGAGGATCTGTCAGAGAAGTGGCCTGTGGAAAATACAGAAAGAATGAGGAGTTCTTGGCAAAGGGAAAGGCAGAAGACCAACAGTAAACTTTCCAGATTCAATCCTATAGGTTTGAAGTGTCAAAATATGGTCCAGGCCCCTGCCACTGCTTTTTCATTAAGAATGAAGACTTCATTTCCTCTCTTTGTCTCCCCAAAATAAAACAAAAACCATTACCACCAAATTGAAATCTCTTTAACTTTCAGATGATTTGTAAAATGACCTTCCTACTTCTCTGATTTTTCCCCTCCTTTTGTTCTAATTTATCCAAATTAATCTGCTTGCTACCCTCCACATCAGACTTTCTCATTTCCATTTCCAGGAAGGAGAAAAGGAAGGGAAAGGAACAAACTTTTTTAGGTGCCTACTATGCACCATGCATTGTGCTAAACATTTTATAAATATCCAACTTGATGCCCATAACAACCCTAGAAGGTAGGTGCTATTATTGTTTCTGTTTTACAATTGAGGAAACTGAGGCAAACAGAGGTTAAGTGACTGTCTCCCAGGGTCATATAACTACTAAGTGTCTGAGCCTGGATTTGAACTCAGATCTTCCTTACTCTGTGTCCAGCTCTCTATCTGACCTAGCTGCCCTCAGGCAGAGTAAAGTATAGTTAATCAGGGAAGACTTCTAAAGGAAATAGTGTTGAGTCATAACTTAAAGGAGGCAGTAAATATGAATAGGCATAGCATTTTAGGTATGAGTGGGAGCTAGTGAAGCATGAGCAAAATCAGGAAGGAGAAATGTGTATACGGGTATAAAATAGCTGGCCTGGCAGCAGCAGAGAACCTGGTGACCTAGATAGCCACCCTCACCTTGAAGGCCAGGATGAGTATGATGCCAGCAAGGGAGGCAATAAGGATGAGCCAGCACCAACCAACGGTTGTACTGACCACTGGTGCCAACCCTATGATTACCAGGAAGCCAGCAAGTCTGCTGAGAACAGAATATACTTTCTCTATTTTGTAGGCAAAAATTCTGTTTTTGAGATTTACTTTTATGATGAGTCCTTTGTGCATGTCCCAACACACCACAGTCCACCATAATCCACACAAAGGCAAATTTAAATGTGTGACAGAGAAAGAAGTCAAAAAGGAAAAATATGTCCCCCACGGGAAAAAGATTAGCAAAATCTTCCAGTGACCATACCTGTCAGCTAAGAGGCCAAAGAGCATAGTGAACACCATATGTAGCTGAAAAATACCCTTCTTCATGTGTGTTCTTGTATGTGCCCTATTTGATACCTGGAATGCCTTTTTCCTTCCTTTCTGCCAATTTTTCTCCATCATCATCTTCAAGATAAATTCTATAATTTTACTGCTCCCAAGAAATGTTTCCTGATTAACTCTTTTTTAAAATGATATTTTACTTTCCCCTTAATTACATGTAAAAACAAATTTTAACATTTGGGGATGTTTTTAAGTTTTGCATTCCAAATTTTATCACATTCTCCTTTCCCTTGTCCTTCACCTCAAAAGTAGGCAATCTGATATAGGTTATACATGTGTAATCATGTAAAATATTTTCATATTAGTCATTTTGCACAAGAAGACTCAAACAAGCGAAAAAGTGAAAAATAGTATGCTTCTGTCTATATTCAGACAACATCAATTCTTTCTCTGGATGTGGATAGCATTTTTCACCATGAATCCTTTGGGACTGATTGTCTTGGCTCATTGTATTGCTGAGAATAACCAAGTCATTCACGGTTCTTTATTGTACCATATTGCTGTTACTGTGTACAATGTTTTCCTGGTTCTGTGTAGCCAGAATGGACTTTGTTTTCTTTGAATGACTCAGATTGCCTCGTTGAGCTTCCCTGGACGCTGAGGCTTGCTCTTCCGGGGCAGGACCAGAGCTTCCTGTGTGATGAGTCGTGGGGCTGGCTGAGGGGAGGTGTGTTAACGTGGTCTACGCTAGGGGGAGGGGCCAAGTCAAGAAACAATCGGCCCTGGTCGTTCAGGCGGCGCTTGATGATGTCAAAAACTCTATAAGAGGGGAGAGGACAGCTTGAAGATCCTCCTTTCCTTTTCCGGTTGGAGCCAGAGACACCTACAGCCGAAGCTGAGCTGCCGGTAGCAGAGCTGACTAGAGGCTAGTGGGTAATCTTCTTACTGTAGAGGGGAAGCATGTATACGACTTTGCCTTATACCATCTCACTTGTCTGTGGCCTCCTGGTTACCCTTGTAAGGCGGGCTTATTGGGCCTGGAAGCTTTTGATGAAAATATCAAAATGGGGACGCTGGTTTGTGGGCTTGTTATTGTGGAGTGTAAATACATGCTTTAGTTCTCCTGCCTTCTGCCTAGAGAATTCCTTATATCTTGCGGTTCCGGACCTTTTAGGCACATATGAGATACTCTTTGAAATCATAAATTCTGCCTTCCTAATATATTCTGTTTGCTTTACTTTGTATCAGTTCATGTAATTCTTTCCAAGTTTTTCTGAAATCATCCTGCTTGTCATTTCTTATACACAATAATATTCTATTACCTGATTAATTAACTCTTCCTGGCTCCAGTTTATTCCTTTATTTGGTATCCTTCTCAACATCTGGATACTTAGCTCATTATTCTATATTGATTCAAAATCTTTCCCCCTAAATCTGGCTTAATCTTTAGTGTGCCCTATAATCAAACTCTTGGTACCACAGACAGCTTAAACTTTCTGGTTTCTGCCCTGAGACATAGCAGATTCAATTGCTATAGAGACAGCTTCCCTAAATGCCTGTACATGCATCAAGAATTTGAATGAGTGTCCCTGCTATTAGTGCTGAAAGGTAAAGAAGCCCATCAACCTGTTCTCTTTCCCTGCCAAGGCTGGAAAACATAGCTAGGGGTGGGAGGTAGAACCTGGTTTGTTTCACTTCTTCCTTATGGAGCGATCCCTCCACACACCCCCACCCCCACTGCAGAACAAACAGATCTTCTGCAGAGCTCAATTTCCCAGACCTTCACCAAAAAGGGGGAGGTGGGGCACTGGCATAGGGTATGAGGGTAGCTAAGAGAGGGAACTGTATTTATAGTGAGAGAAAGGTGGAGACACATAGCGTAGAAGAAAGAAAACAAGTAAGAATGAACTATATGTTAGTTTCTTCTTGAAGGCAAAAAATCTTGTAGTACTTTGAGGGCTCCATTGTCCTCAGTCTCCAAAGTGGAATAATAACAGAATGATTTTTTTTCAATATATAACCATATCTATCTAGCTACTTTCAACGTATCTCTCAGTTGCCACCTATACTATATATGGCCTATTCTCATTCCCCCGGTGATTAGCACTCTCTCCTTCTTGAAATTACTTCAAATTATTTTCTATTTATTTGTATACATGTTGTATTCCTCCAGTAAAATATAGCCTCCTTGAGGACAAAGGTTGTTTCATTTTTGTCTTTGTATTTCCAGTGCCTAGCACAGTATCTGGCACATAGTAGGAGATTAATAAAGCTTTATTGATTTTAATCCAACCAAGTGTCAAATGAATGGATAACTTGTACTGTGAATTCAGAAGAGAAAATGTTGGCGTTGGTGGGGGGCAGTGACCTGGTCAAAGAAGCCTGGTCAAAAGAAGAGTGATTTAAGCTAAATCTTGATGGGTAGAATCTGAGAAAGTCCAATGTAGCATAGGCATAGGGTTTAGAGATCTGGATGTGTTCTACTGTACCTGTGAAAATGAAACACATTCAGGGAGGATGTCATTAACCTTTCGGGAGACACCAACACATTAACATAGGGCAGCTAGGTAGTGAAGTGGATGGAGTTCTGGGAGTTGATAAGATTCATCTTCCTGGGTTCAAATCTGACCTCAGACACTTATTATGCATGTGACCTTGGGCAAGTCACTTAACCCTGTTTGCCTCAGTTTCTTCATCTGCAAAATGAGCTGGAGAAGGAAATGGCAAACCACTCCAGATCTTTGCCAAGAAAACCCTCAAAAATAGAGTCACGAAGAATTGGACACGACTGAACAACAACAAAAACATATTACTTAGAAATATGCTAAGCAGTTCTCCATTTTATAGATCTTGCTTTTCAAGTGTTTGATTTCCTTTTACACTAATAGAAGAAATTCATTTAAGGTAGCAATTTGTCTCTGTGAAAGACACTTCAGAGGCAGTGCTGGCTTAGTCACAGAAGAGTGGGAGTAGTAAAGAAGGAGACAGCCAAGGCTCAAGTATTTGCTTGTTACAGATGCAAAGAAAGCAGCAAATTTGTGTAAAACAATTTCCAGTGGAGTCCTAACAATTTCAGGAAATGAAATAAATAAAAGAATGTTTTTTAACAAATAAACAGTATTGAACTCTGACATTTAGCAATCAAATGCCTTATTTATTGAATGCCATATCCTTTATGTTTTCCACACAGAAAATCTCAGGAGTAAGTTTTTCTCTGAAAAAGAGTTGAAAGCCACCTCCTTGAGGGCAAAGGCTGTTTTATTTTTGCCTGTGTATCCTCAGGACCTGGCACATCTTAGGTACTTAGTAAATGCTTGCTTTACTCAACTGATCACAAAAGTCAAGTTAATTCATGTGCTAGTAAGATCTCTTTTTTTAGAATCACTGTTGAGACTACCTCATTAGAGGCAGCCAGGTGGCTCAGTGGGTAGAGTGCTGGGCTCTAAGGAAGTGCCCCATTCAAATATGACCTCACACACTTGTTGTTGTGTTTGTCCTTTGCTCTTGAAAAGGACCATGACATTAGGGAAATGATGATATGACTTGTAGTTGACTTTGATTTGAGTGAGGGAGGGCTGCGCAAGGTAACCAGCCTCACTTTCTCCTCCCCCTCACCCAATAGCTATTTGACCTTGGGAACTTAATTTCTGTTTGTATCACTTTCTTCAACTATAAAATGGGGCTAATAATAGCCCTTATCTCACAGGGTTGTTGTGAGGATCAAATGAGATATTTTTAAAGCACTTAGCGCACACACACAATGGGTACCCTCTAGCAATACCCCTCTCACCCTTTTCAATCTCATTTTTGTGTTTTATCTTCCCCCATTAGATAGTAACTCCTTGAGGACAGAGACTGTCTCTTTTCTTATTTGTGGTCCTGGAGGTTAGCACCGTGTCTGGCATATGGCAGATAATTAGTAAATATTTATTGGCCATCATTCCCTGGTCCAAGTGATACCAATGGGCTGTACAGGGAGGACAAACACCTCTGGTGGAGGGCTTGCTGGGCCTTTTTCAAGGCTGCTCATCCACCTTTGGTGTCTCCATTATTTACCCAACTCTCACTGTGGCTCCAAGAAGCTGTAGCACACACAATAGCCACACCCCAGGAAAGCATCTCAGCAGATGAGCTAAACCAGGCCTCAGACCCCTCGGTGAGTTAAGAAATGTCTACCCCAAGCATGTTAAACCATCCTCTGGCTGAATGGGCAGACGAGAACAATGCATCCCAACAGCCATGAAGGCAGGCTGCTGGAGCAGGTGCTGTGAAGCACTTACAGCTTGGTCAGACATCTAAGATGCCAAGGTCATTCACTGCATCCCTGGCCCATCACCAGTTGTCTTGACTTTTGTCCTGCCACTGAGCTTCAATGACTCTGGAAAAGAGAGTGAGAGGCTGACAATCTGTGCAGCCTCATTCACCTACAAGTCAAAACATCACCTCAGGATCATATAAAGAGACCACAGACATTTAACTAGATGGCTTATCTACTTAGAAATAAGGAAAGTGAGGGGTGAAAGAGTTGATACTTGTTTTACTTTCCCATTTGGATTCAAGTTATAATGTGAGAGATGTCCCTAGGCAATTTGGGATTGTAAAACACAATGAAAATCTTTAAAAGAATCCTGTGTCATGACCTTAGAGTAACAGCCAGGATTGTAGGAGAAGAATTCCTTACACAGAATCCTTTGGGCCATACAAGCCCTGACTCTCTGGTCTTTTTCTAGAGGCACCATTCCTTCTGGTGAATGGATATGACAACACTGTTCCTGTACTGGAATGTGGAGTGTCCTCCAGTTGTTTCCTGAGATATACAAAAGAACCACAAAATTCCATGTCCAAGCTTCCGAGGGTTAGTGAAGAAAGCAAAATTTCCAACTCCCTCCCATGCTTTTTTTTTCAGTCTAATTGCCAGAAAAATGTTGTCGAAGTCACATTCTCTACAAATATCACTTTGCCTGTCAAAGAAAAGCCACTGGCAGAGCTATTCAGCAAAGCCATTGTACCAAGCAGCAGTCTCACTGAAGTACTGCACAATCTGTGCCCCTACTCAGAAAGTGACTATTTTAGTTTTAAAGTGGAGATCAAGCTTCCAAAAACAATAATCAGTTTATAATTATTTTAACTGAGAAATATAAAAACAGCTTTTTTTTCTCCAGAGGACATTGCAAGGTTTGCCATAGCTCCAAACTCTTGATAAAATATTACATTCTTTCACAAACTGAAACTTACAAAAAAATAGCAGATTAAAGATAATAGGCATGGTGAAAAAGCATTAAATAATTTAAAAAAATACTCATGAGGGAACCCACAAACTAGCATGGAGGGAAAAATATGATGGGTGAAGATTAACATGAGCTCATGGATTTAGAATTAAAAGCGGCCTTTGAGTTCATCAAGTTCAACCCTCCCTTTTCACAGATTAGGAAACTGAAATTAAGAGATGTAAAAAAAGGTTTGCCTAAGGTCACATGGTAGGAAGTGGCAGACCAGGGTTTGAACCTAACTCCAAATTCAACTGCCCATTCCATTAAACCACACTGCCCTTTGTCCTAGTGCTCTCACTTAACTACCAATCTCCTCTTCAATGAATTCTTACTTTCTGTTCCTTCAATCAATCAGCAGCATTTCTTAAGTACCTGCCACATGCCAAGAACTGGGAATACAAAGACAAAACTAGATGAGTCTCTTTTCTCAAGGAGCTTACATCCTATTACTGAATGGGCACTGCCTCAAACTGAGACCTGTTAAAGACTTTAGCTTGAAAAGACAAAGGTCCCCTACTACAACTTGAACCATCTCCAGTTAACCTGATCCATATCTGGCCTCCGGACCCAAATGGTTCTGGAGGAAAAAGTAAAGCTGGTGACTTTGCACAGCCTTCCCTCACATAAATCTAATTCACTTGCATGTCATGGCATCACCTCCCTGATTTCATGGTTCTCTTCAATAATGAAGGACAAACAGCAGCAGCAATAGCAATCCTATCAGAAGAGACACTATGTACCAAAACAAGTATACACAGAATAAAAAAAATTTTTTTTAAAAAGTAGCTAAGGGAGGAAGGGTAAAATCAGGAGGAAAGGAAAATCAGGGAAGGTTTCATGTAGGAGGCAAAACCTCAGATGAGTCGGGAAACATAAAGGATACTATGAATCAGAGATAAGGAAAAACAGGATTGTAGGCATAGGGGATAGAGGTGGGCAAAATTCACTGTGACAGAATATATTATGCTTCAGCTGAAATAAAAATAGAAAAGCAGGGGTAGCAATCCTGATCTCAGACAAAGCAAAAGCAAAAAAAGATCTAATTAAAAGAGATAAGGAAGAAAACTATATCCTGCTAAAAGGTACCATAGAAAATGAAGTATAAACATATGTGCCATAAACCAAGTAGTAGAGCATCCACATTCTAAGAGGAGAAGTTAAGGGAGTTATAGGAAGAAAGACTGCAAAACTATACTAGTGAGGGACCTCAACTTCCCCCTTTCAGAACTGGATAAATCTAAAAACAAAATAAACATGAAAGAAGTTAGGGGGTTGAATAGACTTAGAAAACTTAGATATGGTGTACCTATGGAGAAAATTGAATAAGATAGAAAGGAATAATATATCTTTTCTCAGCAGTATGTAGCACTTACACAAAAAATGACCATATACTAGGGCATAAAAACCTCACAGTCCAGTAAAGAAAGGCAGAAATATTGAATTCATCCTTTCAGATCATGATGCAACAAAAATTACATGTATTAAGGGACCATGGAAAGTTAGACTCAAAATTAACTGGAAACTAAATAATCTAATCCTAAAGAATGAGTTGGTCAAACAAAAAAAAATCATAGAAATAATAACTTCATCAAAGAGAATTACAATAGTGAGACAACATACCAAAATTTATGGGATGCAGCCAAAGCAGTTCTTAGAGAAAATTTTACATCTCTAAATGCTTACATGAATAAAATAGAGAAAGAAAAAATTGATAAATTAAGCATGCAACTAAAACAACTAGAAAAAGAACAAATTTTAATCCTCAATTAAATGCCAAATTAGAAATTCTGAAAATCAAAGGACAGATTAATAAAATTAAAATTAAGAAACTATTGAAGTAATAAATAAAACTAGGAGCTGATTTATGGGAACAAAACAAAATAATAGATAAACCTTTGGTTAATTTGATTTTAAAAAAGAAGAAAACCAAATTGCCAATATTAAGAATGAAAAGGGTGACTTCACCACCAATGAAGAGGAAATTAAAACAATAATTAAAAGCTATTTTGCCCAACTGTATGCCAATAAATCTGGCAATCTAAGTGAAATGGATGAATATTTACAAAAATATAAATTGCCCAGATTAACAGAAGAGGAAATAAAATACTTAAATAATCCCATTTCAGAAAAAGAAATTGAACAAGCCATCAATGAATTCCCTAAGAAAAAATCCCCAGTACCAGACGGATTTACAAGTGAATTCTACCAAACATTTAAAGAACAATTAATTCCAATACTACATAAACTATTTGGAAAAAAATGTGCAAAGAAGGAGTCCTACCAAATTCTTTTTATTATACAAATATGGTGCTGACACCTAAACTGGAAAGAGCTAAGACAGAAAAAGAAAATTGTAGACCAATTTCCATAATGAATATTGATGCAAAAGTTTTAAATAAAATATTAGCAAAGAGATTACAGCAACTAACATGAGGATAATACACTCGGATCAGGTGGGATTTATATCAGGAATGTAGGGCTCGTTCAATATTAGGAAAACTAAGCATAATTAAGCATGTCAATAACAAAATTAATAGAAATCATATGATTATCTCAACAGATACAGAAAAAGATTTTGACAAAACATAATACCCATTACTATTAAAAACACTAGAGAGCATGGGAATAAATGCAGTCTTCTTTAAAATGATAAGTACCATCTAACTAAAACCATCATCAAGCATTATATGTAATGGGGATAAGCTAGAAGCATTTCTAATGAGATCAAAGGTGAAACAAGAATGTCCATTATTTCCACTATTAATCGATATTTGTACTAGAAATGTTAGCTTTAGCAATAAGAGGGGGGAAAATTGAAGGAATTAGAGCAGGCAATGAAGAAACAAAGCTATCACCCTTTGCAGATGATATGATGGTATACTTAGAGAATCCTAGAGAATCAACTAAAAAACTACTTGAAATAATTAACAACTTTAGCAAAGTTGAAGGATATAAAATAAATCCATATAAATCATCAATGTTTCTATATATTACTAACGAAGCCCAGAAGCAAGAGACAAAAAGAAAAATTTATTTAAAGTAACCATAGACAATATAAAATATTTGGGAGTCTACCTGCCAAGACAAGCCCAAAAACTATACAAACACAATTACAAAATGCTTTTCACACAAATAGAGTCAAATCCAAATAATTGGAAAAATATCAGTTGCTCATGTGTAGGTCAAGGTGATATAATAAAAAAGATAATTCTACCTAAATTAATCTATCATTCAGTGCCATGCCAATCAAACTACAAAAAAAATTTATAAAGCTAGAAAATATAATAACAAAATTCATCTGGAAGAACAAAAGGTGCAGAATATCGAGTGAATTAGTGAAAAGAAATACAAGAGAAGGTGACCTATCTGTACCAGATATAAAACTATATTATAAATCAGCAGTGACAAAAACTACTTGTATGGGCTAAGAAATAGAGTGGTGGATCAATGGAATAGGTAAGTACACAAGACACAAAAGTCAATGACTATAATCTCCTGTTTGATAAACCCAAACACTCCAGTTTTTTGGATAAGAACTCACTATTTGACAAAAACTTCTGGGAAAACTAGAAAACAGCATGACAGAAACTAGGCATAGACCAGCATCTTATACCATATACCAAGATAAAGTCAAAATGGGTACACAATTTAGGCATAAAAAGTGATATATATGAAAATTAGGAAAGCAAGGAATAGTCTACCTATCAATTCTATGGAGAATGGAATAATTTATGACCAAACAAGAGATAGAGAACATTATGAAATGCAAAATGGATAATTTTGATTACATTAAATTCAAAAGAGTTTGCACAAACAAAATCAATGCAACCAAGATTAGAAGGGAAGCAGAAGCTGGGAAATATTTTTTTGCAGCCAGTGTCCCTGATAAAAGCCTCATTTCTAAAATATGGAGAACTGAGTCAAATTTATAAGAATACAAGTCATTCCCCAATTGATACATGGTCAAAAGATATGAACAGGCAGTTTTTCTATGAAGAAATTAAAGCTATCATATTCATATGAAAAAAATGCTCTAAATCAGGGCTTCTTAAACTTTTTTTCATGTGTTACCCCTTCAGCACTTCTCACACTGTGGTCTTAGATAGGCTAACATGATAAAACAGGAAAATGATAAATGTTGGAGAACATGTGGGAAAATTGGAACACTAATGCATTGTTGGTGGAGTTGTGAACTGATACAACCATTCTAGAGAGCAATTTGGAACTATGCCCAAAGGGCTATAAAACTGTACATACCCTTTGATCCAGCAATACCACTTCTAGGTCTGTATCCCAAAGAGATCATAAGAAAGGGGAAAGGACCCACATGTAAAAAAATATTTATAGCAGCTCTTTCTGTGGTGGCAAAGAATTGGAAATCGAGGGGATGTACATCAATTGGGGTATGGCTGAACAAGTTGTGGTATATGAATGTAATGGAATACTATTGCTCCATAAGAAATGATGAGCAGGCAGATTTCAGAAAAAGCTGGAAAGACTTACATAAACTCATGCTCAGTGAAGTGAGCACAACCAGGAGAACATTGTACCCAGTAACAGCAATATTATATGATGACCAACTTTGATAGATTTAGCTCTTCTCAGAAATGCAATTATCTAAGACAATTTCAAAAGACTCATGATGGAAAGAGCTATCCACATCCAGAGAACAAACTATGGAATCTGAATGCAGATCAAAGGATACTATTTTTTCTTTGTTTTTGTTTTTTCTTTCTCATGGTTTTTCCCTTTTGTTCTGATTCTTCTTTCACAATATGACTAATGTGGAACTATGTTTAATATGACTATACATGTATAGTCTATATCAGATTGCATGCCATCTTGGGGAGAAGGGTAGGGAGGAAGAGGGAAAAATTTGGAACTCAAACTCTTATAAAAGTGAATGTTGAACACTACAAATTAATTGCTTTTTAAAAATTTTATATTTAGTGTCTAATGTGAGGAACAGCAACAAGGCCTACTACCAGTAGTCTTGGTCTAGGTCTGGAGACTACAAAAGGTCTCTTGCGGTAGGTGGGATCTGAGTTGTCTTGAAGGAAGCCAGGAGATGGGAGAAGGCACAGAGCCAGTAGATGGAGCAGCATGTGCAATGAATTGCAAGAAGGCCAACATCCCTTGATCATGGACTATGTAGAGGGTAACAGAATGTATAAAGACTGGATAAACAGAAAGGCATAATGTTGTGAAGGGTTTTAAAAGTCCGGCAAAGGATTTTATATTTGATCCAAGAGGAATAAGGAGTCAAAGAGTTTGAGAAGGGGAATGACAAGGTCAGACTTACACGTTAGGAAAAACACTTTGGCAGCTGGGGGGACAATAGACTGGTATAGGAAGAGACTTATAAACAGACTAACCAGCAGGCTATTGCAATAGTCCAAGGGTGTAGTGAAGAGGTGGAGGAGAGGGGAGGAGGAGGAAGGAATATATAGAGAGATGTCATTAGAACAACAAAAATTCGGTAACAGACTGAATATGTGGGGTGAATGTGAGTGAAAAATTGAAGATGACATAAGTTTCAAGCTTGGGGTACTAGGTTGATAGTAGTCCCTTTGACAGTAATTGGAAAGTTAGGAAAATGTGATGACTTAGGAAAAAAAGAAAATGAGTTATGTTTTGGACATGATGAATTTGATATCTCTACAAGAAAGTCAGTCTGAGCTTACAAGCTGTGTGACCTTAGGCAAGTCACTTAACCCCAATTGCCCTTCCTTCCCCTTCTCCCCCCCCACTAAAAAAAATTTCCATATGAGACGTCCAATAGGCAATTGGTGATGCAAAAGTGAAGATCAGGAGAGAGATTAGGGCTGGATAATTAGATCTGAGAATATAGACGATCTGAACATAGAGATGATAACTGAACCAATGGGAGCTGATGAGAACACCAAGAGAAGCAGTGTAGGATAGAGGTGTCAAAAACACAGCCCACAATCAGCACGTGGACCAACACTCCAAAGTCCTGCCTGGACCAGATTAAAATGTAATTAGGAATTAATAAAACAGTGATAATACTACATCTTAAAACTAAATCAATATTCAGCTTTCCAGCATCCTGGATTAGTGGTCCCCATTTCTATTTGAGTTTGACAGCCATAGTATAGAGGAAGAAGGAAAGAGAGCCTATGAAAGAGCTTTAGGTGAGACCCAAGTTTAGTAGGCATGACCTGATCAGCAAAGGAAATTGAGGACAGATAGGAGGAGGAAGAGGAGAAAAAGGAGAGCAGTGTCATGAAAATCTAAAGAGGAGAGAGTAATCAGGAAAAGAGAATGACTGACACTATCTAAGCCCGCAGAGCTTGGGCAGCTAGGTGGCACAGTGGATAGAGTGCCAGGCCCGGAGTCAGGAAGACACACCTCCTGAGTTCAAATCTGGCCTCAAACACTTACTAACTGTGTGACCTTGGACAAGTTACTTCACCATCTTTGCCTCAGTTTCCTCATTTGTAAAATGAGCTGGAGAGGGAAATGGCAAACCACTCCAGTATCCCTGCCAAGAAAACTCCAAATGGGGTATCAGTTGAAAGAAGAGATTTGGAAGCCAGAATGCAGAGGAGTCAAAAGAGGGAATGAAGAGAGGAAGTAGAAGCACCAATTATAGATATCCTTCTCAAAGAGTTTAACCACAAAAGGGAAATGTAGAACAATAAGCTAGCAGGAATGGTTAGATCAGTGAGCGTTCTCTGAGGATGAAGGAAACACGGATATGTCTGTAGGCAACAGAGAAGCAGTCAGGAGATAGGCAGCGATCTAAGTGGGAAAGAAAAAAGGGTCAACCTGCTGGAGAAGATGTGATCATTATAGAGGGGTTTCTCTTGTCAAAGAGAAGGCCACCTCTTTATGTGGGACAGGGTGTGAAGGAAGGGTTAATGGGGGATGATATCTGTGTGAAGTGAGATGAAGAGGAGCCCAGGGCTGTGAGATCTTGGTAAATGGTCTTAATTCAAGGGGAAGAGAGCTTAAACTATGAAGCACGCTCCTCGGGAGAAGTTGGGAAAGGGGTGCTAGGGGAGGCTTGAGGAGGGATCAAAAAGATTTAGAACTTCTTATTGATAAGGGGAAGAAAGCTGGGAATAGTCTGATATACACCCTACCGGCTAGGACTTTAAGTATGGCATTTAATCTCTCTATCCTAATTTGTAAAATGAGGGAGTTAGACTAGATGGCCTTTGAAATCTCTTACAGCTCTAGATCTATAAACCTGACTACTTTGTCTGGCTCTCCTCCCATCACTCTAAAGTTAACCATTATCCTTACTAAACTCTGACACCCAGAAATTAGCATATTACTCCAGATCTGTGATCTAACAAGAGCAGAGTACTTAATAAAAATAATCACATCCTTATTCTGGGAACCCATCTCTCTCTTACTATAGCGCAATACTGTGCTAGTTTTTTTTTTGGCTGCCACACGACACTTTTGACTTGTGTTGACCTTGTGGTCTGCAAAAACCCTAGATATTTGTCACACAAACTGCTATGTAACTGAATTTCACCTGTCTCATATTTCTGAAATTGATTTTTTTAACCCAAGTATAACACCTAGAGCTATCCCCAAAGTACAATAACCTGTCTTGAGTGGTGGTAGGTTACTTAATACTGGAGGTCTTTAAGCAAAAATGAATGACCATTTTGGGGGCAATACTGCAGAGGAGATTCCTGTGTAGGTATAAGTTGACATTCGTGATCTTGAAGCTTCTTTTCAATGCTGAGATTCTGTGATGTTTGAAATATGATTCTGTACAGATTTTTGTTGAGCTTCATCCCACTGAATCATAAAATTTTGGGTTTTTTTTTCATTCTCAGCCTGGGTCACCCTTAAAGCAGCCTCAAAACCAAAAAATTATCCTTAGTTTTGAAGACTTTCATTAATAGCCAGTGCCAATATTTAACAAATCGCATTGACAAAAAAGTCTTCCTAATATATTTCTTGTATGCACTGAGAGAAGTAGCATAGTTCAAAGAAAAGGGAATTGGACTTGGAGTCAAGAGAGGGCCAGCTTCAAATCCTCCTGAGAACAGTTACTAGCTATGTGACTAAGGGCAAGCCATTTAATTTCTCTAGGACTCAGTTTCCAAATCTGACAAATAATCTATAGTAAGAGGATAATAACACCTATATTATCTCTCTCATAGAGTTGTTGAAATAATGAACCTGTAACCAATTTACTGTCTGTGATGTTTAGCTATATGTGAAGAGAAAAGAAGCCTTTCTACTCTCTATTTTATGGCACCCATCCTTGGAATTCTGGCCTTTCCCCTTTCTCTCCTCTCACAGGACCCAACTTAGTTACTGCCTTCATTCCTCCTGAGGAGGTCTTATGAGCTTGTATAGAGAAAAAGTAAGGGAGAAGGCAGAATGACTTAAGGTGCCCATCTCCTCCCTTACTGGATAGCAATGCCAAACATCTTGTTTTTTGCTGAAGGGAAGGAACAGGGAAAGAGAACTCTGAAAGTACTTTTACCATACTTTGAGATGTTTATACCAGGTGTCCCAAAAGTCTTAGTTTGGTTGTAAGCTTTCATAGCTTACAACTGCACTGACTTTCTAAATACCATATATAACATAGGAGAAAAATCTAAATCAGTAAGATTCTCTCTCACCTGTCAGGATACTCTACCTAGAATAGAATCCTAGCATTTTAAACAGAAAGTTTATACCTTTGTCTTTGTCTACATACACAATTCACAGTCTCTTTCCTACCAACCCTCTATTCACAATTAATGAAATACACAAATAAAAGCAGTTATGCTTGATCACAATTTTATATCTAAAGTAAAATATCTTGAAGAGGGAGAGGAAGGGAAAAGCATTTAAGTGCCTATTGTGTGTCAGGCACATTAAGTACTTTACAAATATTATTTCACTTGATCCTCGCAATGATCCTGTGAGGGACAGGCTATTATTATCCCCATTTTACAACTGAGGAAACCTAGGCAAGCAGAGAATCAGTAACTTGTCTAGGGTCACACAGCAGTGTTTGAGGCTGGATTTGAACCCAGGTCTTTGTGACTCTAGGCCCAGTGTTCAATCTACTGTACCACCAGCTGCCTTAAAATATTGATTAAATCAGATATTATGAACAAACTTAAAAGAGCAAAAAACTAGAGTAAAAGTCTATTGTATTATGGGAAAGGAGAAAAAACCATGGGGGTGGGGGAAGGGAGGGGATTAAAGCAATCCACAGTTTTCTAGTAAGAAAGTTCAACAAATTTTATTGGGTTTCATCTACACCCCTTCTCAAGTAGCCAAACATCTCCCTCTTCTAGTGGAGGGATGCAGTTTATATTCTCTCTCCTTCTCAATCACTTGAGGGGGTGCATTCAAATCATGCACTCAGTCAGTCTCTTTCAAATCCTTTGCTCTGGTGGATGCACAAGAATTTCTCAGTCTTTCCTGGGACAAGAAAAAACAACAATGTTGTTTTGGGGATGCCAACCAGATGGAACCAGCCTCTAACCTGTGGGTGGCTGGAGCCTAACAAAGCAGGTTAGAGACAGGAGAATCAGGAATCAAACAGAAGTTTAATTTCAAGTGAAGGAAATGGCTTGCAAGCAAAGACACATGTGCCAAGGCCCAGCCCCTAGCAGGTGGGACCCTGTAGCCAGAATGGACTTTGTTTTCTTTGAATGACTCAGCTCGCCTCGTTGAGCTTCCCTGGACGCTGGGGCTTGCTCTTCCGGGGCAGGACCAGAGCTTCCTGTGTGATGAGTCGTGGGGCTGGCTGAGGGGAGGTGTGTTAACGTGGTCTACGCTGGGGGAGGGGCCAAGTCAAGAAACAATCGGCCCTGGTTGTTCAGGCGGTGCTTGATGATGTCAAAAACTCTATAAGAGGGGAGAGGACAGCTTGAAGATCCTCCTTTCCTTTTCCGGTTGGAGCCAGAGACAGCTACAGCCGAAGCTGAGCTGCCGGTAGCAGAGCTGACTAGAGGCTAGTGGGTAATCTTCTTACTGTAGAGGGGAAGCATGTATACGACTTTGCCTTATACCATCTCACTTGTCTGTGGCCTCCTGGTTACCCTTGTAAGGCGGGCTTATTGGGCCTGGAAGCTTTTGATGAAAATATCAAAATGGGGACGCTGGTTTGTGGGCTTGTTATTGTGGAGTGTAAATACATGCTTTAGTTCTCCTGCCTTCTGCCTAGAGAATTCCTTATATCCTGCGGTTCCGGACCTTTTAGGCACATATGAGATTCTCTTTGAAATCATAAATTCTGCCTTCCTAATATAGACCCAAAGCAGTGGAGGGGAGATCTCAATACTTATACCAATGGCTACACAGTGAGCTGTAGCTCTGACAGTGATGGGTAACAGCAACAATGAGACAAGTTTGATTCACAGCAGGATTTCATGACCAGAAACAATTCTGGGCTTCTGTTGAAACTGAGATCATCCACAGGGTGAGCGCAAAGGATTGTTGTTATGCCAAGCTTGGGGCACAGCCTGCCTGCTGGACTTTAGCTGTAGAAAACAGAGTGTCCCCTAATATCTTGACAGGGATTCTATTTCTCTGAAAACTTCATTTTACAAGAGGAAAGTGCTCATTTAATTCATAAATTGCTTTGCAAAACTTTAAAATTATACAAATATCTACTATAATTATGTTGCATTATAAAACTACTCCCAAGATGATTGGGGCCATCCATCCTGAGTTACCTCTTCTATTGTATATACTTCTAAATCTCTTTTTGTCCTCAGTCATAACACCCATCAACGTCCTTACCTGTACTTCCTTATTCCAGTTTCAAGGGATTAACTGGCTCACCTCACTGCTCAGATTAGTTCCTTCAATCATACTCTTAATCCTATTGATTTCCATCTTCTTCAGGACCTTGATTCATCAATCATTCCCTCTCTCTTTCATAATTAATCTCTTTCCCCTCTACCAATATATGGGCTCAAATGTCCTTCATTCTTTTTTAAAGGCAAATTTCCCTTAATCCTGCTTTCCCACCCATCCATCATTCTATATCTTTCTTCCTAATCTCTGCCCAATTCCTAGAAGGAAGGATCCTTATTGATTATTTCTACTTCCATACCATCTACTCATTCCTTAGTTCTCTATAGCATGGCTTCTATCCCTAAATTTCTACTGAAATTTCTCACTGTATAGTCACCAATAATTTCCTAATTTCCAAATCCGATTCCTTTTAGTACTCATTATTCTTGATCTTTCAGTATTACTTAATATTGCTGATCAGCTTTTCCTGCAAACTCCCTTAAATTCCATAGCACCACTCTCTCCTGACTTTCTTACTTGTCTAAATATTCATCTTACTCTCTTTCATTGGTTCATTATCTTCTTCCCACCTTCATCAGTATAAATACTTCATAAGATTCTCTCCTTTTCCTGGCTCTCTTCTTTCTTCCTCTATTGTTTTTTCCTCGGAGATCCTATCCACTCTCACGGGTTTAATTATCATTATATAAATGGCTCTCAAGTCTAAATGTTGACCTCCAGAATTTCCTATGGAGCATTAGTCCTGTGTCTCCACAGTGCCTCCTGGATATCTATGTCTATATAGATAAAATAATACCACCTTCAAACTCAGTATGTCCAAATTCAAGTCCTTGTCTCACCCTCCTCCCTCTCAATGTCTTGATTTCTGCTAATATTACTACTGCCTTTTAAAATGTTGCAACTCAAATTCTTAGTCATCTTTGACTCTTTCCTATTCCCACTCCCCATACCTGGAATACATGTATTCTCTCCTCATCTTTCCTTCACGGAAGTCTTTCTTTTCTTCAGTAGTACTACTTTCTACATGAAGTTTTTCCTTATCCCCAAATTGCTAATGTCCTCCATTCTTAACTATCTTGTATTTATTCTACATATATTTATATGTATACATGTCACCGCTAATAGAATGTAACCTACTTGAGTATAGTGGGGTCTTTTGTCTTTGTCCCCAATGCATATCCCCAGCATATAATAGGAAATTAATAAAAAACTTATTGATTGATTTATAATGTTATTCCTCAATGCAAAGATCTCCAGGGCTCTCTATTGCCTCTAAGGTAAACCATAAACTCCCTCACTGGAACTTATAGTCCTCTTCAATCATATCCTCACTTACTTCTCTACTCTTATTTCACATTACTCCACCTCATACATGCTATATTTCATACAAAGAGAACTACTATTTCCTAATATCTCCTAGCATCCATACTCCTTTATGCTTTCATGCATGTCAGCTCCCAATGAATGGAAAAGTATTGGCTCCTTATCCATATCAATTTATCTCTCTCTTCCTTCAAGATCCAGCTCAGATATCTCTTCTCTGAAACTTTTCCTCATCTTCCTAACTTAAAGTGATCTTTCCTTTCTCAAATTTTTCTACAGTATTTTGTCTTAATCTTCCTTTGCCTGAATTACATCCTATCTTTTATAGCACATATATGAATGTATACTATATCCTTTGGTAGTCTGTAAGCCCCTTGAGGACAACTGTATTTTTTTAACATTCATACTTAAAGTTTTGAGTTCCAAATTTTATCCCTCCCTCCCCTCCCCCATTCCTGAAATGGTAAGCAATCAGATATAAGTTATATATGTGCAATTATGTAAAACATTTCCATGTTAGTTATTTTGTGTGAGAAGACTCGAATAAAAGAAAAAATTAATGAAAAAAGTTGTACTTGGTTACTGAATTGGCTAGAATTCTTAAATCTTTGGAAGTTGTTTTTCTTTATAATGTTATTACTACTGTCAATTTGTCAATAAGCGTTTATTAACTACCTACTATGTACTAAGTAAGCCCTGTGCTAAGTGCTGGGGATACAAAGAGAGACAAGAGACAGTCCTTAAGCAGATCACAGTCTAGTCGGAGAGACAATGAACAAACAACAGTGTACAAACAATGTACAGAATACATAGGAAATAATCAACCGAGGAGAGGTATTAGAATTAAGAGGAATTGGAAAAGGCTTCCTGTAGAAAATGAGATTTTATCTGGCACTTGAAGGAAGCCAAGGAAACCAGAAAGTGGAAATGAGGAGGAAGAGTATTCCAGGAAAAAAAGATCGCTATTAAAAACCTTTGGAGCCGAGAAATAGAGTGTTTTGTTTGAAGAACAGCAAGGAGACCATTATCACTACATCAGAGAGTATGCAGATAGGTTTAAGGTGTAAGAACACTGGAAATATCGGGGAGACAGGGACCTACTGGGTTATCAAAGGCTTTGAATGTCAAATGGAGGATGTTGTATATGATCCTGAAGGTAATAGGGAGCCACTAGAATTTAATGAGTAGCGAGATGACATGTTCAGACCTGATGTGACCAACAAGATGAAGGACTATCCATTTTCTCTGCCAAGAACCCAATCAATGTTACAAAACAAAGTCCAATCCTATGTCCCAGTTGCCCCTCCCTCCAGGATCCTGCAGACCTAAATTAAGGCTGCAGAAGTCTGCTAGGGCCTCAGTGGACAGAGCATTTTATGCTGCAAAAGATTTCTGCAGGAGAGTGGAGGAAAAGAAAGAAAAGGGCAGGACATGTGTTTTGGCTTGAAATAGACCTCAAGCTCACACCCTGACCCCCATGGCCCCCAAAACATTAGATATTCAAACTCCAAATGACAGAAATCACTCTAGTTGCAGTGTCATCAGTGTGTCAACACTTTGAACTGCTGAGTCAGAGAATTGAGGAATAAAGGCAATGGGACAAGACACTGTGGTGTGTGTGTGTGTGTGCGTGTGTGTGTGTTGGGAAGGGGGGTGGAGGAGAAGAGGAGGGGGCTTGGTACAGCACTCCACTAGGCCTGAGGAAGAGTCCAATATTTAGTTATCCCCAAAAAGTCTCTTGGGGCAGTGTACTTAGTGTGGGAAGAGGTTGAGAAGCTTTAAGATATAGCCAATAAGGAAACCACAATCAGAGTGGGGAAGGAGTCAAAAAGTGAACTGTAGTGGAAAATAAGAGAGACAAGTCTGAAATTACCAAACATCTCACGAAGAAGAAAATTCAAAGACCTTGAACATAAGCAAATAGGGAAAACATTAATAACAAATGGAAAAAGGGCCTCCAGATTTAATAAACAAATTCAGGTATTTATAAATAAATACTGCAAAACAATAGAACATGATTCAACAGTTGATTAGACAGAGGATCCTGTGGAATGGCAAAAGATCATGGAATCACAACATGCTATTCCTGAGTGGTTTAAGAGATAAATAAGAATTATGAGAGAGGTTATGGCCTATACAGCAAAAATAATGGGCAGGATAGAAAAAATAGAATCTGAAATGGCAAGTCTCATCAAAGAAACAAAAGAGATAATAATGTATTGGGAATGCAAACACACAAAAGTAAAGAACAATCTAGAAGAGAAGCAAAAAACAATAGCATTAAGAGAAAATATGGTCTCTATCCAAGCAAAACATCTCAAGGAGAAGATAGATAAAAACAACCTAAGAATTATAGGTCTCCCAAAAGAATATGACAAGAATATGACCAAAAAATGGCACCATATGACACCATAATACAAGAAATAATAAAAGAGATCAAAATTTCTGAACAAAGGAAATTAAATATTAATTGAAAGAATTCATAGATCACCTCCAGGAAACAAACAAACCAACCAACCCAAGGCTACAAACTCCAAGATACATAGTGGCTGAATGAAACAATTCCTTTGAGAAACAACAAATTCTGAAACTGACCAGGAGAAAGACCTTCACATAATTCAAATAACACAAGATTATTCTGCACCCACCAAAAAAGTAGGAGGAAATGGAACGATGTGTCCTGAAGACCAGTGCCATGCAGGATGCATCTCAGGGTGACCTGCCCTGAAAATCTGAGTTTAAATGAAAAAAGATGGATAAAGAAGCATTTGAAACATTCTTAGAAAGAAAACCAGACCGAAACAGATTATCTGTTTCTTGAGTACCCCAGGCAACAGAAATGCAAGAGAGGAGAATAAAAGCCAAAGCCAAGGAAAGAAACTGCAACAGAGTGACTACTGAGAATACCATTATGAGACTTTTCTAAATGGACACAAGGAGACAGGGGTGAAGATGGAAGTCAGGTGGAGGTAATAATAGAGAAGTGGGCCTGAGGCATTATGGATAGAATGTTATGATACCTTGTCTACATATGAATCAATGTTTTTTGTAGGACATTACAAAATCAAAGGATACATGAAATAATAAAGGGGGGGCAAGGAGACAGATATATGGGTGTATGTGATATTTCCAAGTCAAATTGAGGACAACTGAGGGCTACCAATAAGGCGAAGGTGATTTCCTGTAAGTTTTCAGGAATAAAAGAGCTTGTAGGGGAGTAGGTGTAACAACAATGCTGCTTGCAGCTGTCATGGAGGTGGGAGGCCAATAATACCAGCACACAGGAGGGCTGCTAGCACATGTTCTTTGATTTGCTTTTCCGAGGAAAGCAACTTTAAGGGATTTACAATCTTACTTTAATTAAACATACATATATCATTCACTTAGTTAAGGGGGAAAAGCCAACACCCTGAACTTCAGATAGTATACAAACAGAAATTACAAGCATATATTATATAAACAGAGCAAATAAACACAAACCAGTAGGCAGGCTTCTAACCATCAAACTATAGCAATACATACAGTTACCAGAGAAAGAAGCATCAACATCTAGGTTTTCAAAGCCTGGGGGCTCCGTGACAGCTGCCCAGAGTCTCTTCTGGTCAAATCACAGGACACTCTTCCAGTGAGTGAGAGCCCCAAAACAAAATGCCAACCTCAGATTATCCATACTCTTCTCAGGGCTCTGAGGGCTCAGTGCCTACTTAGCAAAAAGGGCAGGGGAAAGATCTTTAATCACTAGCATCACACATGTCATATACATTGTTTCCAATCAATGACTCTTGATTCAAACAAAGACAAGATACCCAATTGCCTCAGTACTGAGAAGCATGCCAAAACAAAAGACCCCACTTTGCTTGCCATCACATTTGAAAGGCAAGACTATGAAAGGTACTTGATTACCTCAGAGCTGAGAAGCACTCCGAAACAAAAAAAAAAGGTCCCACTTTACCTGCCAGTTCAAACAAAGGCAAGATTCATTGAAGGCACTTAATTGCCCTAGCATTCCAAAAGAGAAAACAGTTTAAAAAAAAAAAGTCCCACCCTTCTTAACGTTACAGTGGGTGAAGAGGGAAGGAGTGATGGGTAGAAAAAGGGTTGGGGAAAGAAGGCCTTGCTTTAGTGATAGGAGGGGATCCCACTAATAAATGCCTTCATGGATGAAGAGAGATGTGAAAAGGGAGCGAGGCATGTGTTACCTGGGGTATTTGGTGCTTGAAAAGACTGTGTGTCCTATTTCAAGTGTGGGGGGTGGGGGGGGGTGCATGGGGCTGCAGAGTTGGAAGGCGGAAAGCTGATAACCAGCTGATAACCTAAAGTGTAGGTCAGGGATGGCTGCATAATCAGGGATGTGTCGCAGCGCTGGGGTTGGGGGAGGTGTGGTGCTACTAGGCAGTATCCTCTCTGTGACCTGTAGGGATTGCCATTGCTCTGAGAGTAAGGCACAATGATGAAGAGGAACCTATGGGGCAAGCTCTACAAGACGGTGGAATTAACTGCATAAAGGAGTGTAATAGCAATTTAGATTTGAGGATATTTCCCACCCATTAACAGGCCATGTGACCTGCTTAAGTCACAGGAAGCCTAAGTCACATGTGGTGGGAGGAACTTCCTGACAGGAAAAGGAAGCTATGTCACAGGAAATGCTGAGAGAGGGAGAGAGAGGAGAAAGAGAGAGAGAGAGAGAGAGAGGCGGTTGTGCCTGCCCTCATGATAGTTAGAACTGAACAGGCTAACTCAGCTGTACTGTGAGTTTGTGTTTGGGAAAGACCCCAGCAGGAGGTTGGAGAGGTTTTGGGATGGCGAGACTCTATGTTGTGATACTGTGTTTTGGGTTCCTTGCTGTTATGATGAAGTGGGTTAATTGGCTGTGGAAGCTGAGTATTTGGTTATGGGATATGGTTCTCTGGTGTCTGAATAAATGATTTACTCCTTCTACCTTCTATGTGGAGAGTCTCATATACTTTGTGATACAGAACCACATAGGGATTTTGACAATTATCATCTACATTGTTATTATTGCCTTACTGATACAAGGAGAGAGCTCCAAATGTATGTCTCAGAAGTTTTAATTCCATGAGGAATATGGCAAATAGAGAAAGACTAGATAATTTTAGAGGTCATGAACCAGAGAATAAGGGTCCAGAGTTGTCAAGATATAAGGAGACACCTTGTTTTCCAGAGCTAAGGCCTAGTAAGCAGGCTGTGCCCTCAGCTTGGCATAACAACAATCCTTTGCATTCACCCTATGGATGATCTAAGTTTCAACAAAAGCCCAAATTGTTTCTGGTCATGGAACCCTGCTGTGAATCAAACTTGTCTCATCGTTGTTGTTACCCATCACTGTCAGGGCTACAGCTCACTGTGTAGCCATTGGTATAAGTATTGAGATCTCCCCTCCACTGCCTTGGGTCCCACCTACTAGGGGCGGAACCTTGGCACATGTGTCCTTGCTTGCAAGCCATTTCCTTCACTTGAAATTAAACTTCTGTTTGATTCCTGATTCTCCTGTCTCTAACCTGCTTTGTTAGGCTCCAGCCACCCACCAGGTAGAGGCCAGTTCTGTCCAGTTGACAGAGTAAACAGAAAGAGAGAGTGGATAGTGAAGAAAGTAGCAGAAATCCTTTCTGACAAGGGGCACAAAAAATGAAATTTAGAAAACTAAAAAGCAGGAATAGGGGAGAAGGGAGAATCTACTTGACAAAGAGGAAAAAAAGGAAGGGAAGAGTTAAATAACCAGAGAAAAACCAGAAAGAAAAAAATAACCAATAAGAAAAATTTCATGTGTAAGTGATAACAAAAAAGGGGCAGGGGGGAGAGGATTAGTCATTAGGGGAAAAGAACAGGTGGGAAAATTAAGCTAAAATAACTGAAGAGACATAGTACTGTGTTTATGAAAGAACTTAAAAAAAATAACAGGGGAAAAACAATATCAAATAAATGGAGATAAATAAAAATTTAACTTCGTAACTTTAAATGTGGATGAATTAAGCAATCCAACAAAAAGAAAAAGTGACAGATTGGATATGAAAACAAAACATTACAATTTGTTACTTATGAGAAATACATCTAAAAAAAAGTTTTAAAAGAGAAATCCTGGTTAGGGCCTTGCCATAGTCAATTAAGGCAAACTCAGGAAATAAAACAAAAGGAATTTATTAGCATGTCAAGGCATCAAGTAGTTGGAGTGAGCGCTGTAGTCAAATTCAAACTGAAGGCCTGTTTTTATAGATAAGAGTAAAACAATTTACATGTAAAGGTAAAACAATCCTGATTGGTAGACCTCAGTGAAGAGGTGGGATTAGTACTGAGGAGATGGGATTAGTCTTTAGGGGATGGATTAGTTTTCAGGGGATGAGATTAGTTTTCAGGGGATAGGATTAGTATTTAGTTGACCAGAAGTCTGCTGAGCCTCATGCACAAAAGGACAAACAAGGTTAAAACATAAGGGTCACTCAGACTAAATTCTGCTCTGATTTTGCACAAACATATACACAGACTGAAACTGAGGAGATGGAAAAAAATTTACTATGCATTAAGTGAATCCAGTTAAGTAAGAGGTATAATCACAGTATCTAACAGAGCAAAAACAAATATTTAAAAATAAAAAAGGGATAAACAAGGGAACTACAATATGTTGAAAAGAACTATAACAACAAACCAACATCAGTCATAAACTTACATGCTTGAAATGCCTTAGCATCCATATTTATAAAAGAAACATTAACTGAGTGACAAGAAGATATAGGCAGCAACATAATATTAATGGGAGACTTCAATGTCCCTCCTTCAGTTCTAGATAACTTTATCAGTAAGGCAATAAACACAACATCAACGATAATCATGAATATGCCTATGTAGTTCTGTATCACAAAGTATGAGAGACTCTCCATAAAGAAGGTAAAAGCAGTGTAACATTTATTCAGACACCAGAGAACCACATCCCATAACCAAATGTTCAGCTCCCACAGGCAGTTAGCCCACTTCATCATAACAGCAAGGAACCCAAAATACATTATCACAGCATGGAGCCTTGCCATCCCCAAACACAAACTCACAATACAGCTAAGTCAGCCTGTTCAGTTCTAACTATCATGAGGGCAGCCATTAGCAGCCATAACTGCTCTCTCTTTCTCAGCATTTCCTGTGACATAACTTCCTTTTCCTGTCGGGAAGCTCCTCCCATCACATGTGACTTAGGCAGGTCACATGGCCAATTATGGGTGGGAAAGATCTTCAAATCTAAATTGCTACTACAATAAGAATAACAGAAAGCTAAACAAAAAGGAGAACAAAGAACTGAAACAAATAGCCGGAAAAACTAGAACTAAAAGACTTATGGCATCTTCTAAATGAAATTGCAGAAAAAAATTTCTCAGTACTACATTTTTACAAAATTTTTTTGTACAAAATTTTTATACCATTTATGAGAGCATAGAGATATAGCAGAAACACTAAATATATTCTTTATAGACCACAACACAATAAAAAGTCACTGGTCCACGGACTATAAATAAAAGATACAGACCTAAATGAAAGATTATGATGAAATGCTAAGCAATGAATGTATAAAAAACATCATAGAAACAATTAATAGTTACATGAAAGGAAATGATAATGATGAAATAACATCAAAATTTCTGAGATGGAGCTAAAGCAGTCCTTGGGGGTGGGGGTGGAGGGAAGCATATCCCTATAAACATATATTAACAAAATAGAAAAAGAGAGGACTAATGAAATGAATATAAAAATTTTTAAATTAGAAAACCAACAAATGAATCTAATAGAAGAACAAAAGAGGAAATATTAAAAATTAGAGGAGAAATAGATAAATTTGAAACAAACAAAAATAAGTATAGAAATGATAAGTAAAACTAAAAGCCAGGTCTTTGAAAAGACTAATATAACTGATTAACTAATCCAATTATAAAGAAGCAGGCAGAAAATCAAATAAATAAAATAGTAAATAAGAAAGGCAAAATCACAACAAAACTAGAAGAAATAAAATTAGGAGCAGGTGGTCCCTGTGGATCCTGATCAGGACACAGTCAGACCTAAACTTTAGGAAAATCATTTTGGCATGGTGTAACTAGGTGGCACAGTGGACAGAGCACTGGCCCTGGAATCAGGAGGACCTGAGTTCAAATGTGGCCTCAGACACTTGATACTTACTAGCTGTGTGACCCTGAGCAAATCACTTCACCCCAATTGCCTCTCCAAAAAGAGAAAGAAAATCATTTTGGCAGCTGGATGGACATTCTTAAACTTTTTCCACTCATGACCCCTTTTCCCGTTTTGGCAGCCCTTGATGGCATTATTTAGCCTAAGGGCATGCTCAGTGCAAAGTGTGCATGATTTGTATTTAGATCTAAAGCTGCAGTGATTTTTCAAGATGTACCATGGTCGAGTGCTGCCAGAAATACCTCAGATTCTACATGTTTGATTTTTAATTAATTTTTGGTTGTTGCACATTCAGAAGCCAAATTTTTCGAGACCCCATACAGGCTCACAACGTATAGTTTAAGAAGCGCTGGACTAGAGTGAAGAGAGACTTGTTGCAGGAATACTCAGCAGAAGGATATTGTAATCTAAGAATGAGGAGATAAGGCCTGCACCAATCTGATGGTAGTATCAGAGGAGAGAAGTGGACACATTCAAGAAATGTTGCAAAGGTAAAATGGACAAATCTTGACAACAGATATGGTGAATGAGATATAGTGAGGAGTTGAGGATGACACCTAGGTTTTGAGCCTGGGGGACTGGAAGGATGGTGGTACTCTGGACAGTATTAGGGAATTTTAGAAAATGGGAGGATATGGAGGGAAAGATAATGAGTTTGGTTTTAGATATGTTGAATTTATTATGTCTACAGGACATCCAGATCAAGATGTCTAATAGGCAGTTGGAGATGTGAGTCCAAACCTATCATTTTATAGATGAGGAAACCTGAGGCCTAAGGAGCTTTAGTGACTTGCCCAAGGTCATACAAGAAGTAAGCATCAAAGTCAGGATTTGAATCAGGTTCTCTTTCCTCTGTACCCTGTTGCTTCACTTCACCACAAAACTCTATGCTGAAATTAGGCTAGGCAATGTTCTGTTTCTTAACGTAATTTTTGCTTTCCTACCTCTGTGTCTTTGCTCATGTCATTCACTATGCTAAGACTGCCCTCCCTCTGTGTTTTCATATATTCAATTTCTATGATCCCTTTAAAATCCAATGTTATTTCTTCCATGAAGCCTATCCTGATATCCTTTGTCAGTAATCACCTTACTCCTTGGAACCAACTTAGCACTTATTTTTTGTAGATCTCAAATGCACTTATTCTGCATTAATGTGTGCTAAATTTATCTATGCCTCTGTCTTAATCTCCTACAATGAATCCCATGAGAGCTTTCTTCCTCAGTCTCTAGGAGAGTGCTCTCTATATAGCAGATGCTTATTAAAAGTGTGTTGATATAATTTTTAAATTGTAGAGCCATCCCCCCAACACATAGTTTCCTATAGTATGTAGCTCCCAGCATGGCATAGTTCTAGAATTAAAAATATTGGTTCAAATTTTATGTCCAGCACATCCTCACTGTGACCTGTGACCCCCCCCCCAGGAAGTCACTGAACCTCTCAATGCCCCAGACAATTTTCTAAGAGTATAAATTGCAAGCCTAATTAATAGAAGGAGTTTCTGTACCATTCTAAAAATTGCCTAATAAAATATATATAGATGTATATATATATATATACGAGACATTGAATGAGGGAAAAAGTATAGATATAGACCTTTAAAGACTACCAACGGATCATGTAACAATGTTCTATTTAGGGAGGTATACAAGAGGAAAAAGAAATGGTTGTGTCTTCTCTTGGAGCTATCCTCACTGGTAAGAAATGCAGGAATGATGACAACTATGATGACAGGTAGAGGAAAAACTACAATGACAGCTAGAGAAAAGCAAGCAATTAGCAAGCCAAGAATTAGGTCGTAGGTGAACAGAGTACAACTCAGTAGGGGATGTAGCGTGCCCTTTGCCCTGTAGCATCCCATATAGTCTTGAACTTCAAAGAGTGAGTACTTAGACAATAAAGCAGCAATCAATAGAAGCGAGCATGAGTCCACTAAGTCATACCAACTAACTTCACTTCCTTTTTTTGAAAGAGTTACTTGACTGTTACGATCAAGACGATAAGGCATTTCATGAAGCCAGGGATGGCATTCTTATAGAGGAGATGAAGAAATGTGGACTGGGTGACAATTTAGGTAGGTAGATTCAAAACACTGGCTCATGGCATATTAAAAGAGTATTAATTAATAGATCTAGGCCAAAGTGGGGGATTCTCTGATGGTATGCTTCAGAGCTTAGTAACTGGCCTTTCTGTATTCACCATTTTTTGCAATGTCTTAGAAGAAGACACAAAAGTCATGCTAATCAAATCTGCAGAATACAAAAACTAGGAATGACAAATCTCATGGCAGGATCATGACTCAAAAAGACTGATGGGCTAAATCGAAACCAACAAGATCAAATTCAATAAATGTAAAGCTTTAAATTTAGATTTAAAAATTTTTACAAGAAGACAATGGAAGGAGATGTGCCTAGAGAGCAGTTCATGTGAAAGAAAGGTCAAGAGACTTTAGCTGACTACAAATTAATTTGAGCTCTGTACTGTGACTACTAAAACTAGTTAATGCAATCTCATTGATCTATTACTGAGGGTATTCAAGTGGACATTGGAGGACCATCTGTGAGAGATATCAATAAGAGGCATTTCTCCACTAAGAGGGAGATTGGACTAAATTATTTCTAAGATCACTTCCAATTTTAAGACTGATGATTCTTTAAATCCCTCCAGAAGGATAATTTTAATTCCAAAAATAGGAATGAAAGTAAATATTATTCTATTTCTTAAAATGTGTCCAAATGCTATAGCATGTGCTCCTATGTGAATATATACCCTTATACCCATCTCTTTATCTGTCATCATCTTATCAGAACAAGCTAGATTTACATTGCAAAAGAGAAGATGAAGAACTGTAGAAATTAACCACAAGCAAAAAGTTTCTTATTCAGTGGTCTCCTATTTCAGTCTTTCACCATTTAGGTTCTTTTATTTAACAGAATAATTCAGTTTCCTCACTAACCAAATCTTAGCCTCTAAAGAAGCTCCACCCAGCTTTTTCCTTTCCAGTGTTGAGAAATCCAGATTTTGGAAAGAGGAACTAGTGACCAAGAAAGGTTTAAGGTTACCCAATAGAAGGACATCTTCACACCCCACCCCATCTCTACCAGATGTTCAAGATGCTAATCTCACTTATTGTATAATTAGATATATCAGTACTAACAATGACAGTATTAACATTAACAGCCAACTGAAGTTAGAGAATAGTAGGAAAAAAGTTATGTTAAATTGTAGATAGACATTAATACTAGACTTAAGTTTTGTTTTCTTCTTGCCTTATGATCTTATTATTGAAAATTATGTACTTCTTAAAAGCAAAGATGTATTTCTTTGAAAACCCAGGATGGGAACACACTGGACTATAAAAAGTAAATATACCAGCATTTGGAAGAGCACTGTTGAGGTAAACCAGCCGTTGGCTACTAAGTAAAATTGGCTACTGAAGTAAAGAACTGGTTCATTTAGAAATTAGTTTCAGGATTACATAGAGTCCACTCTTACTCATTTCCAGTATAATGATGCTATTTCTTCCACATAATTTACTAACACTGGTTTTGAGCTGGACACAGCCTCTTCTAATTAAATGCATCAGAAAAGATCCTCACATTGGTTTGAGGAGGGTTGTTTAGGAGCAGCATTCGAGCATAGACTTAAAAAGGAGTGGTAGCTACACTCCCCATCTTCTCCTACATGGATTATTAGTTTCATGGTTTAATGTTTAGATTTTTTTAATGGCACTTTACTTCATAAAAGGGAAATCAGGTTTGTAAAACTTGTTTCTCATGCTTTTGGGAGGTGGGTTGGTTTGTTTTAGGGGGGTGATTGGGAGTTTGACATGGGCACAGATTCACAAGCTATCAATGAGTAGTCTGGAGGTTTGCAATTCAATTTCTTGTTTTCTGACTGTCCCCTCTATTTCCTCAGATGCTCAAACTTCCCCATCCTCACCCCACTGTGGCAAAACCACATGGAGTTTGAGGCTCTTGTTCCCTTCAAGCCTCTCTCAACCCCCCCCCACCTCCCCACCCCTTCCAATCTCAACAAAGAGTCTTATAAAACCAGTCCAGACTGGTTTTAGTTCTTCTGGGCATAGAGATCATGGGATTTTTTAAGGTTCCTAAATATTTTGCTTCCTGGGGATTTTCAGGAAACCCAAAATATTTTCTGATTTACCAGGTAAGTTGGGATTCACAACAATGACTATAATAACGTAACTTTAAAAAAAAGAACACCTTTAAAATAAAGCCGAAAGCTGAGTACAATATTTGGCACTTAGAAGCTGTTTAATAAGTGATTGATTGATTGGTTGCTTGAATAATTGTAATGATAAATCCTGGCCCTAGAGAACAGAAGGAGAAATGTATTTGTCTCCTGGAGGAAATAGGAGACAACAAAAGTATAATGCTGCACATGCTTCTAGATGCAGTCACTGCATTAATTGTTTTTGCTTAACTGCTTTTCTTTATTATAAGAGAGGGATCATTGGGGGATGGGGGAGGAGGTGGTAGAAAGAAAGGCATGGCTTATTCAGAAGTGAATGTAATTTTTTTTAAAGGACTCAATAAAGTTCATTACCACTAATAATAGCTAGAATATGCATACTACATCTTAAGGTTTACAAAGCACTTTACAAATATCTCATTTGAGCCTCACAACAACACTGGGAGGTAGGTGATATTATTATCCCTATTTTACAGATGAGGAAACTGAGGCAGACAGAGGTAAGTGACTTTCCCAGTGTCACATAGCCAGTGAATATCTGAGGCCAGATCTGAATTGAAATCTTGCTGCCTCCAGGCCCAGTACTTTATCAATTTAGCCACCTAGTTATTTCATTTTATTGTTAAATATAATGACACTCCCCACACACAAAGTTAAGGTTGATAGTAAGTATATTTGATAGAAACTCTTTTCTTAAATTCTTATTGATAAATTCTTCATTGATCTGGAATGACTTCTGCAATCATTATTTCATTGTATTTCCCCCATCTAGCCAATATGTTTTGAATTCTGCCATGGCAGGGGCAATAAATTAAGCTCCTCACTTAGTCTTGCCACATCAGGTTGGCACAGCATGTATACATTAACCTACCTTCCTCTAAAAATTGTTTTTCCTTTTTGTTTTCCTGCATCTGAAGTTTAGAAGTGACCAAAACAGAGTCTGGAGCCTAATGTAATAAGAGGTCAAGCCTCTGCTTCTTCAGCAGGGAATTATAAATCCAACTAATAGCTGAGATTGATTATTCATTTTAGACGGCAAACTACAAAACCTAAGATGGATTGCCTAATTTGTATCTCTGTGGCATGTACTAAATTCTCAGACATAAAATAAATAATTCATGTAAATAAGTAAAAGGAGACACCCAAGAGCAGAATTGTGCAGTTATCTTTTTAGAGTAGGTGAAATAAATGACAAGTTTCATTAAGAGCTGGCCTTAGACTGTCCTATAAAGGCATATTTAACTGGCAACTACTTAATTGAGACCAGTGTGTAAATTAAGGAAATTCTGCTATCAATCATTGACTTGTTGCTTTCTTAATTAAATATCTGTATGTTCTCAAAAGGTGATCTCAATATCTATACTTTTCCTCCTCTGTATACAAGTCTGTCTGCTTGAAATGTAGGTGCTAAATGTTCCCAGACTAGCAGAATAGAAGAAACAAAGAAAGTTTAGCAATTAAGTGGTTTTTTTTTTCTGGAGCCAACAAGATCTGGAGGACAAACATGAAAAAAATATGAGTTCTGCTTCAGATTCTCCACTCACTGCCAGGTGACTGGGGCAAATCACTTAACATCTCAGTTTCCTCACTGGCAAGATGACAGTCATAGAATCACAGAGTAAGTAAACTGTATTTAGAGTTTGAGAAGATTTAAGGTCATACAGAGCAAAAACAGGCATATTGAAATGTAAAAGAGATCACTTTCAGATGCCAAGGAAGCTTTCCACACCTTAGAGAGGGTTTGAGGTTTGAACAGCTCAACTAAGTATGAAAAGGCACAGACCTCTTCAGTATCTTCATCCTCTGCATAAGACCCAACAAGAATCTGGAGTGGTCACCATTAAGTAAATGCAGAGTCCATCACTTAGGTTTCCCTTAGGTGTAGCTCTCTGATGGGTAGCAGACACTTCCTGGTCCTTAGCGAATATGCTCCCTGAGTCTGCCTTTCACAGGAGATTACCACTCCCAGATGTGGGTGTTGTCTCCTATCAAAATTTGTCTCCTTTTAAAATTCTTAATAACAACTGAAATATGTGCATAGCTAACCAAAGGCAGTATGAGACTTCAGATGTGGGACAGTAAAAAAGCATTTCTAGAGTGTTTATGAGATGTGTGTGTCAGGTTACCTCAGTCAGTCAAGAAGTAGTTATTGAATGATCATGAGGGCATGTTCAATTAAATCTAATATATGTTTGTTCAGTGCCTGCTTTTTTATGGCACAGTTACAGGTGGCAGACATAGTAGATAGAAAGTTGGTCTAAAAGTCAAGAAGACCCAGACATAGTGGATAGAGTGCTGGGCTTGAAGACCTGAGTCCAAATCTGATCTCAGACACTTACTGGCTGTGTGGCCCTGGGCAAATCACTTAATCACTAGTTGCCTCAAATGTGAAATAGGTCTAATGATAACACTTACTTTTCAGGGTTGTTGCAGGGAACAAAGGAGACAATATTTGTAAAGCACCTAGCACAGTGCTTAGCACACAGTGGGTGCTCTATAAATGCTTATTGTCTTCCCCTTACTTCTATCATTATCACCATCATTTCTGTGCATGTCCAGTAAGCTTAGCACAGTGCCTGATACACAGTATCAATGTTTGTTGACTGACTGTCACGTAATGTCTGCGTGACCCTGGGCAAGTCACTTAAACTTCCAGGTAACAAGGTATCCCTGTAAAACCATAAGTTTTTTACCTGCATAAGAGTAGGTACTGATCTACCCTGGTAGAAGAAGTTCCTCACTGGGAACGCCCTACTTTAATGAAATCACATCCCATTTTTAAAAAAAAGTGCTTTGAACTAGGCTGGGTGCTAGCACTTAACACAGTGCCTGACAAATAGTAAGAGCTTAACAAATGCTTGATTGCTAGGAATACAAAGATGAAAGAAGACAGGATTCCTGACCTCACAATCTTATAAGGTGATGAGAGGTACAAAAATAACCATAAACAATTAAGAATGTGAAAACAGCATATGAGAAATTAAAAGGAGAAAGATCAAGATTAGGGAGGGAGGATATCAGGAAGGACTTACTAGCTGGAGGTGTCTGGAAAGAATTTGTGGAAAAGATAGCACCTAAACTGAGTTTTGAAAGACTGGAGAAAGATTTTAACAGACAGAGATGTTGAGAGGTACAATTGTTCTTTTATTTCTATTATTGGTGAAAGGACAAAAGGGGACAATTTTCAGATTTTATTGAGGGTGCACCAATGCCTTGACCCAGCTTTGGCACCTGCTAATATGAAAGACAAGATATTTTTACCCTGACCTAACAGATCAAGTTCAGTCCCCAATCTTTTTCATTAATTTATTTATTTTTAGTTTTCAACATTAATTTCCACAAGATTTTGAATTACAAATTTTCTCCCCATCTCTCCCCTCCCCCCCACCCCAAGATGGCATGTATTCTGTTTACCCCTTTCCCCAGTCTGCCCTCCTTTCTATTACACCACCCCCTCACCCTTATCCCTTTTCCCCTTACTTTCTTGTATGGCCAGATAGATTTCTATACTCCATTGCCTGTATATCTTATTTCCCAGTTGCATGTAAAAACAATTTTTAACGTTTGTTTTTAGGACTTTGAATTCCAAATTCTCTCCCTTCTCCCCTCCCCACCCACCTTTCTTGATAAGGCAAGCAATTCAATATAGGTTATACATGTATCATTATGCAAAACACTTCCATAATAGTCATGTTGTGAAAGACTATGTTTCCCTCCATCCTATCCTGTCCCCCATTTATTCAATTTTCTCCTTCGATCCTGTCCCTTTTCAAAAGTGTTCACTTTTAACTACCACTCCCCCCAATCTGCCCTCCCTTCTATCATCCTCCCCTTATCGCCTTCCCCCCTACTTTCTTGTAGGGTAAGATACCAAATTGAGTGTGCATATTACTTCCTCCTTAAGCCAAATCCAATGAGAGTAAGATTCGCTCATTCCCTTTCACCTACCCCCTCTTCCCTTCCATTATAACAGTATTTTCTTGCCTCTGTTATGTGAGATAATTTATTCCATTCTATCTCTCCCTTTCTCCTTCTCCCAATATATTCCTTTCTCACCCCTTAATTTTTTCTCAGATATCATCCCTTCATATTCAACTCACCCTGTGCCCTGTGTGTGTATATATGTGTATATATGTATATGTGCATATATGTATGTATGTATGTATATACGTATGTATATTCCCTTCAACTACCCTAATACTGAGAAAGGTCTCATGAGTTACAAATATCATCTATCCATGTAGGAGTGTAAACAGTTCAACTTTAGTAAGTGCCTCATGATTTTTCTTTCCTGTTAACCTTTTCATGCTTCTCTTGATTCTTGTATTTGAAAGTCATATTTTCTATTGAGCTCTGGTCTTTTCATCAAGAATCTTAAAAGTCCTCTATTTCACTGAAAATCCATTTTTTTCCCTGAAGTATTATACTCAGTTTTGCTGGTTAGGTGATTCTTGGTTTTAATCCTAGCTCCTTTGACCTCCAGAATATCATATTGCAAGCCCTTCAATCCCTTAATGTAGAAGCTGCTAGACCTTGTGTTATCCTGATTGTGTTTCCACAGTACTTGAATTGTTTCTTTCTAGCTGCTTACAATATTTTCTCCTTGACCTGGGAACTCTGAAATTTGGCTACAATATTCCTAGGAGTTTTCTTTTTGGGATCTTTTTCAAGAGGTGGTCAGTGGATTCTTTCAATTTCTATTTTACCCCCTAGTTCTAGAATATCAGGGAAGTTTTCCTTGATAATTTCTTGAAAGATGATGTCTAAGCTCTTTTTTTGATCATGGCTTTCAGGTAGTCCAATAATTTTTAAATTATCTCTCTTGAATCTGTTCTCCAGGTCAGTGGTTTTTCCAATGAGATATTGTCTTCTATTTTTTAATCTTTTGGTTCTGTTTTATAATATCTTGATTTTTCATAAAGTCACTAGCTTCCACTTGCTCCAATCTAATTTTTAAGGTGGTATTTTCTTCAGTGGTCTTTTGGACCTCCTTTTCCATTTGACCAATTCTGTTTTTTAAGGCATTCTTCACCTCATTGGCTTTTTGGACCTCTTTTGCCATCTGGGTTAGTCTATTTTTTAAGGTGTTATTTTCTTCAGTATTTTTGGGGTCTCCTTTAGCAAGCTGTTGATTCATTTTTCATGATTTTCTTGCATCATTCTCATTGCTCTTCCCAATTTTTCTTCTTTTTCTCTTACTTGCTTTTCCAAATCCTTTTTGAGCTCTTCCATGGCCTGGTATCAAATCATATTTTTCTTGGAGACTTTTGATGTAAGATCTTTGACTTTGTTGTCTTCTTCTGGCTGTATGTTTTTATCTTCTTTGTCACCAAAGTAAGATTCTATAATCTGAGGATTTTTATGCTATCTGCTCTTTTTCCCAGCCAATACTTTACTTTTATTTTACTTTACTTTTTAGCTCTTTGCCAAGGTAGAACTCTGCTTCCAGAGTAGAGAGTGCTCTGTCCCAAGCTTCAGGGGTTTTCTGCTGCTATTTTCAGAGCTACTTCTAGGTGCCTGTAAATTTTCAGTTCTTCCGAGTTGGTATGACCCAGTGAGAGATGTTTACTTCTCTCCTGGTCTGTGCTCTCGTCTGTAAGTGATCTCAAGCCCTCTTCTCTGCCATGTAACTACCAAGAGGACTCTCTCAACAGTCACAAGCTCTGCCACACCAGTGTTCCTCCTCACCCCAGGACCACCAACCAGGACAGCAACCCAGATCCAAGCAGGACAAAGCAAGAGAATGGCTCAGCACCAGCAAAGAGATCCCTGCACTCCTGCTCTGATCAGCCACTTCATTCTCCCTACCATCTGTGGGCCTGGAGCTCAGGAAGCAGCCGCCACTGCTGCTGCTACCTCTGCTGCTGCAACCACCTCCACCACTCTGGGGCTGGGGCCAGAGGATGCCCTTCTCTCACTCAGGTCCAACATGGTTTGCCCACTGACCTGCCAAGTTGTCTTTGGCATTTGTGGGTTGAGAAGTCTGGAAACTGCCACAGCTCAGTGATTCAGGGTCATAAGGCCTGCTCCACCCAGTCTGCTCTGGCCTGGTCTGTACTGGCACAGCCCACGCTGGGCTGCGCTCCACTCCCAGCATGGTGTGATACACACTTCCCAGTGACTATCCAGGCCATTTTGGGCTGGAGACTCGTTCCACTCTATCATTTTGTGGGTTCTGCAGCTCTAGAAATTGTTTAGAGTTTTTTTACAGGTATTTGGAGGGATTTGGGGGAGAGCTCAAGGAAGTCCCTGTTTTCACTCTGCCATCTTGGCTCTGCCCTTCCCAGTCTTTTTTAAAAATACACTCTATTTATACATTTTGTCTTGGCTTAACACATACTTCCCAACAAACATTCAAACTCATTTTCAAAGCACAACAACAAAGCCCAAGAAAACAATTTGATTAATGAACAAACAAAAAGGATGTGTCCTTTAACCATGGCAATATGTTACCAACATTAACTGCTGTAATTTACTACAGTTTTGTTGCCTTCATTTACGTGGTTGCAGTAATTATGCATATTCTTCTTTTGGCTCTGCTTTTATCAGTCTGCATCATTTCACATAAATCTTCCCAAAGAACAGAATCATGAACAGTGGGCCATTACTATTGTCTGGAGCATTAATGGTACCTGTTGACCCCAGGCTTCCCTTTATAACAATATTGTACTGGTCCAGAAGGGGAGAAAGGAAACAGAGGCATCTGACAGCTACATCAGCTCTCCCTAGGCCTCCTCACAACATTGGCATGAGTTGGAGAACAGAACAACTGATCCACTGAGCCTGAAAAATGGCTCTGAGGCTCTTCCGAATAATCAGTTGAACACCATAGCTCCAAGGCTTGTCCAGACTGTGTTTTCCAGGTCTGTGAAGACCCATTTTGTAACTTATACAGTGGAGAGAGAAGGGCAAGAGCATTCCCTTACTTTAATAACATTTTCCTATACATTTGTTCACTACAGAATCAGATATTGTTAAAATGCCAACAGGAAGAGAAAATGTTGTCAGTCTGGGCACGTCTCCTACCTTCACTCATCAGTCCCTGCCAGAGCTTAGACCTGCTCAGTTCAGGCTACCATTGAAGGATAGCCTCAAAGCTCAAAATGAACTAAGCCTGAGGGATAAGGGGAAGAGGAAGAAAAAGCACAATCTTTTGTGGGAAGATGAGTTAAAGAAAATAGGCTACTCTGACAACCATCTGGGGAAACATGCAGAGAACATAGTTAAGCTATCGATAATAGTTCACACTTACATAGTGCTTGAAGGTTTGCCTTATAGGTACCAAGTAACAGAGTTTATAACACCACATAGAGAACTTACTCAAAGATCACTGCATTAGAAAAGCAGGAACATAATGGGTCACTGACAAGATTCCCAGGTATGGGCAGCACACAGCTATTTGTACATCTGTGTCCCATATGCACATCTCTAAGAGCTGGGAGGGTGGGAACTATCAGTGCATTTGATGGTGCAGTATCATATAAGGGGGATGTTTTAAATAGGTACTGTTTGATGCTAATTCTCTGTATTCCTTCCTCATGAACAAATATCTGTCATTAATCAAAAGGTTAAAAGCTCCAGTCACTTTTGTCATCAGTTTTTCAAGTTTGGAGATTGTTTTAAAGTCTGAAATCTTTTAGGCCGTGTTTCCTTCTCCTCCACCTTCCTAAAGAAGTAATTGCTATTATGTGAGAAGTTTTAAAATTCTGGTTTGCTATGTGGTCCTGAGTAAATAAAATTAATCCTCTACTCTAAAGGTTCTTAATCTTTTTTTGTGTCATGGATGCCTTTGGTAGTCTGGTGAAGCCTATGGACTCCTCAGAATAATGTTTTTAGATGCATTAAACAAAACACATAGGATTACAAGGGAAAGCAAAGATTAGTGAAAATAAATGTGTATTTTTTCCCATCCTAGGTCATGTATTCCTTGAAAACTATTCATGGTTCCATGGACCCCAGGACAAGAACTTTTTCTCTGACCTCACTGGTGCCCAATCACCTATATATAACAAAGGAAACAGTTATAGTAGCATAGATTTGGGGCTAGAAGGGTATTTTATGGTTATCTGGTTCAACCTTCTTATTTTACAGATGAGGAAACTGAGACTCAGAGGTTAAATGTTTTGCCTAAATTCACAAAGTAGTAAAGAGTCAGGATCTGAACCCCAGCTCCAGCAACCTTTCCTCTGTGCTTAGGATAAATCGTTGAGCAGGGGTTCACAACCTGGAGTATGATTAACTCTATGCTTAGCATGGGAGTATGGTGAATATTTGCAAAACGACTACATTTTTCTGTGGGAACATTCCAAAGGTGGTAGTGGTAGTGAAAGAAAAACTGAAGTTCTCTTTGTGAAAAGTTAATCTAGTTTATTTATGTGTATATTTATGGTAAACTCTAGAACTTATTTACTTTCATATTTCATGTTGAATAGGGAGTATGCAAGTTTTACTAAAAGCCATGGGGTATGGAGACCAAGAAAAGTTGAGAACTCCTGCCTTTGAGCAAATATGCTTATATCTCTGACCAAGGGACCATCATTTTTGATTATTTAGTAATTAACCTCTTCTGGCTTAACTTCTACTCTAAAGAGTATGGTAAGATTAAATTCTTTTTTCACACTTATTTTGAGCCTGTGCTATCTCCGACCCTGAAACTGTGACATAGTTCAGTCTATGACACAATTGGAAATGCAATATTTAGAGGATAACAAAATTAAGGCTGAGTAGGGATCTTTGGAATTCCTTGATTGATCTCCTAAAGTCTATGAATTCTTCAGCACACCACTCAGATTGCCTTTTGAGAGAAGGCCCCTTTTAACTATAGATAGCAGAGAGTGCATAAGCTCAAACTAGCTTTAATGCCCCCTTTCCTGGAGAAGCAGACAAATGGCATTCTCTCTATGGGTTTGATAAAAAGAGCCAGAACCACACCCCACCTCCCAAACCCCCCTCAAAAAAATGTGAAAGTTATCAAAACAACATCACAATGGAAATTGTGTGAAGCAACTCCAAAAATTTATCAACTTCAGACACTTTTAAAGACAATTCATCTCCTTAAATATCTAGCTTTGGGCTCAGCAGCCAGGCACAATAATAAATACAAATTTGGGTACGATGTTGCTTGTATCATGGCTTTTCCAAGAGGGAACATAAAAACCAATTTCTGCTAATCAGGTGAACAGGTTACTTCAAACTCAACTACTTAGCACTATGTCAGCATCTCCATATTTTGTACGTTCAACAAGATATGGAAAGTCAGAGGTCTCAGTAGCTAAGAGCCAGTAATTGAATCTACTCAAAAACGGATGATGAATCACATAAAAATTAAAATGCACAAGAAATTATCTATTACCACAAGAATTCTCATAATTTGTCCTAGGCACTGAGCTCCCAGTGGTTTGCTGATTCAAAGGGCTATTATGAAGATCAAACGAAATACTGTATGTGAAATGGTTTTTGAAAAGTATAAAATACTGTGTCGATGTGAAGTCTAATTATCCCTTATATAAATTCTATATGTAGGCATTTTTCCATAGTGCTCTAAAGTGGGATCTACCCCATCTTCAAAAAGGGAACTCTTATTTCCCCCAAATCACAGAGTAATCAACTTGCTTGGGCATTTTCCCAAAAAAATCATCTAGCTTTTGAAAAAAAACGCATTAAGAAAAGAACCAGGTTTCCCAAAATAGCTTGCAAGAGAAACAAGGAGCATTCAGATACAATGACTCTACTACTGATTCTTATAATAGTCTGTTCTATCTTGTTGGGAAAGAAAATAACAGCTACAAGTAACTTTAGTCTTTTGGTAGCATTTATCCATCTATTGCTATCTTTGATTCAAGAAGAATTGTCCATAAGCCAAACTATACCACTTTAGTATAGGTCCTAGGCTATTAATGTTTTCTTAGAACTTGTAGAACACAGGTTTTGGACAAATGGCTAATTGAGAAGCATTGGCCCTGTGGAAGTTATCCAATGTTGAGTAAATGTCTACTAACTTGCTTTCTCAGTGTTCCATACTTTGCTTTCCTTCTGCAGATGCCAATTTTAACTATGCTGGTCTGACACAACCATGGTATTTTTTAAGCCAGAAGGAAGCTTAGAAATGATTTTGAAGATTAAGTAACTGGGGTCCCAAATGGCAAATAACCATATCTAAGATCCCACAACTGGTAAGTGACAAGGCTGGGATTCAAACCCAGGTCTGTTGACTCCAAGTCTTCTGTTTGCATCCCTAGTAGCTAAGTATTGGCCTCACTGTCAGAAAAAAAGACTGCTTGAAGGCCAAGAAGAGCATAGTGGGGGCAGCATTAAAAGTTCCTAGAGGTTTTCCTGGAATACCCTTGGCTTGTCAGAGCTGTTAGAACTTGCTAGAGTAAGGTACAGGTAGATTTTACTAGAACTCTGCCTCTGCCCTCTCCCCACCTTGCAATTAACTAGGGATATGTAAGGGAGTAAAATGGAGAGGATAGAGGGGGAGTACACCACTGAGCAATCAGGTTCCCATGAGCAAATGAAGAGAGTGGGTGATGAGATCATAAGGTCAGCTATCTTTACCCAATAGTGAGGCTGAGGTGATTGTAACAATAATGCTACTTGTGGCTGTGTAAGGCCAGTAACACCAGTACACAAGAGGGCTGCTAGCACAGGTTCTTTGATCTGCTTTTCTGAGGAAAGCAACTTTAAGGGGTTTGCAGTCTCACTTTAATTAAACATACATATATCATTCACTAAGTTCAGGGGAAAAAGTTAGCATCCTGAACTTCAGAGAAAACACAAACAGAAATTACAAGCAGAAATTATATAAACAAAGCAAAATAACACAAATCAGCAGACAGGCTTCTAGCTGTCTGTCCAAGACATTACATGCACAGTTTCCAGAGAGAGAAGCACCAACATCTGGGTTTTTCAAAGCCGGGGGGCTCCAACAGCTACCCAGAGTCAAATCATATGACACTCTTCCAGTGAATGAGCCCCAAGCAAAATAACCTCAGAGTATGTGTGTGTGTATATATATATATACTATATATATATAAAATATATATATATAGTATGTATATGTATGTATGTATGTATGTATGTATGTATATGTATGTATATATATGCATGTATGTGTATATATGTATGTATGTATGTGTATATACATATACACACACACACATATATATATGTATATATACTTCTTCAGGGTCAGAGGGCATCACAACCATGTCACTCAAACCCATGTAACCTAAGCCTTTCTGTGACTTAAGCAGGTCATCAAAGACTCCCGATTCAATCAAAGACTCTTGATTGAAACAAAGGCAAGACTGAAAGGCACTTGATTGCCTCAGAGCTGAGAAGCACTCCAAAACAAAAGACAACAAAAACTCCCACTTTACTTGCCATTACAGTGATAGGATTGCTGTGTTTTAAACCTTCATATAACCACTGTGATGTGGGGTATCTGTGTGGGTCCAGGATATTGTGTTTGGGCTGCTTCAGAGTCTTAAAACAGCTTAAAACAGAGCAGGGAGCACTGAGTGACCTTGAAGCTATGTTTCAGGTCTAATTTGGAGGTCCCTGTATGGGTTTTTCCAGCTGAATTTTCTGTCTTGCTTCCTTCCAAAGTGCAAAGTACCTTGCAGTGAACATCAGGATGGTGATGTTTTCTATTCCTAAATACTGCTGAAGAGGAAACATGGCATAGTGGAGAGAGCTGTCCTTGGAGTCAGGAGGTTATAGTTTCATGCTTCAACTATGACACATAAATTCTGGGACGTTGGGAAAGCCATTTCACCTCTCTCTGCCCCCAGGCAGCTAACACTATAAACCACAGAGCAGGTAAAGGGAGTTTCTCACCATTTGCTCAGTTGATTCTAAAACTCATACTATCAAAATGCTAGTAAAATTGCTCAAGCCTTTCAGGATATGGGTGTAATGGCTGATTAGGGAAAAATTAGAGCTTTATTTTAAAGATTGATTTTATTTCTTTTATAATGATAACTATCTCTTACAAATGAACATTAGGTAATCAATACAAATTGAGTTATCCCAAGAAGCATTAGAGATTTGAAAAACAGAAATGTAGCTAAGCAGAATAGATAAGTAAACCTAAAACCAGAGCTCAACAGAGTTCAACAGCTTCAACAACAAAAACTACAGTGGTAAGGATTCCCTATTTATCTAGAATTGCTGGGGTGGGGGAAACAGGGCTGGGAGGAAGGAGTCAGCAAAAAATGGGTTTAAACCAGTACCTTATATTTTAGTCCACAATAAGCTCCAAAGGGATAATCAGCTTACAGGTAAAAATTTAGAGGAGAATGCAAAATTAATCCTTTCACAACTATGGGTAGGATGAAAATTCATAACAAAATAATGGCAAAGAAGATCACAAAAGATAACACTGACAATTTCATTTACATAAAATTAAGACACTTTTGCACAAACAAAATCAATGCAGCTAGAATAAGAAAAGTAGCTATTGAGCTTCTTAGAATAGAAGCTATTATTTTTACATCAAAAGTATCTGGTAGGAATAGAGACAAGCATAATAGCATAACAGCAAGAGCTTTTTCCATACATAGTTGTCAAAGCCATAAATGCAAATTATCAACAAATACCTAAAAAAGTCCTAAATCACTAAAAATAAAAGAAATGCAAATCAATAAAACTCTGAAGTTTCATTCCATTCTCCCAAAATTGGTAAGGAAGACAAAATAGAAAAATAAGAAGTATTTGATGGGTTATAGACATGCCTAATAACACATTTTTGGCAAAAGTATAAAATAGTTCTACCTCCCTGGAAAATAATTTGGAAGCATACGTAAAAAGTTACTAAATTGCTCATATCCTTTAATCCAATATTTCCATTACTGGAAATATATCCCAAGATAGTCAATGACAGAAAACAAGCTTTCGTATAGACCAAAACATTCATAGCAATACTTTTGGAGTAACAAAAATTGAGAACAAAATAGATACTCATTGATTGAGATATCACTGAAAAAAATTATAGTGTAAATTTGTAGTATAAAATATAGTATAATTTTAAAGTATAAATATAGCATAATTTTATAATATAGCATAAAAGTAAAGGAATATTATAAAGCCATAAGAAATTACAAATGTGGGGAATTCAGAGATATTTGCAGGGGAAAGTCAGTTTATTTCCTGAGAGAGACAGGTCTAAGAGTACTGTGTAATTTTCACATATTTTGAGTTTTAAGTTCATTCAGAAGAGAAAAAGAGCATTCCAAAATTAGAAAGGTAAAACCCAAAGACTGTGGTGGGTTAAAGGAAAATTGTTTCAGCTTGAATAGCTAGAGGAACAACACTAATTCTCTGCTTCACTTTGACTATCCACACCTAGCCATGGCCAGAAATCTATGTATTGCATTTTTATTATTAAGCCTACATCAGAGAGGTGAACGTTTCTTAATATTTGCATAGAAAGGACAAATTATAGTCTCTAGGGAGGTAGAGCCAGAACCTTTAGGTAACCCTATAATTCATCAGTACTAGTGAGGACTGCCTCAAATATTAGAGAGAGCAAGAGATTGAAATCTAAAAGATGCTGGAAAATAAATGATTAACACTGGAAGAGAGCCAGCAGTGTGCTATTAATTTCCAATGAAAGTCTCACAGAGGCTGAAAGGAGCCAAGTCCTCCAATTAAAAAAAGTAGTTTTTAGCCAAGTGGCTGATTGAATGAAGATGCACAGAAGAAAAAAACATTTTATTTTCATAGCAGTACATGAACAAACATAAAAAGCAAAACCTAAGGTTTTCACTGTGACCTTGGAAAAGAATTTATTGTTTTTTAACAATATTATAATACATTTATACAAGTCTGTTTTACAAAGTTTTTTTTTCTTAAATCTATAAGATTCAGTAATACAAATATTATTCCCATTGCATATACTAATAACACTTCACATTTACATAGCCGTCTTAATAGATAAAGCTCTTTCATGTGCATTATTTGATTGCATGCTTAAAATAACTCCCTAAGATAGGCAGGGCAAGTATTCTTATAATGCTATTACAGATGTTGAAACTGAGGCTCAGATATATCAAGTGACTTAACTAGGGTCACACAGTTATTAAGGGTTGAAACCAAGATTCAAACCTAGGTTTTCTAACTCCAAATCTTGTGCTCTTTCCAAAACATCTGATGCACTGTGATTTTCAGCTTCTGGACAGTTTCCATATGCTATAGTTATTTTTAATATAAACAGAAAAAAACATTACTCCTGTGTCATTCTATTGTCTCTCTCCAACAGTGGACAGTCATATCTTTTATCTTCTTTCAAATACACCTGGCATTATGTACACCTTAATTAAGCCATGCAATATTCCATCCAGCCTTCTTAAACTATCTACATATTTGAATTATTCTCAAATAGTAATAACTCAGAAATCTGTACTTTTAGTGTTGCAAATGTACATTATTATGTTTGATCCTTGCCACAGCCCTGTGAAGTAGGCAATTCAAAAATAAAATCCTTACTTTAAAGATGAAGAAAATAAAGTTCAGAGAGGTTAATTGCATTGTTTGAGGTCACATTGCTTGCAAGTGATATTTGAGCATATGTGTAATAAGTAGGAGATGCAGAGTGTTAGTTTCTTTTTTTTTCTCCTGGAACCAAGTGCAGGCATATTTTCTTTTTAATAGATGACTAGAAGTACTAGTTAGTCCTATACATTGATCTCTGGTAAAAAGGAATTCATATTTTTGAGCAATCATACCTCAAAGAGTCACGGAATGTTGAAAGTGACCTCAGAGACTACCTAGTTCTATCCAGACTTGAATAAGAATTCCCTTATACAACATATCCTAGGAGTTATCTAACCTCTGTTTGAAGGTCCAGTGAAGAACAGACTATTACCCCCTAAGGCAATCGGTTCCACCACTCAGCTCTGGTTGTTAGGAAGTTTTTCCTTATATTGAATCCAAATTTGCCTCTTTGCAATTCACACTAATTGCTCCCATTTCTACCTCCATGGGGCCAAGAACAAGATAAAATGGGCAATGTTGATTTTCTAAAATTGAAAAGGTTTTGCACAAGCAAGATCAATTAAATTAAAATTAGAAGGTAAATAGTCAGCTGGGAGAACAATATTGGCGATAAATTTCTCTGATAAAGATATTATATCCAAGATACACAGGGAATAGATTCAAAGATATAAGAGCAAGAGCCATTACACAATTGATAAATGGATAAAGGATATTGGTAGTCAATTCTCTAAAGGAGAAATGCGAGCTATCAAAAACCATATGAAAAGATAATCCAAATCTAAGACAAATAAAACAACTTGAGGCTCTATCTTAAAACCATCAGACTGACAAAGATGATTTTTAAAAAGGAGAATAACAATTGTTGGAGGAGCTGAGTGAACAGACACATTAATGTACTGTTTGTGGAGCTATGAATTGGTACAACCATTTCTGCCAAGCAATTTGGAACTGTATCTAAAAAGTCACTAAACTCTTCACAACCTTTAACTCAGTGATACCACTACTAGGCTGATACCCAAAAAAAGATTAGAGAGAAAGTATTCATATATATAAAACTAGTTATAGTACTACTTTATATTATAGTATTTTTAAAACAAAAGGAGTGCTCATTGGGTAGGGATGGCTGAGCAACCTATTGCTTGCTAATGTAATGGGATATTATTGTACCATAAAAAATAATTAAAGAGGTAAATGTTCATAGAAACCTGGGGAATCTTGTATGAATTCATGCAGTGTGGAGTAAGTAGAACTAGGAAAACAAATTGTACAATTACAAAACTGTAAAAGAAAACAACTATGAAAGATATATAATGAAGTCACAATTCCAGAAGACTGATGATGAAGACACCTTGCACTTCTTGACAGAGAGGTGATGAGCTAGAGATGCAGAACAAAACAGACACTTATTTTCTGATGGCTAATCTGTGGATCTTTTTTTACTTGGCTATACTTATTTGTTAAAAAAAGAGGCATTTATTTTTTGTTTGTTGAAACGAGGAAGAATAATAAGGAGATGGGGAGTAATACTTGTGCCAAAAAAAGAAAGAAAGAGTGTTGATGAAACATTTATAAAATACACAGAAGAGAGCAGAAGGAAGTTAAGAAATAGATGCGAACAAGCTGTACATAATTAAGATGCATGGTTTTATATGCAATTTTCTTTTTCTTTTCTTTGAATATGGAAATGATCTTGTTTGTTGATGTCTGTCAAGTTTCTGATTTTTTTAATTAAAAAGAAATTTTGAAAAGAATTGAAGAATATAGACATTGAGCTGTTATGCAGCTTGCCACTCTTGTCAAATTCTGAAACATGATCTTTGAGTTTTGGAATTAGGTTAGAAATCTTTAACAAATGATTATATAAGGTTCAGTTTCTTCTTGTAGCCAGAGGATAATTATTCCCAGACCCACTTGTGTTTCTTGGAACATGGTAAGACATGTTATTGTCAGTCAGTCAATAAGCATTTACAAGAACCTTCTATGTGCTAGGCACTATGAGAAGTACTTGGGATACAAAAAGAGGTTAAAAGATAATCCCTACTTTCAAAGAGTTCACCATCTAATGCTCTTGAAAAATTGCTCATATGCCATAAATCTAATTAGTTATGAGTTAGATTCAGAGTTTAAGAGATACTGAAGCTTCAAAAAATGTCATGTAAAAAGAAATAATATCTTAAATACGAGGGAAGAATTTAACAAACCAAAGATGTGGAAATGGATCATAACTGAGACATCCTACAAAATATTTTGCTTTCACATATAATCTATTAGTTGTTTTAAATATAGGTTTTCTGGAGCATTACTTTCACTACTATTTTTATTGTCCTCAAAAATCTAGTAATACTTTAACGTAGGGATAGTAATTGATTTAGAAAATTCCCAGTCTTCTGGAATTGTGACTTCATTGTATGTCTTTCATAGTTGTTTTCTTTTACAGTTTTGTAATTGTAAATTTGTTTTCCTAGTTCTACTTACTCCACACTGCATGAATTCATACAAGATTTCCCAGGTTTCTCCCTTTACTAATGCAGACTGGTAACTTCTCTGCAATTTATAATCTTAAGAAAGTTTCCTGGTTTTTTTTTTTTTGGCAAGATGGCAGAGTAAAGGCAGGGACTCACCTGAACTCTCCTCCAAAACCCATCAAATACCTTTAAAAATGACTCTAAACAAATTCTAGAGCAGCAGAACCCACAAAAAGAGGGAGTGAAATAAATTGCCAGCCCAAGTCAACTTACAAAGTCAGCAGAAAAGGTCTGCTGCACCAGGGTGAGAGAGGAGTGCAGTCCAATGCAAGCTGTACCAGTGCAGACTGGGCCTCAGTAAACCTTGAGCAGGCCTTGGGATGACTGATCCCAGCCCTCTCAGCCCACGGATGCTTAAGACAACTTAGAAGGTCCACAGGAAAGGTCTGTCACACCTGGGAGGGAATGAGCACAGTCCAGTACAGGCTGTGCCAGCACAGCCTGGGCCCCAGCAAACCAGGAGCAGACCTAGGGAGTAACTGAATCAGCAGTGGTAGGAGCAGCTGCTTCATCCAGAGTTCTCAGCCCACAGATGATAAGTAGGTTAAGCAACTGGTCAAAAGATTATAGAGGTCTTTTTGCTAACACTAGGGTGTGATTCTGTTGCTTTGCCCAGACTTGGATCTGAGTCACAAACCTGGGTGGCAGTCCCAGGACTAGGAGGAGCACTAGGATAGCAGAGCTTGTAGCTACAGTGGAGGGGGGACCCTCCTCACAGTTCCAGGTCAGAAAAGAGTGATTGTGGGTGCTCACAGACCAGAGCACAGGCCAGGAGAACAGAAAACACCTCTCAGATTATACAACCTTGGAAGAACTGAAAACTTAGAGGTCCCTAGAAGTATCTCTTGAAAACAGCTACACAAAATTCTTGAAGCTTGGGATGGTGCTCCCTCCACCCTGGAAGCAGAGCACTACTTTAACAAAGAGTTAAAAGTCAAGTAATGAAAATGAGCAAAGAACAGAAAAAAAAACTATGACTGTAGAAAGTTATTATGGTGACAAGGAAGATCAAAAAAAACATTCAGAAGAAGATAGCAAAATCAAAGCTCCTACATCAAAAGCCTCCAAGAAAAAGATGAACTGGTCTCTGGCCATGGAAGAGCTCAAAAAGAATTTGGAAAAGCAAGTAAGAGAAGTAGAGGAAAAATTGTGAAGAGAAATGAGAGTGATGCAAGAAAATCATGAGAAAAGAGTCAACAGCTTGGTGAAGGAGACACACACAAAAATAGTGAAGAAAATAACACCTTAAAAAATAGACTAAGCCAAATGGCAAAAGAGATCCAAAAAGCCAATGAAGGAAGAATGCCTTAAAAAGCAGAATTGGCCAAATGAAAAAGGAGGTCCGAAAACTCACTGAGGAAAATAATTGCTTAAAAATTAGAATGGAGCAAATGGAAGTTAATGACTTTGTGAGAAACCAAGAAGCAATAAAACAAAGCCAAAAGAATGAAAAAATAGAAGACAATGTGAAATATCTCACTGAAAAAACCACTGACCTGGAAAATAGATCCAGGAGAGATAATTTTAAAATTATTGGACTATCGGAAAGCCATGACCAAAAAAAAGATCCTAGACATCATCTTTCAAGAAATTATCGAAGAAAACTGCCCTGATATTCTAGATCCAGAGGGTAAAATAGAAATTGAAAGAATCCACCAAACACCTCCTCAACAACATCTCAAAATGAAAACTGCCAGGAATATTATAGCCAAATTTCAGAGTTCCCAGGTCAAGGAGAAAATATAATAAGCAGCCAGAAAGAAACAATTTAAGTATTATGGATCCACAATAACACAAGATTTAGCAGCTGCTACATTAAAGGATCAGAGGGCTTGAAATATGATGTTCAGGAGGGCAAAGGAGCTAGGATTACAACCGAGAATCACCTACCCAGCAAAACTGAGTACGATCTACAAGGGGAAAAAATGGACATTCAATGAGACAGAGGATTTAAAAGGATTCTTGATGAAAAGACCAGAGCTAAATAGAAAATACGACTTTCAAATACAAGACTCTAGAGAAGCATAACAAGGTAAACAGGAAAGGGAAATCACAAGGGACTTAATAAGCTAAAATGTTTACATTCCTACATCAGAAGATGACATTTGTAAATCATAAGACCTTTTTCATCATTAGGGTAGTTAGAAGGAGTACATATAGATAGAAGGCACAGGTGTGAGTTGAATATGAAGGGATATATGTAAAAAATAAAATTAAGGAGTGATAGAGGAATGTACTGGGAGAAAGAAAAAGAGAGAGGTAGAGTGGGGTAAATTATCTCACATAAAAGAGGCAAGAAAAAGCTTTTACAATGAAGGGGAAGGGGTGGAGGTAAGGGGGAGTGAGTGAATCAGAATTGGCTCAAAGGGGGCCAGAGCCAAGATGGCAGAGTGAAAACAGGGACTCACTTAAGCTCTCCCTCAAACCCCTCTAAACACCTGTAAAAATGACTCTAAACAAATTCTAGAGCTACAGAACCCACAAAATAACAGAGGGAAACAAGTCTCCAGCCCAAGATGGCCTGGATGGTTACTGGGAAGGGTCTATCACACCATGCTGGGAGCGGAGCACAGCCCAGCTTGGGCCATGCCTGAAGAGAGCAGGCAGAGTAGACCGGATGGAGTAGGCCTCAGGGCCCTGAATTACTGAGCTGTGGCAGTTACCAGACTTCTCAACCCACAAATGCCAATGACAATGGAGCAGGTCAGTGGGTAAAACTGCTACATTTGGGTGAGAGAAGTGTACGGTCCGGCCCCAACCCCTGGGAGGCAACAGCAAGAAGCTCTGGTGGATGCTTCCAGAGCTCCAGTTCTGGCTGCTTCCTGCCCCAGGCCCACAGACGGTGGGAGGAATCAAGCAGCTGATTAGAGCAGGAGTGCAGGGAGCACTTTGCTGGCACAGAGGCAGGTTCCCTTGCTTTGCCCTGCTTGGGTCTGGGTCATGGTCCTGGTTGGCAGTTCTTGGGGGAAGAGCAGCACCGATGTGGCAGAGCTTGTGGTGGCTGTGGTGAGGGAGTCCTCCTGCTAGTTACACAGCAGAAAATAGTGCTCGCACTCACAGACCAGAGCATAGGCCAGGAGAGGAGCATCATACCACCACAGAATAAAAGCAGCTCTGAAAACAGCAGCACGAAACCCCTGAAGCTTGAGACAAAGCACTCTCCACTCTGAAGGCAATCATACCCTGACCAAAAGCTCAAAAGTCAAGTAAGTGGCTGGGAAGATGAGAAAGCAGCGTAAAAAGCCTCAGACTCAGTCTACAGAATCTTTTTTTGGTGACAAAAAAGATCAAAACATACAGCCAGAAGAAGTCAACAAAGTCAAAGAGCCTATATCAAAAGCTTCCGAAAAAAATATGAATTGGGCTCAGGCTATGGGAGAGCTCAAAAAGGATTTGGAAAAGCAAGTTAGAGAAGTAGAGGAAAAATTGGGAAGAGAAATGAGGGTGATGCAAGAAAACCATGAAAAACAAGTCAACGATTTGCTAAAGGAGACTCCAAAAAATATTGAAGAAAAAAAGAATTGGTTCAAAGAGTGAATAAGATACACACTCAATAAATCTATCTTACCCTACAGGAAAGTAGAAGGGCAAGGGAATAGGGAGTGGGGTGATAGAAGGGAGGGAAGATTAGGGGAAGGGGTAGTCAGAAGCAAAACACTTTTGAGGAGGGACACAGTGAAAGGAAAGAAAGAATAAAATAAACAGGGGTAGGGGCAGTAGGATGGAGGCAAATACAGTTAGCAATAGTAATTGTGGGAAAAAAAAAAACTTGAAGCAAGTTTCTCTGATAAAGGTCTCATTTCTCTAACATATAGAGAGCTGTGTCAAATTTATAAAAATAAGAGCCATTCCCCAATTGATAAATGATCAAAAGGTATAATCAGTTTTCAGATGAAGTAATTAAAGCTACCTATAGCCATATGAAAAAATATTGTAACTCACTATTGATTGGAGAAATGCAAATTAAAACAACTCTGAGGTACTACCTCATACCTATTAGATTGACTAGTAGGATAGAAAAGGTAAATGACAAATATTGAAGGGGATATGGGAAAAATTAGACGTTAATTTACCATTGACAAAGTTGTGAACTGATTCAACCATTCTATAGAGCAATTTGGTACTATGCCCAAAGGGCTATAAAACCATGCATACCCTTTGACCTAACAATACCACTACTAGGTTTGTATCCCAAAAGAGATTTTAAAAAAAGGGAAAAGGACCTCTATGTAAAAAAATATTTATAGCAGCCCTTTTCTAGAGGTAAAGAATTAGAAATTTAGGTGATGCCCATCAATTGGGGAATGGCTAAACAAGTTGTGGTATGTAATTATGACAGAATACTATTATACTATGAGAAATGATGAACAGGATGCTCTCAGAAAAACCTGAAAAGGCTTGCACGTGTTGATGCAAAGTGAAATGTACTGGGGACAATGTAATAGCAATATTGTAAGATGATCAGCTGTGAATGACTTAGCTATTTTCGCAAGACAACTCTGAAGGACTTAGGATGAAAAATGCTATCCATCCCCAGGGAAAGAACTGATAGTATCTGAATACAGATTGAAGCATACTTTTTTTGCTTTCTTTATTTTTCTTGAATTTTTTATCCATGTTTTCTTTCATAACATGACTATTATGGATATGTTTTGCATGACTACACATAAATAACTTACATGGAATTGCTTGCCTTCTTAGTGGGGAGGGAAGAGTGTAGGAAGGGAAAAAGAGAAAGGATTTGGAATTCAAATTTTAAAAACAAATGTTAAAAAATGTTTTTACATGTAACTGGGGAAAATTAAATACTAAATAAATACAAAAAGAAAAGGAAAAAAAAGAAAGAAAGCTTCTTTGGGCACTGAGGGATGAAAGGACTTCTAAAAATAGCATCACACAGCCAGAATGTGTCAGAGATAGGACTTTAACCTAGTTCTTCCTGGCTTCAGGTCAGCCCAGAGGTGTTCAAACATGCCAGCCACTGGCCACATGTGAGCCAGCAAAACACCTCTTCCCTAACCAGATTAAAATGTAATTGGAAAATGTTTGACAAAATTAGTAAAAGTACAGCATAGATAATGTTAATTTGTGGTTTTCTAAGTCAATATGCAGGTCGCAGGGATCCTTTATTAGGCGATTGACAGCATTGGTCTAAACCAGGAGTGGGGAACCTTTGGCCTTGCGACCACACATGGCCCTCTAAGTCCTCAGGTGTGCCCTTTGACTGAATCCAAACTTCAGAGATTTATTCTGGCCTTGAGGCCGCAGGTTCCCCACCCCTGAACAATGCTACTTCTCACTTTAAATATAGACAGTATTACATATATTGCTTGCATAGACAACTCACAGTTTCCCAAAAAAAGAAAGGAGCACTTAAGAGATTAATGTGGCCTCTTGGACACTCTCCTTGAAAAGTTTAGAAACTTATTATATGAAACGTATGGTGTAGACAGAACCAGTCAGGAATCAGGAAGAGCTGGGTTCAAGTTCTGCTGATAATATATACTGGCTGTGGGACCCCAGGCAAATTACTTTACCCCTCCTACTCCTCTTAGATCCAAGCAATTTTTTGAGACTCTTAGGAGAAGAGTCTCATTTGCAATGTCAGAAAGAGTAAAGAAGTTTCCTCATCCAGTATCTTCTAGTTTAGACCAATAAAATCATAGATCCTTCAGTAAATAAACAACAACCAGCAACATTCCCTTTTGGATAATAGAGGATTCAGTTAAAGGAGCTTCAGAAAATTAGTAAAAATCTTTTTCTCATCCTCAGGTGAAACAATAAACTAACAGTTGGGGTGAGGTAAAAAGGTATTTTGTAAAGAAATTAATCAATTCCTATGGGTGTCATAGTGCATTAAAGAAGGAAACATGATAAATCACCCAATGAAATACTTGCACTAGCTACCCTAATCTGAGAACTAGGGAAGAAAAAGCACAAAAACAATGATACCTGGTACCTGACTTTTTTGCCCTTAGAAAAGAAGTTCTGTCACCTGCTATCTATATGCCCTTAGGTTAAGTCATTTAGCATTTCTAGGCTTCAGGATTTTCATCTGTAAAATTAGTGGGTCGGGTTAGATGATTTCTAAGGTCTCCTTCCAAGTTCTCAATCTTATGACCATGTCTTGGTAGCTATGAAGCACCAGAACTATTTGGGACTTAACCCTCAGGATGTTAATACTTTATACATCATGGGTTCAATGTGGGGGCAGGGGAAGGAGAGTCCTCATGCCTCATTACTGAACACATGCTCCAGCACCACTTAATAACCATGTGACTTGGGGTAAATGACAACCTCCCTCAACCTGAGTTCCCCCGTCTTTAAAAGTGAGATATTACCACTTTACCTCCTTTGGACCTGTATACCAGGACAACGAAAAACACTCATGACTTGTCTGTTCCAGAGTGAAGGCTCTGAGGCAAAAGGAAAGAGGACAGGGAAAACGGCTGATTTGGGCCTACACTGGTTCATGAGAGGCTGCTGCCCTATCACACAAAATGGGACATCAGTTCCATTAAGACTTCAACAGTTTAGTATGGGAACAAAAGAAGCTCTTGATTGATCTCAATTCACCTTCATTTTTACATGGATTGATTTATTTTAGCAACCTTAAGTCATTTTAGGTAAGTAAATAAAAGGTGGTAAAAATAAATTTTAGCTCATTTCACACTACATCTGTATACCTCATAACTAACTTCCTGAGTCTCAACCTTAACTTTGATTTTCATTCACTTAGCATAATAATATCAAGACATAATATTGTTTTTTGGCTCATTTATGTATATAGTAGAAGCTTTTCACTGAAAACTATAAATACCATGAGGATTTTCTTCTGCTGCTTTCATGGGCAATAACCAAAGTCTAAGTGAAAGGTGCTTAAAAAAAAAGGGGGGAGCCCTGAACTAAGAGAGGCAGTGTGGAACATTGAAAATAGCTCTAAATTTGGAGTCAGAAGACCTAGGTTCAAATCCTGCCTCTTTATTACCTGTGTGATATAGGGTGATTGACTTAATCTCTCTAAGATTCCGTTTCATAATCAGTAAAATTAGTGGGTTTGACCAAATGACCATTAAGATCTCATCTACCTCTAAATTTGTAATCCTATACTATGACTCTGACCTAATGTATAACATAGGATGGTTTGATTTTGTTATAACTTCAAAGTATAACCTATAAGGGTGAGGCTTCAAACCTACTGTCCCTGAAATGCCTTTCTCTTATTTTTCCTATTCAAAAGTAGCCTGAAATTCATTTCATCAGCTTTGTCATTGCACACAGACTTATCTTTTCCAACTATTGTTGATATTTGAATGTAGTTAATTATTCATTAAATAGCTAATATTTTGTGAAGCTTAATGTGAGAAGCATTAATGAGGATGGTAGAAGAAGAGATGCTAATCTTTGAATAGAAAATGCAGACTCCCAATGGAATGACTGGCCCTGACAAAATAACTGGATTACCACAGAAAAGGAATACTTTAACAAATCTAAATGCGTAAAGCTTAAACATTTAATCACTGTGAGAAGTATAAGAAAAGTTGAGGGAATCAGTTTATGGGAACATTTCCACGATTCTGAAAATCCTTGGAACACTTTGAAATCTGGAGAGGGCTTGACATAGCTTCAAGAATCATAACAGAAATACCTTCAACAAATACTTTATAGATGAGGAAACTAAGGTTGAAAACAGGCTAAGTAACTTGCCTAGGATCACACAGCTAGTGAGTATCTAAGATGGAAGATCTTTCTTGATTGAGGCCTAGCACTCTATCCATTGGTCCACTTAGATGCCTTATCCATTATTAATGAAACAGCATGTAATGTCAAAATAACTTAATTGTAAAAAAAAACATTAGTTATTGGCTCAAAATGTAACTAATAAGAATAAAAGAGAAGATATAAGGTTACCTAAATCAACATGCTATACTCTAATTTGACTGTTCTCAAGCCTCCTTTTTCATTATTTTTTAGGTATTAGTGATTTTATTTAATATTTTAGTTTTCAACATTGATTGCCACAAGATTTTGAGTTACAAATTTTCTTCCCATTTCTACCATCCGCTCTATTTCCAACATGGCATATATTCTGATTGCCTCATTGCCCAGCCTGCCCTCCCCTCTTTCACTCCACTCCTTCTCCATCTCCTTTCCCCTTACTTTCTTGTAGGGCAGGATAGATTTCTATGCCCCATTCCCTATATATCTTGTTTCCCAGTTGCATGCAAAAAACCATTTTTTTAAAAAATTTTTAAGCGTCTGCTTTTAAAACTTTGAGTTCCAAATTCTCTCCCCTCTTCCCTTCCCACCCACCCTCCCTAGGAAAGCAAGCAATTCAACATAGATCACACATGTATCATTATGTAAAACACTTCCACAATGCTCATGTTGTGAAATGCTAACTATATTTTCTTCCATCCTATCCTGTCCCCCTTTAATTTTCTCCCTTGACCCTATCCCTTTTCAAAGGTGTTTGCTTTTGATTACCTCCTCCCCCTACCCGCCTTCCCTTCTACCATCCCCCCCTTTTTTATCCCCTTCCCCTTACTTTCCTGTGGAGTAAGATACCCAACTGAGTGTGTGTGTTATTCCCTCTTCAAATTGAATCTGATGAGAGTAAGATTCACTCATTCCCTCTCACCTGCCCCCACTTCCCTTCCAGTAGAACTGCTTTTTCTTACCACTTTTAGGTGACATAATTTACCCCATTCTATCTCCCCCTTCCTCCCTCTCAACATATTTCTCTCTTATCCCTTAAAAATATTTCATTTTTTTAGATATCATTCCTTCATATTCAACTCATCCTGTGCCCTCTGTCTATATTCCATTCAACTCCCCTAATACTGAGAAAGGTCTCATGAATTACACACATCATCTTTCCATGTAGGAATGTAAACATAACAGTTCAATTTTAGTAAGTCCCTTATGAATTCTCTTTCTTGTTTACCTTTTCATGCTTCTCTTGATTCTTGTGTTTGAAAGTCAAATTTTCTATTCAGCTCTGGTCTTTTCATTGAGAAAGCTTGAAAGTCCTCTATTTTATTGAAAGTCTATATTTTTTTATTATTTATTTTTATTTTTAGTTTACAACAGATGGTTCTACATAATTTTGAGTTCCAGATTTTCTCCCCTCCTTCCCCCTCCCTCCCCAAGACGGCATGGAATGTCACATAACTACCACAAAAAACTTCGCATTGAATTAATTTATACACTAGTCAAGTTGCAGAGAAGAATTATGACCAATGGAATGAATCATGAGAAAGAAGAAACAGAACCAAAAAAAAAACCCAAAAACAAAAACAAAAGAGAAGAGAAAAAGGTGAGCATGAAGTGTGCCCCAATCTGCATTCAAACTTCATATTTCTTTCTCTGGATGTAGATAGCTTTCTCCATCATGAGTCCTTTGGAGTTGTCCTTGCACCTTGTGTTGCTGAGAAGAGTGAAGTCTGTCAGGGTTGGTCCTCATGGAATCCATATATCTGTGGTTGTGTACAGTGTTCTCCTGGCTCTGCTTTGGAGCATTATACTCAGTTTTGTGGGGTAGGTGATTCTTGGTTTTAATTCTAGCTCCTTTGAAACCTCCAGAATATCATATTCCAAGCTCCTCAATCCCTTAATGTAGAAGCTGCTACATCTCATGTTAGTCTGATTGTGTTTCCACAATAGTCAAATTGTTTCTTTCTGGATGCTAGTAGTATTTTCTCCTTGACCTGGAAACTCTAGAATTTGGTGACGAGATTCCTAGGAGTTTTCTTTTGGGGATTTTTTTTAAGAGGCAATTGGTAGATTCTTTCAATTTCTATTTTACCCTCTGGTTCTAGAATATCAGGGCAGTTTTCCTTGATGGTTTCTTGAAAGATGATGTCTAGGCTCTTTTTTTGATCATGGCTTTCGGGTAGTCCAATAATTTTTAAATTATCTCTCCTGGATCTATTCTCCAGGTCAGTGGTTTTTCTAATGAGATATTTCACACTGTCTTCCCTTTTTTCATTCCTTTGGTTCTGTTTTATAATATCTTGATTTCTCATAAAGTCACTAGCTTCCACTTGCTCCAATCTAATTTTTTTTAATTTTTTTTTTATTTTTAGTTTTCAATACTCAGTTCTACATAATTTTGAGTTCCAGATTTTCTCCCCTCCCTCCCCTCTCACTCCCCAAGACGGCATGGAATCCCATATAACTTCCACATATAACTTTGTATTGAATTAATTTACACACTAGTCAAGTTATGGAGAAGAATTATGACCAATGAAATGAATCATGAGAAAGAAGAAACAGGACCAAAAAATAAACCAACCCAAAAACAAAAACAAAAGGGAGAAAAAGAAAAAAAAGGAGGAGGGGAAAGGCTAGCATGAAGTGTGCCTCAATCTGCATTCATACTTCATAGTTCTTTCTCTGGATGTAGATAGCATTCTCCATCATGAGTCCTTTGGAGTTGTCTTTATACCATGTGTTGCTGAAACGAGCAAAGTCTGTCAGGGTTAGTCCTCACAGAATCCATATATCCGTGGTTGTGTATAATGTTCTCCTGGCTCTGCTCCGCTCACTCAGCATTATGTCGTGTAGGTTTTTCCAGGTTGTTATGAAGTCCATTTAATCCCCATTTCTTATAGCACAATAGTATTCCATTACCTTCATATACCACAGCTTGTTCAGCCATTCCCCAATTGCCGGGCATCTAATCTAATTTTTAAGGTGGTATTTTCTTCAGTGGTCTTTTGGACTTCCTTTTCCATTTGGCTAATTCTGCCTTTCAAGGCATTCTTCTCCTCATTGGCTTTTTGGAGCTCTTTTGCCATTTGGGTTAGTCTATACTTTAAGGTGTTATTTTTTTGGGGGTCTCCTTTAGCACAGTCGTTGACCTGTTTTTCATGGTTTTCTTGCATCACCCTCCTTTCTCTTCCCAATATTTCCTCTACTTCTCTTACTTGCTTTTCCAAATCCTTTTTGAGCTCTTCCATGGCCTGAGCCCAATTCATATTTTTCTTGGAGGCTTTTGATGTAGGCTCTTTGACTTTGTTGACTTCTGGCTATATGTTTTGGTCCTCTTTGTCACCAAAAAAGGAATCTAGAGTTTGAGTCTGAGTCTGAGTTCATTTTCGCTACCTGTTCATGTTCCCAGCCAACTACTTGACCCTTGAGCTTTTTGTCAGGGTGTGACTGCTTGTAAAGTAGAGAGTACTTTGTCCCAAGCTTTAGGGTCCAAGCACTGCTGTTTTCAGAGCTACTTCTACTCCACCATCACCCCAGGCTCTGTCACAGCAGCATTCCTCCTCCCCCAAGAACTGCCAACCAGGACCACAACCCAGATCCAAGGAGGGCACAGCAGGAGAATCTACCTTTGTACCCACAAAGTGCTCCTTGTACTCCCACTCTGATCTGCTGCTAGATTCCTCCCACTGTGTGAGCCAGGGACTCAGGAAGCAGCTGATGCTGGTACTCTGGAAGCAGCCTCAGGCATTTCCTGCTGCTGCTACCACCACTGCTGCACCACTTCCTCCACCTACAGAGCTGGTGGCCAGACTGCTCTGAACTCAATCCTGCAATTTCCCCCTAACCTGCTCTTTGGCGTTTGTGGGTTGAGAAGTCTGGTAACTGCCACAGCTCGCAGATTCATGGCCCCAAGGCCTGTTCTGGCTGGCTGACTCAGGGTCATCTGTCCCAGCACGGCCCATGCTGGGCTGCCCTCCACTCTCAGCACCATGAGATAGACCCTTCCTGGCGACCAAGCAGGCCCTCCCGGGCTGAAGACTTATTTCCCTCTGCTATTTTGTGGGTTCTGCAGCTCTAGAATTTGTTCAGAGCCATTTTTTACAGGTGTTTGTGGAGGGATTTGGGAGAAAGCTTAAGTCCCTGCTTTCCAGCTACCATCTTGGCTCCACCCCTCCTTTTTCATTATATCCTCAATCTTCCCTCTTTTTGAAATTTCTGTATTCAGATTCGGAACCATTTTCTACCTCTGAAATAAATTAGGATCACTTCAACTTTACAGAACATTAGGGAGAATCCTAGGTGAAATTGTAAAATAGGTGATATTTATCTTTGGGATCTTCATCATCTTCTTCCTGGGCCCTTTTCCTCCATTAGTAACTTACCCATCTGGTATATCTTCATGCTCTCTTCCCCCTTACTCTTTCAAAATCTATTCTCAGCAAAGGTTTGACCTCTCCAATAAAGTGCAGATGGCTTCTCTGTTTTAATATGTGATCTCTTCTTCCATAGGTATGTGCATTTTAATTTAGGAAAAGAAATTAACTAAAAGAAAACTAAATGAATAAATCCCTTATTACAGGATTCTAGGCAGCAATGAAGAGAAGAAGCAGTATTTTGTGGGACTGAGAATCCTTGCTAGCACCCTTAAACTTATGCCATATAAACAATCACTTAACTCTGCCTATTACTCATGGACATATGATTTTAGAACTAAAATGGATCTGAAGCAGTTATACTGAGCTTAAGTATATTATAAACTTTTACATTATACTCATATGTTAATTTGCCTTGAGGAAATTTCTCTCCTTCACTGTTGTGGGTGCCTTTTCTGATGGTCAAATTAGGACTATTGATCTAAACATTTCATTAGGTAGTTATAGTTAATACATAGTCACTACACTCAGGAAATCTGAATAATTCCCTGACAAAATATGTGTTCAGAAAGGTATGCCATTTTAATGTCCAGCAAAAGAAAAAATAAAAAGCCAGTAGAATGGCCAACCTCAAGAACAGAGAAATCTTAAAAAAAAGATAGAACCCTAATCTAACAAAAGGCAATGAAATTACTCTCAGCATTGTGGCAAGAAATGTGGAATGACACAAATAGGGGGATGGACAAAAGATGAGAGTAGATAAATTAGAAATACATCCTAAGCAGGTCTTACCTAAAGTTTAAAAAATATATATACCCCATTTCCACCTATATTTTTGGCCAAAAAAAAAGGGATGAAGAATAAAGACCACTAATTGAATTATACTTCCCATCCCCACAGGAGAGGGGTAGGTAGGATGCCAGGTTCTGTTACAAGATAACGAGTCCTTCATTTTCCAGATAATGAAACTGGAACCCAGAGGAATTAAAAGGCTTTTCCCATGCATCTAGTTGATTTCAAGATTTGTCCACAGCAATATGAACCAAAGGAAATTAAGTGATAAGTAGCAGTGTAAGAGTAATTGGCAGACTGCTATCCCAAGGCAAACAGATAGCAGTCAGCCTGAGGTTTGAACTCAGATTTCCTATCACTCCAAATCCACTATTCTTTCCATTTCACGATATTGTCTTTTCACATGGCCTGGTTAATACGTGGTTAAAGATGAAAAGCTGAAGGAAAGGAGTGATTCAAGTAAAACGCCCAGCTCCAGGGAGCTAAGAAAATTACCGACAAGTAGTCCTAAGTTCAAAGACAGAAATCTATGAAATAATATATCCAAGGGGCTGGGCAGGAAGAGGTACTTTGAGCAGGTCCAAATCTGGAGGTTTGGGAGTATGTGTGTGAGTGTGAGTGTGTGTGTGTGTGTGTGTGTGTGAGAGAGAGAGAGAGAGAGAGAGAGAGAGAGAGAGAGAGAGAGAAAATGGGGTCAACACAGAGCAGGGTCAAAAATATGAAACAAGGGAAGCACAAAGCATCAACTAATGACAAATTGTTTTAGGTAAAGTAGACTGAGGAAACATATGGTAGGCACTTGAGGGACCCTGCTGGCCATCCTCTCCTACCCGAAGTTCTGCTAAAGGTGATCAAGCTGTGAATTCTGACATCCTAGCTCCTCCTAGAATGTCTCCCTATAGCTTGTGGTAATGGCTTGGTGGCATTTTACTGATGCAAAGCTTCCAAGGACTCCCAGATGCACAAACTGACCCTAAGGCTTGTGATTTTATACCCACAAGAGAATCTCCTCCTGCTCTGCTTCAGAGATTTGGCCAGTGCACCCCGCTCTCTGACAATCTCCCATTCAATTTCAACAAACAACAGAGAAAAGCCAGAAAAAAAGCCATAGTATATTATTAAATGTCAAGGAAAAATTGGGCTTCATCCCAGAATCTACTACCCAGATAATTCGGGAATAATATTTTAAGGTAGAAAATATGTGTTTTTGATTCTCCACAATTTTTCCAAAGGTTACTAAAGGAAAAGGTAAGCTTTACTTTGAGGCTTTGATACTCAAATCTGCCCAGAAACAAAATTTCAGGTAATTCTTAGAGACTTAGCCCTTAGGGGCCTTTAATATGCAAATCAGTGGAGATTTTCAGGAAAGCTTGGATAAGCTTCAAAACTCTGCATCTATAATGGGTTGTTCATGTAAAGCCTCTATGGGGCAGGCAAAACAACAGTGGGCTGTTTTAATCTGAAATTGTCTCAAGGATTGTAAATCAGGATCATTCTGTAAGTAGGAGGGAATTTCAGTGTTGCACGGGACTAGCAAAACACCAGCAAGGCTATTATCTGCAATAGTCTCAAGAGGTATGGGGACAGGTTCAAGAGGAGACACTAGAAACACACAAATGTTGATGTGAATCCTATACCAGAGCCATTATAGAGAAAACATCAAGGTAATTAAGGCTTTGGCTGGATTAATAAATGCCCAGGAGCAAGGTCACTTTGACAGAACACAAGAGGTCACAAATGAGCTTGGGGTGAGTGGGGAATAATTTAATATAAAATTTATACACTAGATAATGCAACAAAACAATGAAAGGATGATTAAAATGAGGAATTGCTTGAACATGGTTGTCACAAATAATGAATAAATGAGGCAACAACGAGTAGTCTCAAAGAAACATTCTCATGAAACATCAAAGATCTTATTGAGATAGTAGAAAGAACAAGAACAGTGATGAGTGCTGTAGACAGGTGTCAGGATAAGTGCCTATATTTAAGTGCCACTATTTAAAATACTGGTAGTAGAATTCTCTTTAGTATTATGGATCTGGGTCTGAGTGACCATCTATGTTTAAGACTAGGACTGAGTTAACTAAAGTGAAACAAGGCAGATCATAGTTTTAATGGACAAGGCAAATAGACAAATGATATGGATAAGTATGATAAAGAAAGGAACAAATTGAAAATTTATAATCTAGAATTTCCAAGAATTCCACTAATAAAAGGAAATAGGAAACGGTTTGGATAAATTGACAAGACTGAACAATATACTTAATATAGAAGGACATATAGAGGTTTAAAATGAAAGGCTGGGGCCCTAGGGAATGGGCTGGGGAGGAAGAAGTATTATGCATCAGCTGACTCCAGAAAAATCAGAAGTCACAGTCATGATTTCAGATAAAGTTAAAATTAAATTAGAAGGCATAACAGTTGGCAACCATATCAGTACTAAGGGATCTACTGATGATTAAAGTATACCAATATTAAAAAATATGAATAAATAGTAAAGAGCAGCTTAATTTTATAGGAAAATATCTTCCACTTTCCATACTTAAAGCAAGTATGAAAAAGATCAATTGACTGCATGGTATGTTCATATGTTTGAGTCAGAAGCAGCAGAACTCATGTATAAATTGAAGGTATGATCATAGGTTCATAGAGATGGAAGGGACTTTAGAGGTCATTAAGCCCAACACCTTATTTTACAGAGGAGGAAACTGAGGCCCCCGAAATTTATTTAATGTTGAGTATCATCATTTTTTTTAATATATCAAAGTTTAGTGTTCTACTTTTTCTTAAATATCACCCAATTCTGGTCACTTCTCTTCGGTTTGTGCTTGTCAACCTATACTTCATACCAAAGTATATTCATACAGCACTTTGTGCTCTTGTAGCAGGTGACAGCAAGGTACAAATGAAGTGAGTTACATGATCCAGGGCCACAAGGAGCTTGCAATAGAGTTTGGGGGACAACTACCAGCACAGATGCACAGTACAACATTAAGGCATGAAGTAAAATTTGTTCCCATGAAGATGATGAGAGATAGCAGGGCAGAGTGATGGAGCAGGTGGAATTAACATGAAAAGTCTTCCTGAAATAAGTCAGGAGTGGAAATTGAGATAAAACATCACACCTGTCAGGACATAGGTGGGTGGAGAAACTAGGAGTGTAGGGAGAAAATTTAGCAAAAAGGCCTGAAGGTGTGAAAAAAGTTGTCTCTAGAACCAAGAAGCAGATTAGCTGTTACTGATAGGTTGACTGAATTGTCCTTCCTCTGTGGAACTCAATCTCCTGCTAACTTGAATGTAAGCTTTTCAAGGACAGGCAATACTGACTGACTGTTGCTTGTTATTGGTTTCTTTAGATGTGAAGGCAGCATATAAGTAAACTGCTGTTTGCTAAATCATTTAAACTTGCTTACTGTAAGTAGCTTCTTATCAGAGATATTTTTTGTATCTATTGAAAACTGCCTCACTTAAAAACTGTGCTCTGCATCTTTAACCAATAAAATTAGAAAAGTTAATGCAGATAGATTCTACTACACGCAGAGTATGAGATTCTAGACATCACATAATCTCTGACAAACTCGCAAATTATGTTACAAATATTTACGTTCAGTACTTCTGTAGCTCTATATTTCCAGAGTGCCTCATCATTTTATTACTATTATTCCTCACAGATTTGGATTGAAAAGATTTTTCTGGGGCAATATACAAAAAGGGAATTTTTAACAAAACATTTTAAGTTACATTGTTTACAAAATAAAAACCCAAATATTATTTACACATTCCTAGTCTACTGACAGTTTTCCTTTTCGGTCACATTCCATTTATTTTCCCACATCCCATTTCAACAAAAATAAATAGGAAAATCACTGTAAGTAAATATTCTTTCACCTACTTCTTCACTTTCTTTGTTCTTTGTTTTTGCTCCTACTTTTTGTTAGTGAGATTTGCTTTTCCTCTTTTCTTCCTGATAGCCTCAGGTCCATAATTAGTCCTCTGTGACAGTTCTTTTATCATGTCTATTTCATTGCTAAATTATTCATTATTGTGACTATATTGTGTCTTAATTCCAAAATATATTGATTCTCCCCACATTTTGTGGTGTCTATAATCTTTCTGTATGTGCAAAACCTTAGATGTTTCTGACAATGCCTGCTCCCAGGAGGCTATTGCCAGAGTGTGTCTAACAATCAACTGTTTCTGTTTTCTCCCCCACATTAACATTTCTTTATTCCTGTTCTCTTGTCTTTACTCACTCAATTATTCTTTCCTGGAATGGCTTCCTCCTTCTCACTCTCCAAGCATACTTTGAACTTTGTTCCAGAATGAATGGATGTGCTCCAAGACCTCCCTGAATAATTTTATCTTGCTTCTCATATTCTCTTTGCTTTTTCTACTGAGCACTTATCAAATTCATATTATGTCATGTTTTTGCTTTGTGATTTTCTTTTGTTCTTTTAAGTGAGCATGTTTTATTTTCTGTTGTGCCCTCTACATACTCATTCTATATTTAACAACTTCCTTTTACTTTAGACCTCTTCCTCTCATGGTACTCCCATCTTGTGGTACTCTTCACTTACTAAGACCTCATTTCCATACTACATTGTGTTTATTCCTGGCTGTCCTTTGCAGCATTGGATACACCATCGTTTATGTCCCCTGCCACAGTGATTTAATAAAGTCAATATGCTCCTTGCTTCCCATTTCCACTTCCAGACCTTCCCTCTACTACCTTCAATCAGCATCCTCTTTTCCTCTGAGGTTCATTCTTTCCAAATGTATGACCCAATCCAGATTCTAGTGATTGTTACCTATAAGTCCCCAATTAATTCTCCCTCTTTTCATAAGGATTTGAATACTTGGCTCACAGTCTTCCTTTGCACCCCAAACCCTGATTTTATCCAAGGTATCATCAACCTATATGCTCTTTCCTAATAATTTCTCAGCTTCCTCAATTCCCTTGACCAGCTCCTTCATGCCATCACAGCCACACACGGGGACTGTTGCACTCCTGATTATCATTCACAATGCTCTACTTCCAATCTGAAATTCTTTCAACTACCCAAACATACTACCATCTCATCCTTCACTCTCTTACTTTTCCTAAAACTATTCTTTGTTCTCACTTTGAATTCTAGTCTGTCTACCCTCAGTCCTCTCCTAGGCCATCCCTCTGCTTTAGCTTCACTTTTTTCCATTATCAATTTTGACACTCTAGTTAACCAGCAAAGCATTACTCTACTCTCTACTCTTGAATACCTGACCCCCCTTGTCCTTTGAACAGTAATATCTTGCCAAACCCCAACTACTATTATACCATCCACCCATATCTTATACTCCGAATATGCTGCTGACTGGAAAGGAAGTCATAACAAATTATTAAGAATCACATAGTTTTTAAAATGTTACGGTTTAACTTAGCTATTGGTATTCTAAATGTGAGATCCTTGTTCAATGAAAAATGAGTATATGTATCATGGAGGGAACTGAATTGTATCAATCTTGACAGTGTAAGTGACACCAGGAAACAAAAGAACATTGCAGCTAAGTGGATGGCTCACAGATTCTTCTTGGAGCAAGAAATAAAGGAGTTGGTGCAGTTGGTTATATTGTGTGCCAAAAAGCAAAAAACAAATACATAATTTCACGAAGCAATTTTTGTCTCATATTGTAATGCTCATAATAAGTATTTGAAAAAAGAAAGTAACTGCGTTTGTGCATCAATATCTGTGATTGAAGAGGTATAGAAATTATCCAACAAAACTAAGACCCTTCAAATTTAATGAACATATAATGTGATATTCAATGACTTCAGTGCAAAGGTAGAAATAGGTTAGGATGACAAGAAATATAGATCAGAAATAAGAAGCAATAAAAGCTTTCTAGGCTGCACAAAAGCCTCATGCCTATACACCATGAATAATTTCTTTGAGAAAAGAATCAGAGGGCACTAGACATAGTGAGCATTGAATAGCAAGGCAAAAATGAAATTGATTCTATTTTACCAGTCAAGAGACTACTCTTTATTAATATTAGGGTTAATTCTGAATCAGCTTACTGTTTATACTCATACTTGTCAGACTTCCTAGGGCAAAGATAAAAATTAGTACAAAGCTAGAATAAAAATACAAAAAACACATGGTATAATATTAAAACAAATCTCTCCTGATGTATTTTAAAATGTTATTAAGGATAAAAAAAAAGGATATGGACAGAAGAAAGAGCTCAAACAAAAACTACAATAATTCCACATATAAGTTAAACCAATTTATAATAATTGCCATAACAAGAAAGCCAAAGTAAACTAAAAGGCACCTTAGTGAGCAAAAACTTGATTTGTTGGTCAAATACAGAGATAGGGCAAACACAAACAATACCACTTTAGAATTTAAATTCATTTTAAAATGTTAACGGAAAAAGATGATGGAAAATTATGAACAATATTGACTCATAAAACAAAGAAACAGTATAAGGTAAAACCAGTTTAAAGACACCTTGGCAAAAAACCTAAACAAGTAAAGTTATCCAGGGGTATCTAAAGATGAAAATGAGAGAAGGACCACAGGCAGAAGAAAAATAGAAAACATCTGCATAGGAAACTCTTTTTACCACTTGAGACTCCAACATCATAATGCCAGATATGTTTACAGAAGCAGAAATGACAATAAGGAAAACAGAGATGGGGAAAGAAGCTGGTAGCTAATATATGGGGGATCTGTACAAGAGGAAACATGATTGTGAAGCTTTTGAGGAATGTATCCAGAAAGTACTCCAAGAAGGGTAAGATACCAAAGGCATAGAAAAAAGCACTAATACAAAAAAGTAACTGGGAGATCAACAACTCCCAACCTTTATACACAGTTTCCCACATATATAAAATTCTTATGAAAAGACTCTACACATGAACCAAGAATATCATCAATGAGGGCACTAGTAGGAAATAGGTAATTCTATGCAAGTGATGTTGCACAGAAGAACACAGCTTTAGCATCCCACAGTTTATTAAAAGATGTTCAGAATACAAAAAGGGATAACATCAAGACACATAAGGACAAAAAATAAGATTGAGTGATCTTGTGGTGAGAGTGAAGAATAACTGTTAAACTGTCCATGTACAAGAGGAATACATGAATAGGGCCATGGACATGGTGTCAGAAAGACATGTGTTCAAATCCTGACTCAAAAGCTCATCAAATATGTGACCCTAGACAAGTCACTTAATGTTTGTCTCAGTTTCCTCATCTATAAAATAAGGATACTTGACTCACTTGTCTCTTAAGTTCCTTCTAGCACTACTTCTAAGATCCCACAAACGGAAAAAACATAAGACCCGGAAGTTTGCTACATACTAGAAACGTTTAAAACATAAAAATAAATTCACAGTGAAAATGAAGGGTTGGAACAAATTTCCTATGTTTTAAGCAATTCCCCAAAATTCCCCAAAACAAAATCCCAGGAGTTACAATAATGGTTTCAGAGGGGGCAACAATTAAGTATGACAATATCAAGAGAGAAATCCTATGGAATACATTATGCTTAGAGGTACCATGGATAATGAAATATTATTATCAAATATCTTTGTACCAAGTGGCATAGATCCCAGTTCTCAAAGGTAAAGCTAAGAGAACTGCAAAGACACATTAATAATAATACCATAATTGTAGGGGTTTTAATATTCTTCTTCAGAGACAGATAAATCTAATAGAAAGAAAAACAAGGCAGAAAACAAAACTAAATTGTTGGAAAAATTAAATTTGAAATACAAACACTTACTGAATGTGAATAATAAAAATTGAACTTTTGCAGGGTAGAAAAAGAATTGCTTATAGAGCTTATGGCAACAAGTTGGGGGTGGTGCGTGGGAAGCATCAGGCCTGAGGGAAAGGGAACTTAAAAACTAGCTGGGGCTACCCTAGTTTATGTAGGGTAGGAATCAAGGCCTGACACACGCCAATATCACTTTGATACAATTTAAGCATTGACAGTGCCAAGAATTGAACCAGACACTAGGGATATTCTTAACCAAACAAGGCATTAGAATGACCAGAAATTTTGAAAAGATTCTGAGATAATCAATTTTGGATGGACTATCAAAAAAAAAAACAACACCAGCAAAACACACTGTCAGTACCACTATGAATTGGCGTAACTACTATGGAAAGTAATTTGAAATTGTGCTAGGAAAAAGTGACAAAAATGTTTATATCATTTAATCCAGAGATTTCAGTGCTAGGCTTATGTCCTAAAGAGGTAGAGGACAGAAAGAATGGCTCGATAAAACCAACAATTTCATGGTAGTAGTTTTTATGGTAGCAGTTTTTATTGGTAGCGAAGAATGATTAAGGCATGGCTAAACAAACATGTACATGAATTAATGAACTATCATTTCTCTGTAACTGACAAATATGAAGAATACAGAGAAACATGGGAACACTTAGATGAACTGATTCAGAGTGAAGGAAATAAGAAAAACAATATACACAATGATTAAAATAATGACACTAGAAAGAATTTGGGGGGGGAACCCTGAAGGCTCTATAATTACAATGACCAAAGCAGGACACACAATTTTTTTTCTTAAATGCACCAAATGTACTCTCCTCTTTTCTTTGCAGAAGCAAGAGACTTGGGGTATAGATCATTGAATATATGATTAAATTCAGCTAGTGTGTTAGTTTTGCTAAATTGTTTTTATTTGTTCCCCCCACCTTTGTTACAAGAAGTGGCTTGTTGGATATATATATATACATATATATGCATATATATGTATATATACATATATTCAGAAATTAAAGAGATAAAGAAAAAAATCTCAATTTTTAAAAGTTTTAAAGAATACATTTCTCAAAATACAAACACACAAAAAGAATGCAAATTCTAAATAACCACACATTGAAAATTTTGTCTAAACCTCTAATTATAAGAGAAATGCAAATTAGGATAACTCTGAGTTTTCATCTCACAGCCAACAAAATGGCAAAATATAACAAAAGACAGAAATATTTAATGTTGTAGGGACCCTGGGAACACAGGCATACTAATACATTGCTATGGAGATGTGATTTGTTCTAATTGCTACTGGATGCAATTTGGAATCCTAAGAGAAAAGTGACTAAACTATTGTAACCTGTTGAATAAGTGATCATATGAATGAGTATATACCTTCAAAAAAAGGTTAAAGACAGAAAGATGTCAAATATACCAAAATATTCATATTTCTCATTTATGTGGTAGCAACAAACCTGGAAAAAAAAGAGGATGCCATTAAGGAATGATTAAACACACACACACACACACACACACACACATTGTATATGAATGCAATGGAATAAAATTCAGAGAAACATGAAAAAACTTGTATGAACTGATATAGAACAAAGAAAATAAAACAATACATACAATGCCTTTGGTATATAAATGAAAACAATAATGAAAGGCATCTCAACTCAGAATAAATTTGGATTTAACCTAGGTAAATAATGAAATATGTTTCACTCTGCTAAACTGAGAGGTGGGGAACCATAGGTGAAAAATGTTGACTATACTGTCTACTGTTGTGGTCAACATCTCTTGGTTTCACTTGACTTTTTCCATTTTACAAGAGATCCTCTGGGAATAGAAAGCACATGGGGAAATGACTGCTGTGTAAAAGGAAAAGTATCAATAAAACTTTACAATAAAATAAAATGAAAAAAAGTCCAGGCAGGGGAGCAAGCAGTTGACCTCAAGGAGGCCCAGTGGCAAATAATGGCAGACACTGCCATAAAGAATGAAATTAAGGGGAAAGATTATGATCTCTTTAAGACCTTGGGGCTAGAAGGCAAGGAAGAAAAGATCTGAAGTAAAAGGCAAGAAACCAAAAAAGTCAGAGACTCAGTTACTACATGTGGAATATCAAGATGACCTAGAACAAAGGTATCAAACATGCAGCCCACGACAATCCCAAGTGTGGCTAGAACCAGATTAAAATGTAGTTCCTATCTGATTTTAATGTCCTGATATATTAATAAAAAAAGAAATGCATAAACATGGTGCTTTTCAAAATCAGTACGTGGTCTCCAGGGATCCTTATGTACCGTTTAATGACCTCTGTTTCTATCTGAATTTGACACCACTGACCTAGAACACTATTCCATGGTTTCCAAGTGACCTAGCCTTTTCCATTACTGTTAGCTAGAGAAGAGAAAGGATGGCAAGAGCTGTGTTTCCATAACAACATACAATAGCAGTTGAGGTCAGCTGAGCACAGATGAATGAATGCAACTGTTTTCTTAGTTTGGTGGCAAAAGAGTAAAATGAACTTTTTTCATTCACACTCAAGGAACTAAAGAGAGCATGTTGCATCAGTGTACATTACTAAGAATTTACTCATCTTGCTGATTTTGAAGTAGTGACAGAAATTCAATATTATTTACCATCACTTCCTTAAGGAAGTGAATGAAGGCATAAGAAGAGAATCGCAAAGGTTTTATTTAAAAAAATAAATGAAAATACTTGTAAGGAAACAGTTATGTTTTGAACAGGACAGAATACAGCGCCAAAGCCAAGGAGGTTTTGTTGCTTTCAGATATGTATCATATGTTACATTGTACTATGTGTGTATAAGAATGTGGATGAGGAGGATGGGGTGGGGGGTAAGGGGTATATTGTTAATCTATTTTTGCTTAATGGGAAGATCTTTCCCATCCATTAACAGGTCCATATTACCTGATTAAGTCACATGGAAGCCTAAGTCACATGAATTTGAGTCCCAAGAGCCTGGGTCATGAGGGTTGTGATGCCCTCTGACCCTGAAGAAGTGTATATATACTTTGAGGTTAGCATTTTGCTTTGGGGTTCACTCATGGGAAGAGTGTTTGTGTGATGTAGCCAGATAAGACTCTGGGTAGCTGTTAAGGAGTCCTACCTCCCTGCCCCACCCCGGCTTTGAAAAACCCAGATGTTGGTGCTTCTCTCTCTGGTAACTATGTATATATTGCTTTTGGTCAGACAATTGAAAGCCCTGTCTGTTGGTCTTTGCTGTTTGTATTTGCTCTGTTTATATAATTTCTGCTTATAATTCCTGTTTGTATTTTCTCTGAAGTTCAAGGTGCTGACTTTTCCCCTGAACTAAGTGAATAATAAATATATGTTTGATTAAAGTAAGATTGTTGACCCCTTTAAAGTTGCTTTTTTTAGAAAAGCAGACCAAAGAACCTGTGCTAGCAGCCCTCCTGTGTGCTGGTGTTACTGGTCTTACACCCACACGGCAGCTGTGAGTAGTATTGTTGTTACAGCAGGTGGATTTGTCCTCTTACCTTAGCTTTTGTTGTTGCTCATCTTTAAAGGCATGACAATCAGGGAGGACTTGGGGAGCAAGAACAGGTTTCATAGTCCCAGAATCCACATAGTTCCTATGGTCTTTTTTCCCTGAAGAGTACCTAAAATAGATTTAGAGGGCATGGGATACCAACCATGATTTAAACAGAAGTTGTAAGGAACTTTCTAACCCTAAGTCAGCTAATCATCTAGAACTATGGACTTTGAATCAGCACTAAACACAGGCACAGCTGTCAAACTATCCTTGAAAGGAAAAGGCTTTCCAGTCACTGGATCTTAACAGAAGGGACTGAGATGCTTAGCAGATGGCCTTAAAGAGCTGGAGTCCAGAAGGTGGTAGCAAAGAGAAGCTCAGCAACCAGCAACACCCACTAAAGAAACTTGATGACAAATATAGAGACAGCTCACTCAGAAGGAATATTGTACCAGCAGAAAGTAAAACTCCATTCATGACCAGAATGTATTGGCAGCCTCGTAGCACTGAAGGTATGAGTTTCCCTGGCCATGTTTGCTCTTTGCATGTGTGTCCTTACCCACTGGTAGGGTGGAAAACTAACAATGTATACTACCTGTGCAAATGGGTGAATCTTTTCTTGCCACTTTCTTTGGTATACTCTTTTGATTTGAGTCTTTTGTTTTGACTGGCTGGGTCTGTTGCTGATTCCCAGTTCTTGGTCATAGACAACTATCTGATTTCAAGTTAGAAACTTCTTTGTTATTTCTCCTTAACTTTGGTTGAGGACCTTATGTTGCCAAACTGTATTTCAAGAACACAAAGAAAAAATCCAAAGAAACCTTGTAGATTCTGGGACTATAAAGCACATCTTTCTCCCTAGATCTTCTCTGATTGGCATGACAATGAGGTGGAATAAGAACAAAAGTTAAAAAGAGGAAAACCATTGCACAACACCTTCCTGGTCCACATTTGGTTCTTTATTATGTATCTGGCACCACCACCCCTCCCCCATACTTAATTTGGAAATATATTCTGGCCTGCACAAAATTTTGCTACCTTCCTAGCTATATGAAGGGAAGGGATATATTTATTGAGTAATGAGGTTATTCATTGAAGAACATGATAAAAAAACAGGAGACAGATTCCTACCATTCACCTACTTTTTAACGTTCCCTATAATTCAGCCTTACATATTTCTTTGTAGGTTCAATAACCTGACTAAAGGGCAGCTAGATGGTACAGTGAATAGGGTGCAAGCCCTGTAGTCAGGGGGACCTGAATTCAAATATGACCTCAGATATGTACTAACTTCATGACCCTGGGCAAGTCATTTAACCCTGTTTGCCTCTATTTCCATATCTGTAAAATGAGCTGGAGAAGGAAATGTCAAGCCACTCTACTATCTCTGCCAAAAAAACAAACAAACCCAAAATGGGGTCATGAAGAGTCAGGCATGACTACTCAACTAAAAGACAAGAAACCTGACTGGCTTTCTGTTGTCTCTTAATGAGAGAAACTCTTCCTTGATGCCTCCAATGAGAATACTGAAGAACCTAAACATGAGGACAATTATGAAAACTTTAATGAGGTACTCTCCCACATTTGCCATTATCATATAGTCTCCTGTACAGTCACAGAATCATAGAAAATACATTTTGATTAATTTTAGTGCTGGGATGAATCTTAGTCCATACTTCTTATTGTTCAAATAAATAGAGATCAAGTGATTTACTAAAGGTTATAAAACAAAGTCAGAATTATTAGACTCCAAGTCACTTAGCATCAAGGTCAGTGCCTTTTTTTTTTAACTAAGCCAAAATGTCTGTTAGAGGTCATCTAGGCCAGTCCTGACTTTACACATTAATCTCTTTTGGAAGATCCCAGATTCTGTTCCATCTGACCAATCTCTCCAGTTGCCTCATTCACAAGTCAATGTGATGAGGGCCTAGGTAAAGTAGATTGGATCATGCCTGCACCCAGGCTAAATGGTATTCTAGCAGAGGTGACAATGGTTAGGCTATAGACTTTTCTCATCACCTTTTGTAATAACCAATCTATTAGATGAATTGTGCCCCAGTGCTCCCCCAAAGGCCTCTGACAAAACGTTTCTTAAGATTAAATTCTGAGCCTTCCTAAATCCCAAGATCAAAAATAAAACAAAATACAAAAGATCTATTTTTTAAATTTGCAAAATAAGTAGGTATCTAACTACCAGCCCCATCATTTATCCACACCTATTGCAATGCAGAAGGCTATAGGGTTTGCCTCTCTCTTATATTCCCTTCTCTTAAGTATTTAAAAAAAAATAAAGTGATTTATCTTCAGTAAGTCTGAGCATTTAGTCCTTCAAAAAGAAGGTTCTTGGGGAAAAGAGAGTTGAATTAAATGAAAACAGAAAGCTTAAGGAGCTCCCAAATAAATACAGTAGCTTTACGTTATGAATCAGTCAGTACTGGTACAAAGTTCCATAAAATTATATATATGTTTAATAGTTCCTTCAATCAAAATGCCTCTGCCCAAAGCAGCTCAGTAATGAGTGTCTAAACTTCCAGAATTGCCAATCATTTTTTGATATCTATATATTAGGTTGGGGTGAGAGTTCCCCTAAAGTAGTCACAGATTTGCGGGGTATGTGGTTATGGTTGTAGCCTGCGGGCCAATAGCATATACCCCTAGTTCTCTGGTATTTCAGAGATATTTTGCCTCAAACTAGCTGTGGTCTTCAGCAAATCTCTCGATCTCTGTGGACCTTACTGTCCTCATCTATTGAATGAAGGATTTAGTCTTGAAGAATTATGAAGAAGGGATTCTTGTGCAGGTATGCCTTGAGTTCCCATTAAGTGTTCTGTGAGATGTGATACATTTTGTAAGGGAAAGGAATGCTGCCTCCAAATAAAATGACATGGCTTAGAATCCTTGCTGTGTTATTTACTACCTATGACCTTGAGCATTTAACTGGGCCTCTCTGCCCTAAATTTTCACATCTGTGAGAAGTGGGACTTAAGACTAGATCATCTCTATAGTTCCATCCAAATCTAAATTCTATAAAAGTGCAGCAGATTGTGGGATGATTGCAATGTCTTTTTTTTTTTTAAAGAGAAACATGTCTTTTCACACTATTTTCTCTAACCTCTTATCACCATGATGATTCTATGTGGGGACTATACAGAAATAGAACAGGAAGAAAGTAATATTACATGATTTCTTTGTAATAGTGCAATCTATGATTTCACTGGTTGTTATGGCTACTTCCTCCACCGATTAACAAACAAACAAACATTTATTAAGCGTGTACTATGTGCCAAGCACAGCACAAGGTGGTACCTAAACATCTTACTACATGGTGCTCCAGAACTGCTGCGGCCAACAAATTCCTCACAATACAGCTAACTTGATGCTGATTTTTTTCCCCCTGTGCTTAAGGTATAATGGTCCTTGGAAAACAAGCAATGCATAATTGTGCCAGTACTCAAAGCCTTTCAATTTGATAGGACTTTGACCCAGCCTTCAAGGTCAACTTCATAATAATAGGAGGAGGCAATAAAAGAATTTAGTGGAGGATTTGATAGGGAAGTAAAATTATGTAACTTGTTTTCCCAAGAAACGGTAAGCGGTAGTTTACGAAACTAGTTCAAGAAGTGTTAATCAATGCATACCAGATCTACAACATGTTAAGACAAACTAGGCATGCATGAAATAGCCTGGCATAAAGACGATCGAACTTGGGTGTCAGAAGAACTGGGTTTGAATTCTGGCTCGGTCACTCACTTAGCTGCGTGGGCTTGTAACTGCATTGCCTGGCTCCGAGGCGTGTGAGGAAAAGATGAAGACAATGTGTATGATTACACTGTAGCCCCGTGTAACTGACAGCAGGAATACAAAGAAGGAAGGGTGAGACTACTGCACAGTCCAATCAACCGCTAAGAAAGCCTTTGGCTTTTCCTCTCCTACTCCCTACTCGCCAGCAGGGTTCTCACCTTGGGGAAAAGGACCACTTTCTGCGATCTTTGTCCCTCAACAGCTAACAACCCAGGCCCGTCATTTAAGCCGAATGTCAGGGAGTGCTTTTCGCAGAGTCCCATGAATCTTGTCCCTTTTGCCAGAATAGGTCACAGTGACTTTTTCTTCTCTGACCACCGCCCCTAAGCCCACGCCCGACCACAGCATCAGGGGAACACAAATGTTGGGCTGCCGATTGAAGCTCTTTTCGGATTGGTTGAGGAGACACCTCCGTCACACCCCAGCTCAATCCAGGACTGGCTAGTCGCAAGCTTCCAGTCAGCCTCGACCTAGCACCGAAGGGTTGACTGTCTCTGGGAGATGGTGTCGTCACGTGGTACTCGGGCACCCTCCAGTAGGTAGCAAGCGGTGCCACGTGACACCGAGGCTTATTCTGGTTGGCGATGCAGATCCCGGCTTCGACGAGATGCTGTTCAAACCCGCTGTTGTTAAGAGGCATGCTCAGTTTAGCGGGGAGTACCTGGAGAATCCGATTCTCCGGGCTTTAGCGACTTCCGATACTGGGTGCGGGGGGGGGGGGGGGGAAGAGAGAGAGGGTGAAGCCCTAGATAAGCATCGCGGGCTGAGGTGGGAGACAAATGGCAAAGTGTGGGAGCGGGCGGGCCTGGGCAAAAGAAGGCCCCGGCGTGACCTTCCTTGTTTTTCCCCTCTGAAACAGCTTGCGGAGATGACTCTTCCCCGGCTGCGGGATGCCTGATTTCCACACGCCGCTGCAGCGTCCCATGTTTAAAAACAAGCATACAGCCACAAGTTAGAGTTATGTTTTAGGATGAGCCCCTTAGGGGGACTGACAGTCACCTCCAAATGAAGCCTTTCCTCCAGGAGATCGCCTTAAACGTGGGGGTTCACGCTCGTGTGACCAGGGGGCACTTTCCCCCAATCCCGCTCGTTTTCTTGGTCAAACACTAAAACCTGCACGGGTGGATGCCACGCGTTTCCACTTGTCCCAGCTTAGGTTAGGGTGTGCGGGCCTGCGGAGTGGGGGCGAAGTCGGTCTGTTTGTTTGTTTTCCCTTCTCGGGTCGGAAGCTCTGACACTCCACAGGCTGCAAGGGGAGCGGGCGCCTGGGGTTGCCTAGGTGACGGAGGAAGAAGGGTGGAGCTAGCGCCCATCCCGAGCGCCGGCCCCGCCTCGCCCCGCCCCGTCCCGCCCCCGGCAGCACTGCAGCTCGGGAGCTAGCGCGCCGCCCGCCGCCGGGCCGCCGTGGAGGAAGCGGCAGAAGAAGGAGGGCGGGGAGCGGCGGCGGCGGCACTGGTACTGCGGGCCAGCGGCGGCGGCCCGGCGACGGCTCCTGCTTCCGCTCCTCGCTTCCCTCCCGGCGGCGTTCGCGGGGCTGCCTGTCCACCGAGCGCGGTCCATGCCCAGGGCCGCCGCTAGCGCTGCTGGTGCTGCTGCCGCCGCCGCCGCCCAGGGGGCTGCCGCGGCCGCGAGGCGGTGGTGGGGGCGGCGGCGGCGGCGGCAGCAGCAGCAGCCGCCCGAGGACACGGCGGCGGCGGCTGCGGTGCGGTCCGGGGTCCCGGCTCGGCGGGCGTAAGTCTATGTCGGCGGCCGAGGAGGCGGCGGCGGCGGCGGCGGGGGACGATGCGCGAGTACAAAGTGGTGGTGCTGGGCTCGGGCGGGGTGGGGAAATCCGCCCTCACCGTGCAGTTTGTGACCGGCACCTTCATCGAGAAATACGACCCCACCATCGAGGACTTCTACCGCAAGGAGATTGAGGTGGACTCGTCCCCGTCTGTGCTGGAGATCCTGGACACGGCGGGCACGGAGCAGTTCGCCTCCATGCGGGACCTGTACATCAAGAACGGCCAGGGCTTCATCTTGGTTTACAGCTTGGTCAACCAGCAGAGCTTCCAGGACATCAAGCCCATGCGGGACCAGATCATCCGAGTCAAGCGGTAAGGGTCCGGAGAAGCCCCCATCCCACCCTGGGGAGGCGCCTCCGGCTTCCCCCCGCCTACCCCCACCCCCCCAGCCTCACCCACCCAGTGCAGTGAATGGGGAGGGGGGGAGTCCTGCGGGCCAAGTTCAGGTCGGAAATGGGAGGGGGCTGCCACCCAGCCTGAGAGATCTGCAGCGGCTCAGAAAGGAGTAAGGGGAGGGGTCGCAGCGGGCGCTTACTTAGAATTTTCTCTCTGGGTGTGTTTGTGTGCCCTTGGGTGTGTATGTGTGTGTTGGCCTTTGAGTGTGTGTTGTGTGTGTGGTGTGTGCGCGCGCGTGCATGTTGTTGGGTATGTTATGCTTTCAAGTTTGGCTCGTGCTTTGTTTCGCCAACTAAAATTTGTCAGCCTAGATCTATCGAATCCTTTGAGTAATAGAGCTGGCAAAGAGTCCAAAAGGAAAAAAAAAGTTGAAAGACTTTCCAAAAGGGGAGGGGGGCATTTTGTAAAAGGGGAGAGGGGCGGAGAAAGGTGAGTTCTGGAAGAATAGTTGCAATTTTTTTTAAATGCAAGTGATTTGGGTAAAAAAAGCAACTCCTTTTGCTGTATTTCACGACCGGATATTGCAAGATTGTTAAGGTGAAAGGGCGAGAGAATTGATGCTATTTTCACTCTTGTCGTTTTGCATTTGTAGTGTTCGGGATTAATAGCTAGTTTTGAAAATGATTATTACAAAATTCTGGACAGAGAAAGGGTACAATAGCTATATAGGCCCTGTGGGTTTACAAATATATAGCCTAAATTAGCTCGTAGGCACATAAAGGGGCTATTAGAGAATCCAAAGAAATTGGGGCGAGTTCTTTTTTTTTTTAAGGTTATAAACAAGATTTTTGTTTCTCGAATGGTTAGCAAAAAAGTAAATTCATTTGTAAGACTTGCAGGGGAAGTTTCAGTACCCTTTTTTTTTTCTGAAATGGGGATTATCTTTTTTTCTTTCTGTTTTGGTCTTTGTATGGTAGGTGCTTAATAAATGCTAGTTTACCGACTGACTTTTATCCCCAACATCCTTCTTAGTCCCTGGCATATAGTAGGTGCTTAAATAAATGCTTGTTGAAATCTTTTTTATTTCTTCTTCTATATTGTGGACTATTTCAGGCATTTGAAATGTGTGTACCAAAAACCTCTGCTGTAAGATTATATATTCTAACATACTCAAATGATCTCAATATCAAACTTATGCATTTAAAAAAAAGTGTAGGTTTTTCTAATTGTTGTTTCAACATTTGACACCTTATTCTACTAGCATCTGCATTCAAGTTATTTCTTGTGATTCTTATCAGTTATCAAGATTCTTGACTCTTAAGATTTGCTGAAAAATTTGTTGATGTACAATCTGTAATGCAGCTTGGTCACTAATTTGCCTTTTTATTTACCCTGCCATCTAGTTCAACCTAATCTTCTCCCCCGCCCCACCTATATGGATGTACTCAGAGGCCATATACTTTAAAGAGAGCAATAAATCTATTGTGAATACAATTGTATCCTCTGTTGGGTTCTGTAACTACTTCGAATGGGCCAAAGCCAAGTATCCTGTATTCAATGAGTACTCGGAAATATTAATTGAAAATGAGATTATCTTTAATGCAATTTGTGAGACTATTAAAGTAGAAGCAGTTTTTTTTTTTCGGGAACATAGTATACTCAGTAGTTGGATTCAGATTTTTAAGTTTCTTTAAGAATAACAAACTAAAAACCAAATTATCTCTTCAGTCTCTTTCATAACTGAAAGAACAGATTCTGATTGTTTTTCCCCTTTCTTCCCCTTCTTTACCCTTTATCTTTCAGATGGCCACTTGGCTTCCTGTAGAGGCTATGTCATTAATTTCTGCGGTATATTTTTGTATTAGTTTGTATAATCTATAAGGATTCACATTTTTAAAACACAGAACAATGGCTACAACCAGTTTCTGGAACAAGGATGTCTGGTGAAATTGCCAGTTCTTATGTAGTGACTTGATGCTCACAAGTGCTTCTTTCAAACTATATCACATAAATGAACTTTTCTTATCCCACCCAGCCAGCCTGGCTAGAGATAATTTACCATGTGGACCTTACAGTTAGGGGAAATGACTTATACACAAATAACTCAATGAAAAGTAATAAATAATAATGCAAGAGGGGGAAACATTGGCCTGTGAAAGCAGAGCCTGGGAAAGGTCTTTATTAGGGAGTAGAATCAGGGAGGGATTTAAGGGGAAAATGGCATGTAAGAATTCAGTAGGCAGGCCAAGGCTGGAGGGGAAGGAAATTCTAGACTTGGGGAAAACTGAACAGTCATGGAGATGAGAAAGTGCAGAAATGGGTATATTTTGGGGAAGAACAGGAAGAAATCCAAGGTTTACAGAAACATAAAATATATGAAGGAGAGTGAGTAGTATAAGATTAATCTGGGAAGGTAGAATGATAACAGACCATAGAAGAACTGAAATGAACAAGGAGTTTCAACTTTACTCTTTAGGTAATAGGAGCCATTGAAGGGCTTTGAGCATAAAAAGGCCTCTGATCATCAGGTCTAGATGTCACAAAGTCTTAATACACTAGGTCTTACGCTTACAAAAAAAAAAGCCCTTAGACTTTCACTCACAGCTTATTTACTCCTATTTTTAAGTTGCAATGCTATTAAGTTTTCATTTCATTTTCTGGTATATAGGTTCATTGCAAATTAGAAATTGACAAAGGGAGGAATGGAAGAGCTTTTAAAGGGAGGTACACTGGAAGCAAGGACAGCAAAGGAGACAGGAAGGAAATAGAAGAACTTAATCCACAAGCATTAAGTGCTCTGCTAGGCCTCAGGATACAAAGACCAAAGTGAAACAGTTCCTGCCCTCAAGGACCTTACATTCTAGTATGCGAATGTGTACATACATATACCCGTAATAGTTAATACAAGGTATTAGCGACTGTGACTATCAGGATCTGGAAGACCATGCGGAAGGTGATCCTTGATATCAGTCTTGAAGGGAACAGTGGTTTTGTGAGGCAGAGGAAGGAAGGAATATATTAAAGGCATAGAAGTACAGCCAGTACAAAGGCATAAAGTGGGAGTGTCATGTAAGGAACAGGAAGAGGCCAGTTTGACTGGATTAGAGTGGGGGGGTGGTGGTAAAATGTTGTTCAGGCATTTTTTGGTCATGTCTGACTCTTTGTGATCCCATCTGGAATTTTCTTGGCAAAAAATACTGAAGTGGTTTGCCATTTCTTTCCCCAGCTCATTTTACAGGTGAGAAATTGAGGCAAACGGGTTAAGTGACTTGCCCAGGGTCACACAGGTAAGAAGTGTCTGGGGCCAGATTTGAACTTAGGAAGATGAGTCTTCTTGAACCCAGGCCTGGTGCTATATCCACTGGGCCAGCTAGCTGCTTATGGTAAAGTTACTACATATATACTCCAGAAAGGTAGGTTGGGGCCAAGCTATGAAGGTCTTTAAATATCAAACCAAGAAATTTCTGTGTGATCCTAGAAGTAATAGGGAACCACTGGAATTTTTTGAGTAAGGGAGTGCCCTGATCAGACCTATGCTTTAGAAAAATCACTTTTGCAGGACCATTTGGCAAAAGGTAACGAGGGCCTGAGGTAGGGTGGTAGATAAGAAAGTAGAGAAAAGTGGTCAGATGTGAGAGATGTTATGAAGGTAGAAATGACAAGGTTTGGCAACTGCTTGGATATGTGAGGGAAGGGAGCCTGAGGCCTAGCCGTCTGTAAGTTATGGTCATGTCCTCAACGGAAATAGAGAAGTTTTGGTGAGGGATAAGTTTGGGGAGAAGACTAAGTGGACAAACAAACCTCAGTTTCCTGAGTCCATTAATATATCATATAGCATAATTTGATCAGAGAATCATGAAATTTTAGAGTTGAAAGAGATCTCAAGTGGCCATATTTATACCCAAAAAAGTACAACCCATGCCCAAAAAAGAATTCCTACCAGAACATACCCTGTAAGTGATTCTCCAGTAGCCTCTGCTTGAAGACCTCCAAAGGCAAGGAACCTAGCAACACCTGAAACAACCTTTTATACTTTGGAACATCTCTAATTGTTAGGAAGTTCTTCCTCATACTGAACTTAAATTTCCCTCTAGTATACAGTTAATTTATGTTGTCTCTATTTAATAACTTGTGACCCACCTGGGAGAAAAATCTGCTTCCAAGTGACATGTGGGCTTCCCCAGGATGATGCATAACAATTTTTCAGGAGTGAATTTGCTCCTATGTTTTTTTCCTCAGGGGTTAAGCAGAACAAGTTTATAATGTTGACCCAAAGTAATTAAGAATAGCTTATATTATATTGTTTTTGATGAAGGCCAGGATCAGGTAATACATCTTTGGTGTTTTCTGTCAAAAATGGTTAAAATAAGAAAAGTTTAGGTACATGAGTAAATTTTACAAATGAACTTGCTCCGTTTCATGAGAAACAGCATAAGGTAGTAGTTACCAGAGCTCTCTGCTCAAGAGTCAGAACACCAGGATTTGTGTCGCCGCTCCAACCTTGTGACCTTGGCAAATTAATATAACGTTTCTAAGTCTCAGTTTCTTCGTCTGTAAAACAGAGGTAGTAATACTTTCACTCACTGTCCACCTCACAGAGATGTGAATTGTATGAACTATAAAGAATTATTTAAGTGTGGGACTTGATTATATGTGGAACATCCCAGTCTTGACTAATGCTGGATAAATGAAGAATTGATGTTTTTACCGTTAGCCCGAGTAGTTTCTCAGGACCATAGAGTATTTCATTTGTGGGGGAGCTTGCCACTCCTCCACTTTTAAACATTGCCCTTGACACATTATGGCTTAGAATTGACAATGATAATTTTGTCACTACAGTTTGAAATCTATTTCCTCTTCTCAGACCTGGTCCCATGAGACCACTTCCACCATTCTTCTAGTCTCCCTGGTTCTTAACCTCATTGTTATCCTCAATTCTTCATTTTCCCACTCTCTTTTTAATCAAATGATGAATCTTCTTATTTCTACCTTCCCAACATCTCACATCCAACCCCTTCTTTCTACTCACATAGCCACAACTTTAGTGCAAGCCCACATTACTTCTTGCTTAGACTATTGTTATGGACTCATGTTTGGTTTCCTACATCAAATCTTTCTCCAGTTCCACCCTTACTCCATACAACTGCCAAAGTCATTGTCTTTCAGTGCAGATATGACCACGTTATTCCCCTCCACGGTCCTTTGGCTTTCCATTGTCTCTAGGATAAAACATTAACTTCTATATTTGACTGTTAAGGCCCTTTGTAATCTGGCCCTAACTTATGCTTCCAACTTAATTATATATTACTTCTCTTTCATGCTCTACAATCTAACCAAACTGGCCTTCTCTACATTTCTCATAAATGACACTCTATTTTGTCTCTACGCCGTGGTCATTTGCCTCATTCCTGGAACTCATTCTCTCTGTTTCATTTTATTCCTCTTTCTGTAAAGACATAGCTGAAGCCCCACCTTCTACGTGAAGGTGCCCCCCACCCACTCAGTGCCCTCTTTCCCTAACTATGTTGTATTTATTTTGCATTTGTCTTATATATTCTTTATATACATATTTATATATGCTTATGTTATCTTCTCCAATAGAATTAAAGCTCCATGAGAATAAGGGTTATTTCATTTTTGTATCCTTAGTGTCTAGCACTCTTCCTGGCACATACTGGGTACTTAATAAATGCTCATTGAGCAAGGAGAATAGGAAACCAGTGACCCATTAGGCTTTGTATGTTTCCTTAATTTGGATGATATCCCCAAGATGCTCCATATTTTAAGAATCTTAGTGTCCCTAATCAATGCAGTATTTTTTTATTGATTGGAATTGTTTTATATTTTAACTCAAAAGACCAAAGTGATTTGGACCCATTGGAAATTACTATGCATTTCTCAAATGATTTTTTAAAAACTGACCCAGTGTGATCTCACATATGTAGTTAGGAATTAGACACAAGAGGTTTCAGTCAAATAAACTGAAGTTCTAACATGCATTTGCAACATCGTTTGGATCATTCTTTAACCTGTAATTCCTTTCTTTTATCTCCTACCTACACAAAATAGCCCTGACTTCTGAATGTCAAGTTACTATGGTAGGCACTGTATGGGAGCTAAAGAAAAAAGAAAACTGTTTTCTTCTGCCTCCCCGCCCCACTTTTTTTTTTTTAAATTACACAGCATGTATGTCTAAGTTCTCTGCTTTCTAGACCTGCACAGTCTTGTTGAGAACACATACCATACTAACAAATAATTACTGTACTATAGAAGCCACTTAATCTTTCCTCAGTTTCTTTATCTGTAAAATGAGGTAATTCAGTTAGATAATCCCTGAACTAATAGCCTCTTAGGACTAGAACCAAAGGCACCTTAGGGACCAACTAGTCTAACCAGCTTACTCATTTTATGCATAAAGAAACTGAGGCCCAGGAAGATTAAGTGATTTGCCTCCAAGTTCACATAGAGGTAGTAAGTTTAGAGAAAGAACTTGAACCCAGCCCTGAATCCAGAGTCAATCTGCTTTCTAATATAACAGGAAGCCTTTGTGATTACTTCCAGGTAGGGTAATGATAGAAGGTTTAATCTGAAAGATAGATTTGGCCTGAGAATTGAAGGATAGGAAGGATTTGGGGTACAAAGGAAGGCAGTGTGACATTCTAGATGAAAGAAACAGCATGGGCAAGACCACAATAACAGGAAAACCAAAGCATTCTTTTCCCAGATGGCTACTAGGTGATGCAGTGGATAGAGTTCCAGGCCTGGAGTCAGGAAGACTCACCTTCCTGAGTTCAGTGCCGGCCACAGACACACACTAGCTGCACGATCCTGGGGAAGTCACTTCACCCTGTTTGCCTCAGTTTCCTCATCTGTAAAATGAGCTGGAGAAGGAAATGGCAAACGACTCTAGTATCTTTGCCAAGAAAACCTCAAGTTGGGGTCTTGAAGAGTCAGACATAACTGAAACACACAACATTATCCTACTGTGTGTGTTTGGGAGGGCAGGGAAGCAGAATAGTAGTGAGATAAGATCATACAGGTATTTGGGGGTCATTTTTTGGAAGCTTTAGAATGCTAGACTTCATCTGATAGGCAGTGGGAAGCAATTGAAGGTGTTTGAGTAGGGGAGGGACATGAAGGTAAGTTCATCAGTGAGTAGGCATTGTTTCATTCTCTGTACATGTATCGCCAGCTCCTAGCACATAGGAGCTTAATAAATACTTGCTGATACGTTGATCAAAGCTAGATGTTAGTAAGGACACTTTAAGTGCATTTGGAATTAATTGCTTTACCTAAAGAGTTGCATATGCTGCTGCTTACTGTTTGTCCTTTGTTCCGGAAGAGCACCGTGATATCAGGGAGGTGATGCCATGACATGCAGGTGAATTGCATTGACGTGAGGGAGTGCTGTGCAAAGTCACCAGCCTCACTTTCTCCTCCAAAGCCATCTGGGTCAGTGACGGTATATGGATCAGGTCAACTGGAGATGGCCCAGGATGCTGTGGGGGACCTTGGCCTTTTTAAGCCAAGGTCTTTAACAGGTCTCACTTTGACTGAGGCAGCCCCCATTCAGTGATTTAAGATTTGATTTAAAAAAAAAAAAAAGAGGCAAAGAATGGCCTCTAAAAAAAAAAAATAGATCTGGGAGGGGAAGACTGTCAGGGTTTCTGGCCAAAACAGAAAGGATTGTAATTTACATTCATTCTGAGCCAATCAGGGCCCAAACAGTGACCAAGTTGGGCTTGGTCTGGGACCAGAGTGATTTGGGGTCAAGCTAGTCTTTAAGAGAAATAAAACAAAACAAAGTTTTAGAGATTAAAATTTGCATTCCCTTTTGGCAGATCAGTCCTTAATGAGATAGGCCTCTATCTAATGGAAGGAGGCTGTTAGTGGGTAGTGGGTCGCCCCAGCGATCTACCCATGGCCCTGTGATTAGCCCTTTTTTTTTAACCAATGACATGAATGAAGGCTTAAGTGGTATGCTTATTAAGTTTACAAATGACACAAAACTGGGAGGGGCAGTTAATACTTTATTTACAGAATCAGCATCCAAAGAAAAATTAGAATGATGGAATGAATTTTACTAGAGATGACAGTAAACCCTACATTTTAAAATAAAAACTTCAAGTAAACTTAGGCTGGTGATGACGTTGATGTGGGAGAGATCTGAGGATTGTGATAGACTCTAAGTTCAACATAAGTTGATATTGCAGGGAAAAAAGATAATGCCCTTAAAGAGACATAGCATCCCAATGGAGAGACCTGATAAGGCCTGTTGTGGTCTACATGTCACAGCATATAATGAAACTTGTGTTCAGTTCTTTGGTAGATACTGTATTTTAGGAAGGATATTGACACGCCGGAAAGGTACCGGGATGGTAGGGAGACTGGACATCCTGCCATACAAGGATCAGTTGAAGGAACCAGAGATGTTTGGTCTGGTGAATAAAAGACCTTGGAGAAATGTGGTAATGGTCTTCAGATATTTGAAAGGCTGTACCATAGGAATTGGATTAGATTTGTTCTGCTTTATTCAAGAAAGAAGACAACAGAGTATGGGTTGTAATTGCAGAAAAGGAGATTTAAGCTTCATTCAAGGGGAAAAAGCTTGAAAACAATTAGACCTGTCCAGTGCTGCTTTGAAAGATAATAGATTTCTCATCATTGGAGGTCTTCAAGCAAAGATTACATAAATAATAGTTGGGAATGATTGAGCTAGAGGACTTCTGAAGTACTGCCCAGCTCTGTAGTTCCCTAGGTTTGTGTTTCAGAGTTTAAAGGAGATTAATATGTTATCAGTTCATAGGATCAGTTCCTGGGGGAAGTTGGTGGGTGTAGTGCTGATGTGAGACCAGTTAAAGACCATGGTAATATCAATAGAAGTAGAAGGGAAAGAAAGGATACGGGAAACATTATGGAAGAAAAATCCGAATTAATAAATATCCAGGTTCAATGTTCACACCTTTAACAAAAAAAAATTTAATCATCTCATATTCAGTTTAGTTATTGCGTGCTTATCATGCACCAAATTTAAGAGAGAGTAACTATATTCATGAAGCTAGCTACAGGGCTAAAATACAAACATATAGCTATAGTATAGTACATAATGTTATCTAACTAGAATATTAGAGAATTGCGAAGTGCTATTTGAGGTTAGTAGAATATATACTAGAATTGAAATGGTACTTCAGAGGTAATCGAATGACTCCTCTCCCCTTTCTACCCCACTCCACCCCCATCCTCAACTTTATTTTACATATGAAGAAACTGAGACTTTTTTTTTGGAGGGGGGAAGGCAGGGAAATTGGGGTTAAGTGACTTGCCCAAAGTCACACAGCTAGTGTGTCAAGTGTCTGAGGCCAGATTTGAACTCAGGTCCTCCTGACTCCAGGACCTGTGCTCTACTCACTGCTCCACCTAGCTGTCCCTGAAACTGAGACTCTTAAAGGTAAAGTGATATGTTCAGGACAGCATAGCTAATACTAAAGGAGAACGCTGTTGGGCAGGCAGTTGTAAATGTGGGACCAGAATTTGAGAGAGCAATCATAGCTAGACAGACAGATTTGGAAATCATCTGTGAGCAGTGATGGCTGAAAACCTGGCAGTGGATCAGGCCTGAAGGTAAGACTGAAATGAAAGGATTGCAAAAGATCACTACTATCCTTTCCACTTATTCTTTGACCCAAAGAAAGTTAAAGGGGCAGGTGAGAGTTTCAAAAAGCGGATTGAGATCAGGTCAATAGTATTGAATGCGCAGAATTGAGGATGTAGGAAAAAACTATCTACCATATTTTTGAACTCCTTTGTAGCTTGTCATAGCACTACTAAACCCTTTATATTTTAGCCACAGGCCTTGCCTCCTTGCTCCTAAAAAATAGCTTAGATATTGTTTCATTTTGTCTTGGCTCTAAGAGTCTCTAAAACTATATCTAGCCTCCAAATAAGTAAGATCTAATAATAATAGCTAATCGTGCTAGGCAGTGTGGTGTTTTACGATTTTTATCTCATTTGAGCCTCGAAACCTCCCTGGGAAGTAGGTGCTCTTGTAATCATCCCCATTTTAGAGATGAAGAAACTGAGGCAAACAGGTTAAATGACTTGCTTAGAGTAGCACAGCTAATAAGTGTCTAAGGAAGGATTTGAACTCAATCTAACTGACTCAAAGTCCAATTCTTTTATCTATTGAATCCTACCTTTCAGTCCAAGGTTGAATATAGAAAGGATATATATTCTTTTACATATTTAAAAGAGGAGGTGTGCACTTTGCCACAATTCAAGACCTGAAGATGCCAGTCTAATGAACTCCAGTAGCTTTTCATAGATACCTATAAGACTAATGGAAACTAATTAGATTTATAAATGAAGATTATTATACTGGTATGGAGAAGCCATTTGGATTTTATTGCCTTTTTTGTTTCTTTTGATAGATGTGTTTATTAGACTATGTTCTACTCAAAGTATTATTCCAATCTAATGAGAAAAGTCAAGTTTCTTAAAGATACTTCATAATATCAAACCAAGGCTTAATAATACTAATAGTGGTAATAATATAACAAAAAACATTTCAGTAAGAATGACTACCATTTTGTGTGTGTGTGTGTATAAATGTGTTAAGAACTTTTTTCCTTCAGTATGTGAAAAACTGGTTTGTATAGATGCTCACAGTACAGAAAATCCAATTGCAATTCCTCTTTTACTTAGTGGACAGTCTTGCAAGAATTGCTTTGGCCAAAAATTTCAACATCCCCATGCCAACCTGGCAATAAAGCTCTCACCAAATTTATCTTGTACAAAAGATAAAGTTCATTACCAGTCTGGTACTCAAAGCTTTTTCATTTTGGTAAGACCTACCAGCCTGTTTGCTATTGGCACATGCTTTGAGAAGCCTGGGTCACCTTCAGAATAGGTCTAGGTCACCTAAGAGTAGGACTATAGTGTGGGCTTGAGAGTTTACTCTTTCAAATACTGGTTACCTTCTATGCTGTTGTAGCTTTATGTTTACATAATTGAAATTCTTTCTGAAAAATTGTACATATTGCTTCTGTGACTATTTGGGCTAAAACATTTGTACCTGATACTATTATTTAAGGTTACCTGCCTTGTAGGAAAAATAACATTTTTTAAAATCCTGAATTACTTGATTTTTCTTGTGTTTATAGTCTTTTGAAGATAGCCTTACTTGTTATTGTCCTCAATTTTAATTATCATTAGATAAAGATTTAAAATGAGCTTCTTAGAAGTTAAGTTATTCCAGTTAACTGTACCAAATATTAACTCCATATTATACTGAAGTCATTGCTGGGGAAGTACAGTAATTGTGAAATCAGCATCTTAAGTCTTTGAAATTTTGATGTATTTAGTTACTTAATGATAATTAAGCCTGTTAAAAATATAACTCTAATCATGCATTGCTGAAAACTCTATCTGAATAAGCTGTTTTAAATAGATTACAACATGTAAATTAAGTATACTTTTAAATTAGGCATCCTTTTTCATTCAAAATGCTGAGCTGAGTTCAGTGATAAAATTGAATATATACAGTTAGATATTGTGCTTTCTGTAGTAAGCTTTAAAGTTTTAACTCACCAAAAATTGACTTTTGGGTTTTTTGGTGGTAAATGTGTTGATTTGAAATCTGTCATTCCAAGAATCTAGTGCTCTCTATTATATTTGTGCTAAATAGCTCTCAAATTACAGTTTACTTCCTGTTTTACAGTTTATATGACAGATAGTTGATCATCTACTTAGTACTTGTTATTAAAAGTAAAAGAAACACTCCCCTATTTAAAAGATTCAGGCAAAATTATTTATTTTCAAAATGTTTTGATTCCTTCCTCTTTTTTTTCTCTTTAACCTCCAAGCCCTTTCAAAACTGATTCAGAACTGCAGCGACTACTGAAATAGATCATTAGAACAGATGGTTAGTAAAGGCTATGCTTATTACAGAGAAGTGGTATTTAGTTGTTGAGCAAAATGATGGCGTACCCTGAGAATATTTATTTTTAAACGTAATTTAGTAAAGCATCCTTTATTGTGGGGAATATTAGAAATATGAATGCATACTTCTTTTTTTAACATTATTCTTAGTACAAATAAGCAGGATATCTCATGTCTACTGCAAACAAAAACAGAGGAAAGGGTTGTTGTACAAGACATTCAAGTTAGATAAATAGAAAAATAACTTTGATTTTAAAAGTATTTCAGTGCTGAAACATTTGCCACTTGGGGTTTGAAGAAACATTTCCTTGGGAGGTTTAAAACTGAGGTAGCTCACCATGTATCTCAAGGGTAATATTCCTCCTTGGTCATTCAGCCAGCAAGGGTTTATTTAACACTTAGTTATGTGCCAGGCTCTGTGCTAAGTGCTGAGTGTACAAAGAGAGACAAAAACATTGTCCCTTCCCTCAAGGGAAACATTCAAATGGGGAAGACATCATGTAAATAACTATGTACATACAAGACAGAAAGGGATCTCTGAGGGAGGAGACCGGAGCAGATGGAAAGTCCAGCAAAGGCCTCTTATAATAGAAGGGGGAATTTGAGTCTTCATATGAAGACATATGAAGAAATTGAAGAAACAGACCAAAAAAAAAAAAAGAACCTTGAGAAGAGAAAAATCATGAGGGATAGGACAGATCTTTAAGGACTATCACATGGGAGAGAATAGAATTGGGAACATGGGTTGGGAGTTGAAGATGCAAATTTCAAGCCTTAGGTCAGGAGGCTAGTTAGCATAGCTGAAACAGCACTGGGCTTGGAATAAGTATGACAGGAGTTCAGATCCTGCCTCAGACACATACTGCATGTGTGACCTTGGGCAAGTCACAACCTCTGTTCCTGTCAGTCTTCTACAAAACTACAGGGTTGTATTCAGTAGCTTCAAAAGTCTCTTCCTTCTAAGTCCCTTCAAAATGATCTTATAATTCCTGTCAGTCAGAGAGGCCATGAATAGAATATTAGGAACTGAATAAATTATTGTTGACTAAATTAGAGCTAACCAAAAGAATGGCTTGTAATGTGATTTAGGAAATTTGTTTTTCTTAACTATGCATATTTGTTTTAAAGGTTCTCTTCCCCCTCACCCCGTTGACTGAAGATGTGGAAGGGAGAGAAAATAGTTTTGTTCATTGAAAAAAATTTGCTTAAAAAACCACAAGTTGGGAGCAGAGCCAAGATGATGGAGTAAAAGCAGGGACTTGCTTGAGCTCCCCCCCAAACTCCTCCAAATACCTATAAAAATTACTCTAGGGGCAGCTAGATGGTGCAATGAGCAGAACACTGGCCCTGGATTCAGGAGGACCTGAGTTCAAATCCAGCCTCAGACACTTAACTAGCTGTGTGACTCTGGGCAAGTCACTTAACCCAGTTTACTTTAACCCACTGGAGAAGGAAATTGCAAATCATTTCAGTGATTCAGAAAACCCCATGGACAAGATGGTCCACTGAGGTATGAAGAGTCCAATACAACTGAACAACCACAGCAGAGTATGTGGGAAGAATAGTATAATACACTTAAAAAGTTCAGGGATACCAGATTTGAAGGAGGGAGGAGGCTGTAAATGGCTGGCATAGAAATGTGAATTGTAGTCCAGAAAGTTAGTAAGATCATAGATTCACTTAAATAGAACAAGGACTGGAAGGGCCCTCGAAGCCCATAGTAGACATGACCTGATCTTTGAATAAGAAATTTTATTCTGGTAGTATTATGAAATATGAATGGGGGCAAGGAGAAAGTGGGGCTAGAATGTCCCATAAGGGGCTCGTGAGAGGGTAGTCTAAGGAGATAGTAATGTGGCCAGGTAGAGTGGTTACAGAAATAGAGAAAAAGGAATGGATTCAGTGGATGTGAAATTGATTGGATCTGTTAGGATTGAGAAGGTAGGCCCCAGCTCTGAACATGCAAAAGCAGCTAGATAATGGATAGGAATATCAAGCACTCTGGTGCCCATGTCTTTAGCACATCACATTGAGGCCAGCAGGCTTATGGTACTGCTGTGGTTCATGTGGCAGTTTGCCAAAATACGTAATTATTCTTCTTACGCTTTCATCACTGGCTTTCTTTTACACTGAGAGAATATCTGTGGCCAAGTATGTATGTTGAATCTCCTGGTCTTACCTGGTTGCTGTCCTTCTGGCCACTTTTTCTGTCTCGTCTTTCTTTCACTTGTTTCTGGGATCCTTGGGCATTCTTTATCCTATCCCTAAAAAGGTTAATCCAATGTATAGATAATATGGATCTGTTCAGAAGACTCTTTATTTTCCTTTGTGGAAAATAGACCACTCACAGAGCACCAGCTGTTGTCAGAACCAGAGGATCAGGACCTTAGTTGGGACAAGCTAGACGAGAGTTGACTAATACCTAAAGTCTAGACAGGTTCACTACAGGAGGGAACATTTCAGCAGTCAGCAGTAGGAGAAATCCATACAGGTGAGCTCTTGGTTCTAAGGAGGTAGAGACAAGTAGATGCCCTCAGATTAGAGGTCAGAGAAAAAACTCCTCCCAGAGCCTCCATGTTAAAGAGGGCTCAGAAACCCAGGGAACTCATTTCTCTTCCACTGCATCCCGGATTCCGTTCCATTATCACTGTGCCCTGTCCTTCCCTGTTTTTGTGTGCTGTCTTCCCCTATTGGATTATAAGCTTGTTGAAGGCAAGGACTCTTTTCTTTTCTATATTCCCAGCACTTAGCATTGTGCCTCACCTAGGAAGGTGCTTAATAAATGTTTATCGTATTATTGTATTGTATGTTTGATGTTGGTTGGGCACTGTAATCTGATTGAGATTGTTGAGGATTGAGTTAGCCCATGAGTGTCCTTCAGGAAAATAATAAAGACCTAGTCATAAGAACTAGAGTTCGGGGGCAGGACTCCAGTCTCTGAGAAAATCAGGGATAGACAAGGTGGGACTCGAGTCCCAGAGAAAGTGGATTATTCAGTGGCTACTCCAGTATAGGGATACTAGATAGTTATTGGAAAACTTGTGTACTTGGTAGGACTGCTTGTAAAGAAGAGGCAAGGGCTTCATTACTAGAATCAGAGCATAGTTAGGAGTGGGACCAAAACCGTGCTTTGATGTTTGTTGTTTTACCTAAGCTGTGGGACACTGGATTCTTATGTTGACCTTTCTTAGAGACCAGCTTTGTCCTAGGGAATGTAGATTAGACTAGAGTCTAGTGGAATTAAATAGTCCTACTTAATCATGCTGGAAAGTTTTGAAGGCATGGCATATCATTGTACATGTAATATGGGAGCCCTTTTTTTTGGGTGGGGGTGCTGGGGATGGTAGGGTAAGGTTTAGATTTCTGATTTCATCCTGCCCATTCACTATAGTCAACCAAGAGTAAGCTAAGATACTAGATTTCTTAACACAGGAAAGAAAGAATTTTACCAGATTTTAAAAGTGTTTTAATTATAATTAAGTCCTTGGCAAATGAATTTTATCTGAGACTTTAAAGCATTGTTAAACAGTCATTAGCAGAAAAATGTACTTTAAAACTTAGTGATGCTTGTACTAATTTATTTTATAAATAAAGTGTGTATCAAGCATATTTTTGTTCATTTTCAGTAGTTTTTGCCAAGAATTTCTATGATAGAGTATACCAAGATAGTTTTTATTATATTTCCAGATTGAAGTTGGATGGTTTAATTCATGCACATATTTCTGACCATCTGGCTCAAAAACGTCTCTTAATGTATTGGTTAGGTGAGTTCTCTGATGTACAGCTTTTGGCTGTTATGTGAACCAGAACCCATGTGGCCATTACTTTTGCACATACTGACAGTCCACTGCCTTTGAAAGATGAAAGCTGTGTTTTTCCATGTACATGCACAAGTTTAGAATAATGGCATCTACTAGCTCTAAGGAAAGGTGCTGGTAGAAATGCCTACTACTTGTATTTACTTACTATCTAAAGTCATAGGATTTAGTGATCATTTAGTTCATTGCTCTCATTTTCCACTTGAAGCTTGTGACTTTTCCAAGGGAAGTCCTCTGCCTTCAAATCTGCTGCTCTTTCCACTATGCCTATGAGTGAGAGAGAGAGAACAAAGAGAAGAGATTTTAGGATGGTGGCTCCCAACTCTGGCTTTGTTTCTGCTTCTCTAAAGTTATTATATAATTCTCCAAAAATTATTTGATTCACATTAATTTTAAAATATGTAATTTTAACTTGGATATTTGCAGAAGGAGGTGGAGCATGAATGAAAACAAGGGGTCTGAAGCTCTAAAACTATTAGGAGTCACACTGATTCAGAGAGGTCTGGTTCATGCCAGGGTGAGAAGAGAGCTTCCAGGAGAACTGAGTTGCCAAATGTTTTTCTCCCTCTCTAGATTACCAACACAAGTGTGGAGGAGGACCACTTAATTCACTTTAATACTGGCACATTATTCTTCCCGTAGTTGGCACTTAATATGCATTTATTGAATTAAAATCAGAAAAACCTCTGAGTGGTGGGAGAAAAGACCACAGTGATGAGCTAGAAAAATCCCATCCTGTCTTAAAGGGATATCTCTACTTCTAAGCCTCTATTTAATGTCTTTTCCTTCCATATCCTGAAACAAACTGGGCATAACTTTCCCGGAAACCTTAGTGCCAGGAGTGGACCAGGAAGTAATATTTACATACAACGCACTGTAGCACTAGCACCATAGTTCCCCAGATTCTCTATGAAATGGCTTCTCTCTTCATTCTTACTCTTTATAAACTGGTACATACGTTTCTACATATCTTTTAAAACCCAGCTGACATGGTACCTCTCAGAAACTCTAGTTTGCAAAGCATTTTGCTTGTACTTCTCTTGGGCATTTATATAGTCAAAGACAACTTGGAAAGCTCCCTCCCTTCCCATCTTAGGACCTTTTCAGTTCCTCTGCTGCTCATCACTGCATTCAGACACTTGGAAAAAGTATTTAACACACTAACTGTAGTCTCCCTAATTGTTCTGTGCAAGAGTCAATCATTTTGGCTTAAAAGGCTCTCTTCTGTAAGGGATTGGTGGGTTAAAGTAAATTAATATCCTGACTATATGAAGAAAGTATTTCAGCCAAGTAGGTGATTTGCCAGGCCAGTTGAAATTTGACCCTTTATTGCTTTAAGATAAGGATGTACGATAGATGAGTACAAAGTATGCCTTGATGCTTTAGTCTTCTGCATTTATAATTTTTTATTTGTTTATGTTGTTGAGCCTTATTTTCTCTGATAAGTCTTAATTTTTTCCTGTCTAGGCTTTTCTTTCATTTATGAAGTTTAATTTTGATGAAAGTTTTCCACGAAAGTACCTTTCGCAGAGGAGTTTTAACTTTTGATACACTTGCGCACGCACACACACACACACACACACACACACACACACTCTTTCTCTCTCATTATCAGTATAACCCTGGTCAAGTCTCTTAAGCTTCTTGGCCTCAGTATCTTATCTGTAAAACAGGGATAATAATCATACCTACCTCACAGGTTTGCTATGAAGATCCAATGACAAAAATGTAGGGAAGGTGCTTTGCAAACCCTAAAGTTCTATACAAATGCTAGTTTGTTACTGGTTATTATGATTATTAATTGTCATTAACAAATGTCACTGTATTACTTCTTTTAGCCCATCGAGGCAGCTAGGTGGAGCAGTTGATAGAGCACTGGGCCTGGAATCATTAAGACCTGGGTTCAGAGGCCACCTCCGACACTAGCTGTACGACCTTAACTAAGTCACTTAACCGCTGTTGGCCTCTCAGCTGTAAAACAAGGTTAATAACAGCACTTCCCTCCTTCCCTCCCTCCCAGGGTTCTTGTGAGGACCAAATGAGATGATCTTTGCAAAGTGCTTAGCAAAGCCCCAGCACCAGCGATGATGATTGATGATGATGATGTCCGCTCAGAAATTTCTATATATGAAACCAATGTACAAAAATCCTGCCAGTCAGTCATTTCTGGGAAAAGAAAAGATAACATGTTCTGGTGATATTTTTCAAACGGTTAACCAAGTCCTTCAGCACATTAGGTTGCAGTGAGGTATAACAATGGAGTCTGGAGTCACAGGGTAAGGATTCAAATCCCACTTTGGACATTCCTTTTTCTGACCTTGGGCTAGTCCCTTAGCTTACTTGGGACTCAGTTTACCCAACTCTAAAATTAGGGGGTTGGACTATGTGGTGACCTCTGAGATCTCTGGTTTAGATCTATGATTGCTGTGAAGAGTCTCTCAGAGTGATCTGATAGCAATGGTTTACTGTCTGCACCACTGGAGTCTCTGTGTGAATCACATCGCAGACCTTTTAAAAGGGTGGTAACATATATCATATGTTGAGTGTTTTCCTTTATGCCTAATGTATCTTGGCACTCGGGATAATTTCATAGATGGTGATAGTATCAAACTATGTATCAGGACTATAGTCTTCCAGTGACATTAATTAAGTTAAATATAGGTATAATTAGCTGGGGTAGTAACCTTATTGCAAAGGAAAACAACTGGCAAATAACCATGTTCAATGTGATAAGTTATAGTAGGGTATGGTACAAAAAGATCAATCTTTATTTGGTGGGAAATATAATGAAACATCAGACTCCAAGTTGGGGAAGTTAAGTTCTAGTTTTACTGTAAATTTATAAAACCTTGGAGCAACCGTTTTCTCACTTTACTATAAATTTTTGATTACATCCCTTCTCTTTATCATTTGAAATGCCAGTGAAGATTCTGGTATTGTTCCCCCTTTGTGCCAAATTAGGTATTTCAAAATGCTTTTCAGATTCCTGTGCCCACTGTCAGTTTTGATTGCACTTTCAAGAATACCCATTGAAACCCTTAGTGTTTAATCTTTAAAATGAAGCAGGTTGGACTAGGTGACCTCTGAGGTCTGGCATCTGGTACATTCTGCTCTTAAATTTATATGAAATTAAATTGTTGTTCAGTCGTTGTTCAGTTGCGTCCAACTCATTATGGCTCCATTTTGGGTTTTCTTGGCAGATGTACTGGAGTGGTTTGCCATTTCCTCGTCCAGCTAATTTTACCGATGAGGAAACTGAGAGGCAAACAGGGTTAGATGACTTGGGCCCAGGGTCACATAGCTAATAAGTGTCTCAGGCTGGATTTGAACTCAGGTCTTCCAGACTTTAGGCCTGTGTAACAGCTCAGTGCTCTTTCTACTGTGCCATCAAATTATTCACACTTTGGTTTATGCCTGTTTGCTTTTTGATTTATTGTAGATACTATAACATTTAAAAATTTTGAACAGAGAAGTGACAGTGACCTGATCTCTATAACATGTTTAACTTGACTCTAGTCTAAAGTATGAGTTGAAGGACAAAGAATAGGAAGCGCAGTGGGATAAGGTTAGAGCCTAATGTGCTCTCAAAAGTTATCAACTATATTTTCATTTTATTTTTTATTCTAAATTTAAGAAACACCAACAATTTGTATTTCTGTAAATAACATAGCATAAAGAAGAATGCTTGAGAAGCACCAGCATCTAGGGGGACTGCTAAGAGAGAAAGGGGATCAGTGCCTGAAAAGGATTGATGAGAGGGGTTGGAGAAGCAGAGAGGCAGCCCCGTGTAGAACTCTTGCTAGACGTGGAGCAGGGAGACCTGGCTTGTGCACTTCTTGACTTTGTGACTTTGAACTTCAAAGATGCTATAGGAACGTGAAGCTATTAAGAGCAGTAATGCGGATGGTAATGACAACCAGGAAATTGTGTCTCAGAAATCAGGAGTAAAGGAGGAGATGGTCAGCAATCTCGCTGCTGCAGAGACCAAGGTTAGTGAGGGCTGGGAAAAGACAGATGATTTTGGCAAAATGAAGGTGACCTTTGAGAGATCAGTTTAAATGGAGTGATGGGTAGCTGGGGAAACAGTATTAAGGAGCAAGGAACTGATGATGATGTGGAAGCATTGGATGTAGGTTATTATTTCAAGAGGCATGGCAATGAAAGGAAGGACCCAGAAGGGACCATAGGTGGTGTGAATTAGGAGAGTCCAGGGAAAGCCGTTTTTGTGTTTGTTTTGGTTTAGAAGAGATTAAGATTGGGGAGACTTGAACTTGTTTGTAAGAGGATAGGGAGGAGGGGTAAAACCTCAGAGCAGTTTTTAGTCTAAGAATTAGAGATACCTCTTTCTGAGATGGGGGGAGGAAGGAGGGAAAGTAGGTGATGATACTGAGAAATTTTGAGGAATGCATGGAGGAAGTTAAAGGAAATGGCCTGATAATTTCTATGAAGCACGAAGCTAGTCATCTATTATAAATGGACAAATTTTACTCTGGGGAATGAGAAAGAGAACCAACTGTAGAATAAAATGACTGTCAATTATCCCATAATACAATCTGAATAAAACTAAATCTATTAACCAACTTTGCTTATTGGATTGAAACAAAAATCAGTAAAAGTAGTCATATCATCAAGTATCTTTAGCCTAAGGGGGTCTTAACTTTTTTGTGTCACTGACCCCTTTGGCAATATGATGAAGCCTACAAACTTTTAAGTGTGTAAAATAAAATACATAGTATTACAAAGGAAACAATATTGAAATTCAGTTATCAAAATATATATTTTTAAAGAGTTCATAGACCTACTGTTAAGAACCTCTACTTTGTGATGTTGATGAGCCTCTTTGGGTAATCCTGAGAACTGAGTCTGTTGATTTAGTAGATAACTTCACATGGTGGTTGAGTTCCAACTATATAAAATGTATTTTATTGAAAATGTGTATTGTCTGCTGTACCTAAAGCTCTGAATATGTCGTAGCTAGTTTAGAAGTACTATCATCAACAGCAATCAAATGTCATCTTTTCCTCTTCGAATTGGCAGCAATGAATGGTAGTGAAGCCTGTGGGGTTTTCCCAGTGTTCTATACATTAGTCTCCACCAAGACCTTACTCTGACACTTCTCCATGGTGTGGAGCTGAGCTTGGTTTCTTAGAAAGCTGTGTTTATAGAGCACAAGTTCAGAGGGTCCTGTAGCTTTGAGCACAGGTCCCATAATGGATTAACTATAGTGTTCTGTCATCTGAGGACCGGACCAGCTAAGTTTGAAGAGACTTCTCATAAAAATAGTAGGCCAGTTGGGATGATAATGTTTTTTCACCCATGTCAACTCACAAATACTGTCCATGTTGTTGAAGCATGATCTTCAGCAATGGAGAGAGTACCTATTCTAAGGAAATCATTGAACCTTAAAATTAATATTAAAACATCAGTTATCTACATGTTTAAAAACTCTCATAGACATAGATAAACATACCAGTAAATACTAAATATTACCTAAGAAATTTTAAAAGTTATGCCATCAGACCTAAGGGCTTTGTTATTTGGCATTTTGACTTTGTTTTATTGATTATTTTGTTTATACATTATATTTACAGATTTCTCCTACTTAAGTGGTCTCTTGTAACAAAGTAAAACTAGTAATAATGATATCATCTGAGAATGCACAAAATATTTAACATGTGTAGTGCGCACAGACGCGCGTGCACGCGCGCACACACACACACA